>NC_141879.1:204382196-204685227 GCF_056163025.1 Triticum urartu
GTATCTGGTTGATTTAATGCTTTGTTCATGTATTGTGTGAAGTGGCGATTGTAAGCCAACTATGTATCTCTTTCCCTTATGTAATACATGGGTTGTGTGAAGATTACCTCACTTGTGACATTGCTTTCAATGCGGTTATGCCTCTAAGTCGTGCTCCGACACGTGGGAGATATAGCCGCATCGAGGGTGTTACATCATGTTTGTACTCAGATATTGTTGCTTCCGCTGACTCTTGTGGATTCGAGCTTATGTATTCGAGCCCTCGAGGCCCCTGGCTTGTAATATAAAGCTTGTATTATTTTCAATTTGTGTCTAGAGTGGTGTTGTGATATCTTTCCGTGAGTCCTTGATCTTGATCGTACACATTTGCGTGTATGATTAGTGTACGGTCAAAATCGGGGCGTCACAGATTGATACCTTGGTTCTCAAAAACTGAGGGAAATACTTATGCTACTTTGCTGCATCACCCTTTCCTCTTCAAGGGAAAAACCAAAGCAGTGCTCAAGCGGTAGCACTATGCATCACCATGATCTTGCGTGTGCATAGGAATTTTTTTTGAAATTACTGCGTTCCCCAACACTACCACCTCTCTATCCTGCATCCACTATTGAATATCCACTGGGGCTACTGTATCACTGATAGAAATACCAAAATATCTGTAAGAGTGGCCATACATCACTTCAAAAGGTGACTTGCCCATTGCTGAATGCCAATTTGTGTTATACCAGAATTCACACATTGATAAACATTTACTCCACTTAGAGGGGTGAGAACTGATGAAACTCCGGAGATAACATTCAACTTGTTGGTTAACTCTCTCTCCGTTTGCCCATCAGTAGCAGGATGGTAGGCAGAACTCATACTCAACTGGGTGCCAGTCCTCTGAGTCAGTGTTTGCTAAAAATTACTCGTGAACACAGGATCTCTGTCTGAAACAATGTACTCGGGCATCCCATGCAGTTTATATACATTGTAAAGGAAAACTTTAGCTACTTTATGTGCAGAAAAAGGATGCCTGAGAGGCATGAAATGACCATATTTGCTAAATTTATCTACGACCACCAAGATACAGTCAAACTGATATGAAGGAAGCAGTCCAGTAATGAAATCCATTGTAACAGTTTCCCATGCCTTGTTTGGAACTGGCAAGGGAGATAACAGCCCAGGGTACTTCACTCTCTCAGGCTTAGCTTGTTGACAAACTAAACAGGATTGCACTTTGTCCTTAATAAACTTTTTCATGCCAGTCCATTTGAACAAAGAGTGGATTCTGTGGTAGGTGACAGGAAACCCAGAATGACCACCAATAGGACTATCATGGAAGGCAGAGAAAATCTTGTCATGCGGCTCCATATTATTTCCCACCCAGATGTAGCCTTTGTATCTCAATAATCCCTACAGCAGTTGGAATTTAGGTCTAGCAGATGGATTCACAGCAAACTCTTGCAGTAATTCAATGGCCTTGTCATCAGTAGAATAGCTAGCTACAATATCTTCTAACCACACAGGACAGGATCTAGAGATGTGGAATATTTGAAAAGAATGAGGCCTTCTAGAAAGAGCATCTGCAACAGAATTTTCCACCCCTTTTTATACACAATATTGTAATTCAAACCCATGAGCTTAGTTAAAGCCTTTTGATGCCAAACAGTGTGCAGTTTCTGAATTTGCAAGTGCACAAGGCTCTTCTAACCAGTTCTAATTGTGAATTGCTAGAACTGCAAATAAGGTCTCCATTGATCTACAGCTAGTAGGATAGCCAGATATTCCTTCTCATAAACTAAAAGAGCTCTATTCTTTGGACCCAAGGCCTTACTAATATAAGTTAGAGGATGTCCCTCTTGCATGAGAACTGCCCCAATTCCCAAGTCACAGGCATTAGTTTCTATAACAAAGGGTTTATCATACTGAGGGAGGGCCGGAACTAGAGCTTCAATCAAGGCTTTCTTTAAAGTTGCAAATGTTGTTTCTGTAACTTCAATCCAGACAAATGGGACTCCCTTTTTAAGCAGTTTGGTCAGGGGCTTGCTAATTACTTCATAATGCTAAATAAATTTCCTATAATAACCACTCAGACCCAGGAAACCTCTGACTTCTTTGACATTAGTTGGAGTAGGCCATTGCTCTACTGTTTGGATTTTGCTAGGATCTGTTGCAACTCCTTGAGCAGTTATTGTATGTCCCAAGTAACCAATCTGTTGTTGAGCAAAAGCACATTTTGACATTTTGACTTTCCACTGACCAGCTCTTAGCAAAATAAGAACTTCTCTAACATGCTTCAAATGCTCCTTATAGGACTTGCTGAAGATTAAAATGTCATCAAAGAAAACTAAGGTGTTCTTCCTATTAACTGGGGACAATGTGGTGTTTAGGGCTCCCTTAAATGTTCCTGGAGCTTCACTAAGACCAAAAGATAAAACTGTGAACTCATAGTGGCCCGGATGAGTTTGGAAGGTTGTTTTATATTCTTCCCCTGCAGCCAGTCTGATCTGATGGTAACCAGCCCTGAGATCTAATTTAGTGAACCAAGCAGCACCAGATAATTCATCCAAAAGTTCATCAATCACAGGCACTGGGAACTTCCCTTTGATTGTGATAGCATTTAGCATTCTGTAGTCCACTACTAATCTCCATTCCCCCTTTTTTTCTTAACGAGAATTACTAGAGAAGAGAAAGGGCTTTTGCTGGGTCTGATGACACATGAATTTAACATCTTTGTAATTTGTTTTTCAAGTTCATCCTTTAACTGTGGTGCTATTCTGTATGGTCTAACTGTTATTGGTCTGGCTCCTGGAATTAAATTGATCATGTGGTCACATTCTCTTCTAGGAGGTAACTGAGTAGGAGTTTCAAACACATCAGCAAATTCTTCCAACAACAACTGAATTTCCGGGGTAACAGTAGCTTGTCCTTCAGCTTGAATTGCAGAAATAGAAACACAGGTGTAAGAACACTCTTCAGATCCAATGCCATGTAAAGTGACTGTATGTCCCTCCTTGTTAAATGATAACCATTTTTCAACCCAATCAACATATATAGGACTGTGCTGGGCTAGCCAGTCCAACCCCAATATGCCATCATAAGTTTGCAGGGGCAACAACTTGAAATCTGAAATGAAATTAGCACCACTGCCACACACAATTTTTGATTTGTTGTTGGCACTGAATTGTTGAACCACCAGCTACTGTAACAGTGAGAGTTTTAATTGGGCTGACCCCTGCTAAGGAACTGTGTTGCAAATCCAGGAAAGAATGTGTACTGCCCGAGTCAACAAGAAATTGAAATTTGTGGCCTTGCAATTCAACCTCTAATTGTAAAACCGGGGCTTCTGGTTCCTGTCCCATAGCTGCAGCAGATAATCTGATGGAATGAACTGAAGATTGATCATGTTGTTCACTATCAGAATCAGACTCTTCAGTGGAATTAGATTGTAGTTGTTCTGTCATTTCTTGCACAAAATGTAGTTGAACTGTGGCCTTGCACACATGATCCTTAGACCATTTCTCTCCACAAACAAAACACAGTCCCTTAGATTTCCTATAATTTCTGAGCGTTGTCCACTTATCTTCTTGAGCTACACTGCTGACAAAATCTGAATTTCGTCGGTCTTCCTATTTCTGAACCTTCAAAATGGCATAGCTAGGAGTTGTTACTGATTTCCTTGGGGTAGAGCAACTGGTAGAAGAGTACGTCTCACTTAACTCCTCGTGCAACAAAGCAAGTTCGTATGCTGCATCTAAATCCTTGGGTTTCTGCAGTGCAACAGCCATCCTCACCCCAGGCTGCAAACCATCCAAAAACCTGGTGGTGTAATGCAAGGAGTTGGGTGTATCTTCATACGCTGTTAACTGATCATAGAGCTCAGCAAAACGTTCAACATAGTCTTCTACAGTCATTGTTTGAGCAGTTCGAAAAAGCTTCCTGAGCAGGGTTTGTTGTTGGTTGCGCCCAAAACGACTCTGTAACGCAGCACAGAAATCTGACCAATTGGTATTCGGCATGCGCCTCTGCATAGATTCAAGCCACCGTGCAGCAGCACCTTCCAAATGAGCTGTGGCCAACGATAACCATCTCTGAGGAGGCGTGTTCCACAGTCTGAACTGGTCTTCGCAATGATTTTGCCACAATATCGGGTTCAAGCCATCGACCTTGGGAATCTCCAGATGCATGGAAAACGAGGAATACTCAGCAGTATCCATTGAATGAGGATCACGGGGAGAAAAAATTCTGGGGGGAAAAACTGAATCGCGCGCATCTCTGACCGGAGGAGGGACATAAATGTTATGTGCCTTCCCCCGGTGTTCGTTATCGAAGCCAAGGGCGCTGGTCGCAGCAGCGCCACGCCCCGGCCCAGCGTTGCGTGAAGACGAAGTTCCGTCAGCCTTGGGATCTGGCTCCAGCGGCTCCATCTTGTAGAAATCCGTCATGATCTGCTCGAGGTCGAGGGCAATTTCGTCGCGGATCCCATACGCCCGTGCCGACATGAGACTGTGGAGTGTCGCGGTGTTTGCTTCGATCATCTTGCTCATCGGTTTGAGGAGTGACTCACCATGAGTCCGGAGCTTGTTGTCCATGTCGCTGGTGAACTCATGACAGAGGAGTTTGTAGACGGTGCGGCTGTCGGCGCTGAGCTCCTCCATGGCCTGGATTCGTCGCCGTTCGCCGATACGCGTCGCGTAGTGATGGGGGGGGCAACTCCAGGGCGACAAGGCTCTGATTACCAGATGTGAGGATCTCTCTAGCAACTCTCTCGATCTAGGGATTTCATGGCAAAGAGGAACTAGAATTTGAATTATCGATAGAGGGATTCCTCCCAGCCACCCACACCTCTGTTCGGATAAGCGAGTTACAAGCCACAACCGGAGCCGTCCAAATCCCAGCCGAAGACAAACGTAACAACTCCTGTAGCTATATAACGGTACACCCGCTCAGCGGGCCCAGTTTGGGCTAGCAAGCCACTGGGGAAGCTTTTTACTTGGGCCTCGGTTCTTTCTGAGTTGGCACTCCGCTCTTGTCGGCACGGTCTTGATCAGCTACAGGGCTTTCTTCAGTATCTTCAAAGATAGCAGGTACTGAGCCGCTGACACCTTCGCACGCACTCCGGTCCAGCTACGGCTCAACCTGCAGACGACGCAGCCGACTCCGGCGCCTGCGAGCAGGGAGGCCGCGCTGAAGAAGATGAGCATAGTGGCGTCGCTTGGAAGCGGGCGAGCAGAAGTTGAACAGGGCCGATGAGTACCTGGAGACAGAGAGCTGGGGCGCGCGAGCCGCGGTTCCATGGCCATTGGAGTCAGCGCGAGATGCAGATTGACGGAGCTGCAGATGAGACACCGTGGAGGCGCCCCCGAGCAGGGAGGTCGCGCTGAAGAGAGATGGTCATGGGTGAGACGGCCTCGCCGTTTGGTGGCGGCCTGGCAGCTCATAGTCGCCCTAGCAGAGCGGGGCAGCGGCGGTGATGTACCCATGAGTGACTGCTGTGCATGGTGGGTTGGGGGTAGGTGACGAGAGAAGAGAGTAGAGAGTATGCGTCCGGGCGTATGTGTTTAACAGCGAACGATCCTTGAGTTTGATGTGTCCTCCTCAATGGCTTTAAGATTCGTACAGAAAAATCAAACAACAATACCAGCATCAGTGATATTGGTATGAGAAATCAACAGAAGGAAAGAAAGAAAAAGACACGTGTCGTTCGACAAAGGAGGTGGATTGTAATCCGCCGGCTGAAGGGGAGGATTTCAAAAAAAAAGAAAAGAAGAGTAGTCGATTTCCTCTGGAAAGTGACAGCACCAGCAGCGAGAAATAAGAAGGAAAGATCGCGTCTGTTCCCAATCAGTTTCCCACTGCCGTCAGAAATGCAAGCACCAAATCGAAACGGGGCGCAGGAGGGGAATCGAGGAGGAGTAGGGGGGAGTCGGATCCATGGACCTGGCCGCGAAACGGGGCCGGCTTCCGCCGTTCCGTCCGGACCGACGGGTTCCACATCGGAGGCGGGGAGCGGAGCGCCGGAGGAGCCGCGGCCTCGGCGCGGGAGGCTGCCCCTCTGGCTCCGTGCCGCATACAAGCGATTGGTTCCACTTCTATCTAGGGTTTCAGTCAACCTCCGAATCCGGCCGCCGCCGCCCAACCTCGACCGAGATGAGGACAGATTCAGCGCGCTCCCCGACGACGTCCTCCGAGGAATCCTGGAGCGCCTCGACCTGTGCGAGGTGGTCCGCGCCCGCGCAGTCTCCACGCGGTGGCGGCACCTCCACCACCTGCTCCCGCGCCTGCATCTCGACGTCCGCCACTTCGTCGGAGCCAATTCGGCGGTCTTGATCACTGGGAATTCTCCGGTGGCCGACGTCATGGAGGCGTTCACGGGCGCGCTGTGCAGTTTACTGTCTGCATGTCCTCCTCCGGCCCAGTGCAAGTGCGCCATCAAAACCCTCAGCCTCCGCTTCTTCCCGATGTCGGACCTGAGCTCCATAGGCCGCGCCGTCGAGGACGCTGTCGCCGGCGGCGAGATTGAATGCCTTGAATTTCACACGTGCTCGCCATACAGTTTACGGACTGGTTTCAACACTGAAGGGCTGCGTGCTGAGCTGGGGCAGCTGTTCATGTCCTTCTCCCGTGCCTATCCAGTTACCTTCCGGTGGCTCACGATGCTTAAATTCAACGACCTTGTGTTTGGCCATTCTGACGTCACCGATCTCATTAGAGCTTGCAATAGGCTCAGACACCTCACCCTGAGTTCCTGCGGACTGGTTGATCGGCACTCTGTGCTCAAGAACGACACGCCACGCTCAAGGCTCCATGAGCTCTGCTTCATCGGCTTTCGTTGCAGATGGATTGAGTTGATCGATGTACCCAAACTTACAGAAGTGCGGTTCCAATCTTCACGCTTCGAAAACCCTCCGGTGCGATTCGGCTATGTTCCGGAGCTTCGCTGCTTGTTCCTCATTTCCCGTATCATAAGCTTTTCGGCGCCACTCGCACTGAGTGGGTGTCTACCATGGAGTTCCAGGAACTTCTCTAATTTGTATCTCGATTTTGGCAGCCAAATGGTGAGTTAATTTCGATGTGCCACATGAGTTTTTGTCTGCCTCTGAATATCGTATGTGTTTCTTCTCCAGCAATTTCATCTGTCTATTTGTGTTTCTCTTGTTGCAGATGTGGATTCGGATGGAACATCCGAAGCAGCTCACTTTTACATTCAGAAACCTGACCAATGTGGGGCTTTTTGGTATCTTTCCTGTAACGCTCTCGATGCGGCTATATCTCCCACGTGTCGGAGCACGACTTAGACGCATAACTGCATTGAAAGCAATGTCGCAAGTGAGGTAATCTTCACACAACCCATGTAATACATAAGGGAAAGAGATACATAGTTGGCTTACAATCGCCACTTTACACAATACATGAATAAAGCATTACATCAATCAAATACAATCAAGGTCTAACTACGGAACCAAAATAAAAGAAAACTATCCCAAATACTACACAGATCCCCGATCAATCCCAACTGGGCTCCATTACTGATCAACTAGAACGAAACAACACAAAGGACAAAATCTTCAAAGATCTCCTCCTTGAGCTTGGTTGCGTCATCTGCACGGACTCATCGGCACCTGCAAGCTGGTTTTGAAAGTATCTGTGAGTCACGGGGACTCAGCAATCTCGCACCCTCGCGATCAAGACTATTTAAGCTTATGGGTAAGGTAAAGGTATGAGGTGGAGCTGCAGCAAGCGACTAGCATAATATGGTGGCTAACATACGCAAATGAGAGCGAGAAGAGAAGGCAAAGCACAATCGAGAAACTATGATCAAGAAGTGATCCTAGAACAACCTACGTCAAGCATAACTCCAACACCGTGTTCACTTCCCGGACTTCGCCGGAAAGAGACCATCATGGTTACACACGCGGTTGATGTATTTTAATTAAGGTAAACTTCAAGTTTTCTACAACCGGACATTAACAAATTCCCATCTGCCCATAATCGCGGGCACGGCTTTCGAAAGTTCAAATCCCTGCAGGGGTGTCCCAACTTAGCCCATCACAAGCTCTCACGGTCAACGAAGGATATTCCTTCTAGCGGGAAGACCCGATCAGGCTCGGAATCTCGGTTACAAGATATTTCGACAATGGTAAAACAAGTCCAGCAACACCACCCGAATGTGCCGACAAATCCCGATAAGAGCTGCATATATCTCGTTCTCAGGGCACACTCAGATGAGCGCTCCATACAACTAAAACCAAACCTTGAGTTTCCCCGAGGGGGCGCTGCACAGGGCTCTAGTTTGGACCAACACTCAGAGGAGCACTGGCCCGGGGGGGTTTAAAATAAAGATGACCCTTGGGCTGGCCGACCCAAGCGAAATAAAAAGGCTAGGTGGCGAATGGTAAAACCAATGTTGGGCATTGCTGGAGAAGTTTTATTCAAGGCGAACTGTCAAGGGTTCCCATTATAACCCAACCGCGTAAGGAACGCAAAATCCGGAAACATAACACCGATATGACGGAAACTAGCGCGGCAAGAGTGAAACAAAACACCAGGCATAAGGCCGAGCCTTCCACCCTTTACCAAGTATTTAGATGCATTAATTAAATAAGAGATATTGTGATATCCCAACAAAATATCCATGTTCCAACATGGAACAAGCTCCAATCTTCACCTGCAACTAACAACCCTATAAGAGAGGCTGTGCAAAGCGATAACATAGCCAAACAACGGTTTGCTAGGACAAGGTGGGTTAGAGGCTTGGCTTAACAATATGGGAGGCATGATAAGCAAGTGGTAGGTATCGCAGCATAGGCATAGCAAAAGAGCGAGCAACTAAGCAAGCAAAGATAGAAGTGATTTCGAGGGTATGGTCATCTTGCCTGAAATCCCACAAGGAAGAAGAACGAGTCCATGAAGAAGACAAACGGATGTAGCCAACGTATCCTCACAAACGCAACGTTTCCGGAACCAACCCGAAGAAGCAACACCGGAAAGAAGCACACAACATAGTAAACAACCAACACATGAACATGGCATGATGCACAATCAAGAATGATGCATGTCCGGTTTAAAGAGGGCATGACATGGCAAAGTGCACAAACAAACCTACAAATTAAGTGGAGCTCAACATGCAACGGAGTTGCATATTGAAGAAAACACCACATGACTTATTTAGTTCTCTCTCGTTACCCAACAAGGTTAAATGTTTTTAGCATGGCAAGAGGTGAAGCATGACGAAACTATCTAATCTAGGCAAGTTTAAATGAGGCCGGAACAACAAAACAACAAGTCCGGAAACTCCTCATATGCATACATTAGGTTTGGTACTGTTCTTCCCTAAACCATATTTTATAGTTGTTAAACATGCAAAGTGATGCCACCATGTTAAACTAGGCATTTTTCTACCCCATTTACATATAAAGATTATTTAAAACCGAGCTACGGTTATTAAGTTATGAATTAAAGCATTTTAACATGGCATAGGAGCAAATTTAACCAAACAACAGTTTAAACATGTCAAACATGCATGAAAGTTGGATATTGTGAAACTAGATAAAATTCTAAGCATTTTACATATATGACATGTTTTATTTGGATGCATGGATATTCGGTTATTAGCATCTTAAAGCAGTGGCATTCATGTAATTATGCATGCACTGAAAATAGAGAAAAACTCAGGGAAGAGAAAAAAACATACGCGGGCCAGAAGCAACCCGGGAGCGAAAGAGGCCCAAGCGGCTGGATGTGTGTGCAGGCAAAAGAAAATTAAAACAGGGAGAGCTGGGTTTCGAACCCAGGACCTCCCACTTGCAAATTAGTAATCCCAACCACTGAGCTGCAAGCGTGTTTATGATAAATTCGGGCGCCTGGATTCTTTTGACCTATGAACAGAGGGCCGACCTTTGTCCATGGCTACACGGAGAACACCGGCATCGACAGTGTCGAGCCAGGAGACGACATCTCGCCAAGAAGAGCGGCGACGTGCCTGCGGAAAAAGGTGAGGGTGCTCGTGGTGGAGCACGCGAGCATGCTCTGCTCGAGGACGCGCGCGGACAGGGACTCTGTGTGATTGCGGCCATGGCAGCGAAGCACAACGAGGTGGGCGGCTGAAGCTAGGTGGTGCGGCGTGGCTGCGCGCGAGGCAGGGGCGAAGCAGAGGGGCGGCTGCAAGGCAAAGCACGTTGGGCGCGCGCGGGAGCGAGTGCGCGAGGCAGGGTGGCATGCAAGGTGAGCTTCAGGAACTCGCCCATGGCGGATATGGAATAGGCAGGCTCGGGAAGACGACCACGACGAGAGGATCAAACCGGAGAGGGAGTTGGGAAGGAGCGAGGCATCACCGTGGGGGTGCTGCTGGAGTCGTACAAGGTCAACAGAGATCATAGACGGGGGGAGGATGCGCTGATCGAGGCGGTGGACTTGGCGGGGCTTCGGGTCTGAGACGAAGAGGAAGAAGATGCGCCGGTCTTGGCGCTCCTGGGCTAGGACTTGACGCGGGAACGGAGCAGGGACATCGAGGCGCGCACGCTGGAGAGGAGACGGAGGCCGACGGGGTCGCAGATCATGTCGGAGGAGCTCGGACATGGTGTTGGTGGAGGAGGTTACAGGAGCGTGAGGATGGATTACCTCCTGGCAGTGGCGGAGAAAGGAAGGGGGAGGAAGAGGGAACCCTAGGCGAGAGCCGGGGCTATATAGGGGTGCGGGTGCCGTGGTGCCCCTGTGTCCATGGCGTGCGTGAAAAGAGAGGGAGCGAGGTAGAAGAAAAAGGGGGGTGCGGTTCGGGCTTGGCCGCTGACGCGGGGGACTCGCATGTCCACGTGGGTCGAGTGGGAGAGAGGGGTGTGCGGCGCTTTGGTGAGAAAAAGGAGGGAGGAGGGCGCAGGGCAGGCCTAGCGGGCTGTGGCTAGATCTGATGTTGGGTCCGCTGCTGGGCCGGCCTGAAGGCTGAGGCCCAGGTAGGCTGCTGCTTTGTCTTTTCTTTTACATTCCTCAACCAGAAAGTAAACAGAAAATCACAGGGATAAAAGAGGGGAGTATGAGTAATATAAAAATATCCTCGAGACCCTGGATTAATGCCCTAATTTATAAAATTGGTTTGGACAATTTTTTAGAGGTATAAAAATAAAACAAGTTTGAATTAAATTCAAACTTGGGCCATTTTTTAAACCTAACCAAAACAGCTCAAAAAAGATGAGATTAGGCCGAGAGGTAACTGGCATGGTCCTAAATTTATAGGAAAAGAATGAACATTAAATTGGTGCAGGGAATAGAATACCACAATTAAAATGGATTAACGAAGAAGGAGAAGAAGATCAAGAGAATATAAGATGACCAAGCACGGTTGTGGGTGGAGAAGAAGATGAAGTTGAGAAAGAGACAATGCAGGGGTTGATGCACTGTGCAAAGAGACTCCGGTTTAGGCAAGAGGGAAAACGAAGAACAGGGTTGGTCTTCGAACGGTCAACAAAAGCAAGGGGGAACGCGGCAGCTACGAGCGGATGCAAGTTTTAAAAACAATGACAGCAACGAGTGCCGATGCAATGCAAATGATGACATGATGCAATGCACAAATGCAAAGATGAATGCAACAGACAAAACAAATCACATGACGAAACTCGGAAACCCTGTAAGGCATCTGAAGCTCCGGTCTTGGGGCGTTACAACACTCCACCACTATGAGAGGATCTCGTCCCGAGATCTAGGATGGCACCGGAGTGAAAACGGAAGAGAAAGAGAAAATGTAAAACTAAGTTGCTTCTTTGACAAACGAGTGAAACCACGAGCCTTGAGAGGTTAAACAATTGAAAGAAAGAAAGCAATGAAGAAGAACAAAGTTGAAAGCACTCCGGTAGGGAAGAGGAACAAGGAAGAACAAATTCAGACAGCACTCCGGTTGAAAAAAAAAGAATTGAATAAGAAGTAAGATGAGAACACACTTGATGAAATCACAACACACTTCCTCCGGAACTATTGAATGAATGGAACAAGGGGTAAGAAAGATCTCAGACAACACTCCGGTTGAAAAGAGATGTCAGGCTTGATAATGCGAAAAGAACTTGATCAAAAAGGGCACAACACTCTGGTTAAATGGATAAGCAAAGGAAAGAACATGATCTTTGATAGAACGAGATGATGGTTGAAGAAGCAATAACACGATGCCTCCGGAACAAAAGAATGGAAGTTGGATCGTCGGAACAAAAGAACGGGGAATAAGACACCATCTTCTGACCCAAATGAGCTTGAAAAGCATCTTGAAGAGAATGGTCGAACGGAATTGTTGGAAAAACTAGCAACGAAAAGAGTACGCTTGTTGTGGGCTTATGAAGAACATCTCAAAACTTAAGATGAAATTCTGCCACTAACGGAAAACAATAGATTGGATTGATATGAGCAAGAAGACGAGAAACTATTTCACCGGAGGATAAAAGAAGAAATTGGGTCACTTATAAGCACCATAGATAGCCACAATCCTTAGGGAAAGCTTTAGGTGAAATATAACCCAAGATACCTCCATTAAAGAGATTGGTGGGTTTAAAATATCTCATTCTTGCCAACATGTGAATCATGAAACACGAAGAAAAAATTATCGAATGACATAACACCACCTCAAAAGATAAGGTAGAAGGAATTGCACTACGGAATGCAAGATTAGGAACACTTGAGCTCCTTTGAAAAGAATCTCGATCAACACTTCAAGAAGGAATTAAATCCTTTATGAACCATCATGTAGAACCTTCATTCAGAACTCCGTTAACCAAAAGAATGATCAAACGGAAGGAAAAAGAAGTTGAAAACACAAGGTTAATCCTTGTACCGATTTAGAAGAATCTCCGTGGTGAAATAATTGAAAAAGGTTGGAACTCCGAGAAAAAGATGAAAACAATTGAAATCAGGAATTTGATGAGCCTTCGGAATAGGGAATTGAGTTACTCGATGAAACAAGAATAAGAATTACATTATGCTTATCCTTCACCAATTAAATTGTTGACAAGCAACGGATTTGACATACTACTTATTCTCGTAGAAAGGATTAAGATAGATATAGCGTCAACTTGGAAAGGTCTTCAACGATCCACCGGTAGTATTTGAAAAGCACGAATGCATAGATATGATACATGACGGAAGAAAACTCTTGAACGAACCACCGTAAGAATTGAAAAATAATGAATAAAACATGAAGAAACACCGGGAAGGATTAACAAATACACGAAGATGCTTGAGAGAATTTAGATCCATGAGAACGACGAGATTACGAGATGATTAGAGAATCCTTGATTTAAGCACCGGTATGATTTAGAGTATGAGAGCTAAAAGCTGGAATGAATAAATCTTCGATGATGGGCTCCGGATAATCAGACTGAACAGAATCTTGAATTTCTCCAGATAGGTGAAAAGAATTCTGACAATCAAAAACAATTGTGAGAGGATGGGCTCGAACTAGATCACAAATCTCTGAGCGAACAGATAAGATATGGAGGTAAAACTCTTCTTCAGTCTTCAAAATCTGAGAATGACAACGAGAAACCGCCAAATTGTTGAGATACTCCGGGATGAAAATTAGAAAGGTTGAACCAATCGATGAAAAGAATTTGAAAGATCTTGGAGAGAGGCACTTGACTGATGAAAATTCATTCTTACGTCAAACTTCGAAAAAAAAATTAGAATAGCTCCGGGAAAAATTAGAAGAGTCAAGTAAGATCCTGGGAAAAGACATGTGGGTTGGGGCCCACTCAAAATATACACAGTTGAACGATTCAAAAGAGAGAAAGCCCCGGTTGAATTAAATGACTTGAATGAGGGAACATCCTCAAAAGAGCTTGAACGAATGTAGAGTGGAAACACGAATCTTCGAGATATCTTCAGCACTCCGGAATAATTGAATAGCGAGGAGTGGATGACTAAGAGGTGCACCGGCATGAAAAGCATTGAAACGAGGAGAAGAATATGATCAACACCGAAAGCTTGAATTGAATCCACCGGAGTAGGAAAAGCACGAAGAATGATGAACTTGAATCTCCGTTAGAATCTTCATGAGAAACACCGGATAAGAATGGAGAGACTTTCATCGATAAAATGGATAGTTGATTAAGAAATCTGAGTCCTTGAGGAAAAGGGTGGGTGGGCGGGAAAAACAAAGGCAACTTGGAGACGGATGAAACAAACACCGTTGAGAAAACTGAGATTGGATCTTGTGAAAGTTGAAAATGAACGGATCCACTTGAAGAGAGAGACACCGGTTGAAAAGGATTGACATGCCAATCTCGATTATCATGAAGGATTAGTATTCACATAGGAATATGAGAACACTGCTTAGGAAAGGGATGGAATCCACATTTGTCTCTGAAGCAACTCGAATACCACAACTCAAAACAAAACAAAGGATTGGCTTGCAGAATAAGCCAGAACAAACATATGATAGAGATTTCGTCCGAAGTTTTCGTGGTGGGTCCTACACGGGCTCGATCGTACAGCACCATCATGTACAAGGCAGTGCACATGACATACGAAGCGTCCCCGAGTCGGCATAGCCAAGGACTCTTTAAGACACAACGAGACCACTGTAAAACCCACCGTGAATAGGCGGACCACTAGACGTCGAACCCCAATTTCATATCATACATCTGTCGGAAAGATATCCTAGGAGCTACTTGAATTCCCACTTATAAACTCCCGAAATTTTCCTGGTTATGCAATCAGGTGTTGGGGATACAGGGGAAGCATAATATCTCACCCAAAACTAGCAAATCCTACATCCAGCTGTATCCATCCTTCAACACATAACCAAGAAACCTTCGGAAATCGTCTACCTCAACCTTCGAAAAGCATCAGTTATACGAGTTATGGCAATACTCCCGAACTCCTGCCCCAGTACTGGGGCGCGTCGAGGTTATCTCACCAACAACTGCATAAAACAGATTTTCAATGTCGGCAAAATTAAACTCAGGTATTCCAGAACTGCAACGATAAAATTGTGACGACAACGCCTCGGAGCTCAACTCCCCGGGACACTGCCACAACCCCTAAATGACAGGAGGCACCAAGAACAGTGTTCTCGTCACAAATCGATCGGAACGATTCCAAGATACCCGCGTGATCCTAAAAAAATTTAGTGAAATTTGAGAAGAGAAGAGACAAAACTCTACGTCAGGATGCCTTACCAGAGCGATGAAGGGACTGGGGAGTAAAAACAATTCCTAAACTCTCCGATATATAATTCCTAAAAGACTCAAAACATTTTTTCTAGACTCAACAACGGCTGCTAATTCGATCAAGCAGTGGGGGCTCCTAAGTTCGGGGAAGGCTCTGATACCAACTTGTAACGTCATCGATGCGGCTATATCTCCCACGTGTCGGAGCACGACTTAGAGGCATAACCGCATTGAAAGCAATGTCGCAAGTGAGGTAATCTTCACACAACCCATGTAATACATAAGGGAAAGAGATACATAGTTGGCTTACAATCGCCACTTCACACAATACATGAATAAATCATTACATCAAGCAAATACAATCAAGGTCCGACTACGGAACCAAAATAAAAGAAGACTACCCCAAATGCTACACAGATCCCCGATCGACCCCAACTGGGCTCCACTACTGATCAACTAGAACGAAACAACACAAAGGACAAGATCTTCAAAGAGCTCCTCCTTGAGCTTGGTTGCGTCATCTGCACGGACTCATCGGCACCTGCAAGCTGGTTTTGGAAGTATCTGTGAGTCACGGGGACTCAGCAATCTCGCACCCTCGCGATCAAGACTATTTAAGCTTATGGGTAAGGTAAAGGTATGAGGTGGAGCTGCAGCAAGCGACTAGCATAATATGGTGGCTAACATACGCAAATGAGAGCGAGAAGAGAAGGCAAAGCACAATCGAGAAACTATGATCAAGAAGTGATCCTAGAACAACCTACGTCAAGCATAACTCCAACACCGTGTTCACTTCCCGGACTTCGCCGGAAAGAGACCATCATGGTTACACACGCGGTTGATGTATTTTAATTAAGGTAAACTTCAAGTTTTCTACAACCGAACATTAACAAATTCCCATCTGCCCATAATCGCGGGCACGGCTTTCGAAAGTTCAAATCCCTGCAGGGGTGTCCCAACTTAGCCCATCACAAGCTCTCACGGTCAACGAAGGATATTCCTTCTAGAGGGAAGACCCGATCAGGCTCGGAATCTCGGTTACAAGATATTTCGACAATGGTAAAACAAGTCCAGCAACACCGCCCGAATGTGCCGACAAATCCCGATAGGAGCTGCACATATCTCGTTCTCAGGGCACACTCAGATGAGCGCTCCATACAACTAAAACCAAACCTCAAGTTTCCCCGAGGGGGCGCTGCACAGGGCTCTAGTTTGGACCAACACTCAAAGGAGCACTGGCCTGGGGGGCTTAAAATAAAGATGACCCTTGGGCTGGCCGACCCAAGGGAAAGAAAAGGCTAGGTGGCGAATGGTAAAACCAATGTTGGGCATTGCTGGAGAAGTTTTATTCAAGGCGAACTGTCAAGGGGTTCCCATTATAACCCAACCGCGTAAGGAACGCAAAATCCGGGAACATAACACCGATATGATAGAAACTAGGGCGGCAAGAGTGGAACAAAACACCAGGCGTAAGGCCGAGCCTTCCACCCTTTACCAAGTATATAGATGCATTAATTAAATAAGAGATATTGTGATATCCCAACAAAATATCCATGTTCCAACATGGAACAAGCTCCAATCTTCACCTGCAACTAACAATGCTATAAGAGGGGCTGTGCAAAGCGATAACATAGCCAAACAACGGTTTGCTAGGACAAGGTGGGTTAGAGGCTTGGCTTAATAATATGGGAGGCATGATAAGCAAGTGGTAGGTATTGCAGCATAGGCATAGCAAAAGAGCGAGCAACTAAGCAAGCAAAGATAGAAGTGATTTCAAGGGTATGGTCATCTTGCCTGAAATCCCACAAGGAAGAAGAACGAGTCCATGAAGAAGACAAACGGATGTAGCCAACGTATCCTCACAAACGCAACGTTTCCGGAACCAACCCGAAGAAGCAACACCGGAAAGAAGCACACAACATAGTAAACAACCAACACATGAACATGGCATGATGCACAATCAAGAATGATGCATGTCCGGTTTAAAGAGGGCATGACATGGCAAAGTGCACAAACAAACCTACAAATTAAGTGGAGCTCAACATGCAACGGAGTTGCATATTGAAGAAAACACCACATGACTTATTTAGTTCTCTCTCGTTACCCAACAAGGTTAAATGTTTTTAGCATGGCAAGAGGTGAAGCATGACGAAACTATCTAATCTAGGCAAGTTTAAATGAGGCCGGAACAACAAAACAACAAGTCCGGAAACTCCTCATATGCATACATTAGGTTTGGTACTGTTCTGCCCTAAACAATATTTTATAGTTGTTAAACATGCAAAGTGATGCCACCATGTTAAAGTAGGCATTTTTCTACCCCATTTACATATAAAGATTATTTAAAACTGAGCTACGGTTATTAAGTTATGAATTAAAGCATTTTAACATGGCATAGGAGCAAATTTAACCAAACAACAGTTTAAACATGTCAAACATGCATGAAAGTTGGATATTGTGAAACTAGATAAAATTCTAAGCATTTTACGTATATGACATGTTTTATTTGGATGCATGGATATTCGGTTATTAGCATCTTAAAGCAGTGGCATTCCTGTAATTATGCATGCACTGAAAATAGAGAAAAACTCAGGGAAGAGAAAAAAAATATACGCGGGCCAGAAGCAACACAGTGCAGCGACCCGGGAGCGAAAGAGGCCCAAGCGGCTGGATGTGGATGAAGCATGACGAAACTATCTAATCTAGGCAGGTTTAAATGAGGCCGGAACAACAAAACAACAAGTCCGGAAACTCCTCATATGCATACATTAGGTTTGGTACTGTTCTGCCCTAAAGCATATTTTATAGTTGTTCAACATGCAAAGTGATGCCACCATGTTAAACTAGGCATTTTTCTACCCCATTTACATATAAAGATTATTTAAAACCGAGCTACGGTTATTAAGTTATGAATTAAAGCATTTTAACATGGCATAGGAGCAAATTTAACCAAACAACAGTTTAAACATGTCAAACATGCATGAAAGTTGGATATTGTGAAACTAGATAAAATTCTAAGCATTTTACATATATGACATGTTTTATTTGGATGCATGGATATTCGGTTATTAGCATCTTAAAGCAGTGGCATTCCTGTAATTATGCATGCACTGAAAATAGAGAAAAACTCAGGGAAGAGAAAAAAACATACGCGGGCCAGAAGCAACCCGGGAGCGAAAGAGGCCCAAGCGGCTGGATGTGTGTGCAGGCAAAAGAAAATTAAAACAGGGAGAGCTGGGTTTCGAACCCAGGACCTCCCGCTTGCAAATTAGTAATCCCAACCACTGAGCTGCAAGCGTGTTTATCATAAATCCGGGCGCCTGGATTCTTTTGACCTATGACCAGAGGGCCGAGCCTTTGGCCATGGCTACAAGGAGAACACCGGCATCGACAGTGTCGAGCCAGGAGACGACACCTCGCCAAGCAGAGCGGCGACGTGCCTGCGGAAAAAGGTGAGGGTGCTCGTGGTGGAGCACGCGAGCATGCTCTGCTCGAGGACGCACGCGGACAGGGACTCTGTGTGATTGCGGCCATGGCAGAGAAGCACAACGAGGTGGGCGGCTGAAGCTAGGTGGTGCGGCGCGGCTGCGCGCGAGGCAGGGGCGAAGCAGAGGGGCGGCTGCAAGGCAAAGCACGTTGGGCGCGCGCGGGAGCGAGTGCGCGAGGCAGGGTGGCATGCAAGGTGAGCTTCAGGAACTCGCCCATGGCGGATATGGAATAGGCAGGCTCGGGAAGACGACCACGACGACAGGATCAAACCGGAGAGGGAGTTGGGAAGGAGCGAGGCATCACCGTGGGGGTGCTGCTGGAGTCGTACAAGGTCAACAGAGATCATAGACGGGGGGAGGATGCGCTGATCGAGGCGGTGGACTTGGCGGGGCTTCGGGTCTGAGACGAAGAGGAAGAAGATGCGCCGGTCTTGGCGCTCCTGGGCTAGGACTTGATGCGGGAACGGAGCAGGGACATCGAGGCGCGCACGCTGGAGAGGAGACGGAGGCCGACGGGGTCGCAGATCATGTCGGAGGAGCTCGTCTCCCTCTCGGACATGGTGTTGGTGGAGGAGGTTACAGGAGTGTGAGGATGGATTACCTCCTGGCAGTGGCGGAGAAAGGAAGGGGGAGGAAGAGGGAACCCTAGGCGAGAGCCGGGGCTATATAGGGGTGCGGGTGTCGTGGTGCCCCTGTGTCCATGGCGTGCGTGAAAAGAGAGGGAGCGAGGTAGAAGAAAAAGGGGGGTGCGGTTCGGGCTTGGCCGCTGACACGGGGGACCCGCATGTCCACGTGGGTCGAGTGGGAGAGAGGGGTGTGCGGCGCTTTGGTGAGAAAAAGGAGGGAGGAGGGCGCAGGGCAGGCCTAGCGGGCTGTGGCTAGATCTGATGTTGGGTCCGCTGCTGGGCCGGCCTGAAGGCTGAGGCCCAGGTAGGCTGCTGCTTTGTCTTTTCTTTTACATTCCTCAACCAGAAAGTAAACAGAAAAGCACAGGGATAAAAGAGGGGAGTATGAGTAATATAAAAATATCCTCGAGACCCTGGATTAATGCCCTAATTGATAAAATTGGTTTGGACAATTTTTTAGAGGTATAAAAATAAAACAAGTTTGAATTAAATTCAAACTTGGGCCATTTTTTAAACCTAACCAAAACAGCTCAAAAAAGATGAGATTAGGACGAGAGGTAACTGGCATGGTCCCAAAATTATAGGAAAAGAATGAACATTAAATTGGTGCAGGGAATAGAATACCACAATTAAAATGGATTAACGAAGAAGGAGAAGAAGATCAAGAGAATATAAGATGACCAAGCACGGTTGTGGGTGGAGAAGAAGATGAAGTTGAGAAAGAGACAATGCAGGGGTTGATGCACTGTGCAAAGAGACTCCGGTTTAGGCAAGAGGGAAAACGAAGAACAGGGTTGGTCTTCGAACGGTCAACAAAAGCAAGGGGGAACGCGGCAGCTACGAGCGGATGCAAGTTTTAAAAACAATGACAGCAACGAGTGCCGATGCAATGCAAATGATGACATGATGCAATGCACAAATGCAAAGATGAATGCAACAGACAAAACAAATCACATGACGAAACTCGGAAACCCTGTAAGGCATCTGAAGCTCCGGTCTTGGGGCGTTACAACACTCCACCACTATGAGAGGATCTCGTCCCGAGATCTAGGATGGCACCGGAGTGAAAACGGAAGAGAAAGAGAAAATGTAAAACTAAGTTGCTTCTTTGACAAACGAGTGAAACCACGAGCCTTGAGAGGTTAAACAATTGAAAGAAAGAAAGCAATGAAGAAGAACAAAGTTGAAAGCACTCCGGTAGGGAAGAGGAACAAGGAAGAACAAATTCAGACAGCACTCCGGTTGAAAAAAAAAAGAATTGAATAAGAAGTAAGATGAGAAGACACTTGATGAAATCACAACACACTTCCTCCGGAACTATTGAATGAATGGAACAAGGGGTAAGAAAGATCTCAGACAACACTCCGGTTGAAAAGAGGTGTCAGGCTTGACAATGCGAAAAGAACTTGATCAAAAAGGGCACAACACTCTGGTTAAATGGATAAGCAAAGGAAAGAACATGATCTTTGATAGAACGAGATGATGGTTGAAGAAGCAATAACACGATGCCTCCGGAACAAAAGAATGGAAGTTGGATCGTCGGAACAAAAGAACGGGGAATAAGACACCATCTTCTGACCCAAATGAGCTTGAAAAGCATCTTGAAGAGAATGGTCGAACGGAATTGTTGGAAAAACTAGCAACGAAAAGAGTACGCTTGTTGTGGGCTTATGAAGAACATCTCAAAACTTAAGATGAAATTCTGCCACTAACGGAAAACAATAGATTGGATTGATATGAGCAAGAAGACGAGAAACTATTTCACCGGAGGATAAAAGAAGAAATTGGGTCACTTATAAGCACCATAGATAGCCACAATCCTTAGGGAAAGCTTTAGGTGAAATATAACCCAAGATACCTCCATTAAAGAGATTGGTGGGTTTAAAATATCCCATTCTTGCCAACATGTGAATCATGAAACACGAAGAAAAAATTATCGAATGACATAACACCACCTCAAAAGATAATGTAGAAGGAATTGCACTACGGAATGCAAGATGAGGAACACTTGAGCTCCTTTGAAAAGAATCTCGATCAATACTTCAAGAATGAATTAAATCCTTTATGAACCATCGTGTAGAACCTTCATTCAGAACTCCGTTAACCAAAAGAATGATCAAACGGAAGGAAAAAGAAGTTGACAACATAAGGTTAATCCTTGTACCGAATCTCCATGGTGAAATACTTGAAAAAGGTTGGAACTCCGGAGGCCCAAGGTATGGCCGCGACCGCCGCGTAGGATCGGGTGACTGGAGGGGGCGGAGGTGGTCGGAGGCCACATGCAGAGTGAATGAGGAGGCGCACTTGGGCGGGACGGCAGGAGAACCAAGACTAGGGTTGGGGAACCCCTGGGCAGCCACAGGCACCGTGTAAGAAGTCTAGGGGGGTCCTGGGCCTGAGAACGCAACGGTCCAGCCGCACACAGGGCTGATTTCCCCTCATAACAAAATAGATGGTAATGGGACAGCAAGCTTCCATGACAAAGATCATACAGACACCTGAGAAAGAAAACTATATAGTGCGCAAGTTTACCAACATAGATGTGGGACAGACACGTGCCTAAAAGAGGGCAGATTCAAAAGTGGCAACTTGTATGACATAGTCAGCAGTAAACACATAAATAGAGCAACCGTTTAAGCACATTTCTTCACACCTTACCTGATTCAGTGCTATACTGGTTCTCACGGAAGCAAGTTCACCCTATGCACTGCATCTATCATTAAATAGAGGAGAAAATCATAAAGAAACAAAACAAAGGCCATTCACCTGCATCTTATCTCGCCTTGCATATGTGAAGATGAAAGCCTCCAATAATTAAAGGATTCCTAGTTTAGGGCATCTGATATCCAGTTTGCTAGTTCTTATCTGTTCTTATGTGTCCCCATATCCATCACCATCTATACACATCAAAGGTTCCTCTGGGGTAGTCATCATGGAAAAGGGATCGAGCAAGCATTGGAGTAAATTTCTCCTGTAGTAAGACCTTGAACCCTAGCAAAGCAGCAGTAATCAACGGCTCGAGCAAGCACCAGATTAACTTGATAACTTTACCTGCAGCCACCTTGCAACAAAGAGAATACAAATATTAAAAACAGGAGAACAAGTTATGAAGAAAACCTCACAAGGCTGCCAATAATGCATTCCTAATATGATCATTCAGTTACTATCGTCATATATATGAAAAGGAGATATTATGACAGTGGCAGGAGCAAGTGATAGTGGATCAAGCCTATAGTTCGGGCACTAACATTGTAATAATCTGACCCCCTCCTTTTAATTGATTAAGCATACTTAAGAAAGCGTCTCTTCCAAAACCAATAGACAATCCTAAACAGGAAAGGTTTCAGTAGACTTGATAACTCGTTCAGGCTTAAGCTTGCTGTAGAATAATAGGTTGCTAGTCCTCCTTCTATATCTAAATGAACTGAACAAAAGATGGAAAGTACCCCTCAGAAATTTACAGTGACGATGAATTGAAATATATTTTATACCCGAAAATCATTTGAGCTTGGCTCTGCGGCAGTTAAACAGCTTAACTCGCAACCAAAAAAACAAATTATACACTGACCACAATAATAAAATCAAAAGAAAAGGAGACATGTAATTACTCTTAGAGCAGTAGGGATCCTTAGACTATAATCACATTTAGATACACGAATAAACTGGATGTACGTCCTTTTTGAAATAATGCACGATCATAAACACCTCATAACAATGTAAGAAATAAATTTGGATACACGAATGTACAGGGTGTGCATATTAACGTACTCTTAGAATGAAAAGATTGATGGCTACCTCTCGAAACAGGCTTTCGCCCCGCTTATATATAAAGCAAACAACCAAACAGAGTACACGGCCAAAGTACACGGCCGAACGATACAAGGAGATGGGGTGGCCCTCATACAATGCCGATCCCAAGATAACTGGATCACGCAGAACAAACGCAACTACGCTACCAAAATAGAGTATAGGAGGAACTGAGAGCAACACCGCCCTAAGCCCTATAACACCTAAGCTCCACAACAACGCCCGCAGGAGGAATAACGGCGGCAAGCATTGTCTTTGCTGAGTGCCTGAGTCTACAACAGACAGAAGTTTACACTCGGAACCCGGACATGGAGAGGAACACCACGACGACGTCTTCAAGAAGATAATGGCACCGGCGAGCATCGCCATCGTCGGCGACAAAGCGTGGAGCTTTTGCTCGGCAACTCCCCGACGTCACCACGAGGTCTCCAGGGCAAGCACGACGAGCACAGAACTTCCATATCCGGATCGGGGCACTACCACCGTCAGAGGCAGAGAGCGCGTCCGACACCCGCTGCACCACCTCTCGCTGCCCACATGACCAAGAGGGAAGGCCATCACCGCCGCCATGGTGCCCGCTGGAGAGCCAACCATGCAGACCGCCATCTAGGGCCGCCACCCCGGCATCCATGTCTAGGACTCCACCAACTACCCACATCATGGTGCACCCGTCACGGAAGGAGTAAAAGGTGACACCTTTCGCTCCTAGCCCGACATCAGCCACAGAGTCTAGGTGGACGCCTCCACAGTAGGAGGCATCCACGCCTGGGTCTCGAGTCATTCTCGGTGGACGGGGAGACCCTACTCCATGACTACCGATGACCGTCATTGAGCACGCTCGCACGATGCCATGAACGTGGCCCTTGACGCCGATCTGCCCAACAGAATAGTGGAGCCCTGACCACCACCACCGTCCACTGTACCCGCGAGGAGAGGGATGTCACCACCCACAGGCACCTCCCAGATCGAGCCCAAGCGTACCTATTCGGAGCACGAACCGACTCTCCCAGGCATCGTCCAGATCCACCCGAGCACGAGCCATGCGCTGGTCTAGAACCATGGGAAGGAGGCTCGCTGCACCTCCACCCAGCGTCACTGACTGGGGCACGACACTCGGCACCAAGCGCCACCACCCCACTGATCCGCACCACTTGCGCCCCTGGACGAGGTCATAACAGCTGCAGAGCCCGCGCAGCCTCTGGCAGTCGGCCAGAGCAGCCACTCGAGCCAGGACGCCCACCACCGCCACCCCGTGTAGGCATGCCCCGCCGCGCCCCCGACGTGCAGCCACCCGCACCGTCGCACTAGGAAGCCACCGCCCTGTCGCCCCGACTGCACTAAATGGAACCTATGGGCTGGAGGAAGAGCTGTCCGAGAGGTTCAAGCCCACCAATCTGCACTCGTCGCCTGCAAGTGAAGAAGGGCAACATTGAAGAAGCGTCCCGCGCCCGACCTCACCTTCTTGAAACAGGCTTTCACCCCGCTTTATATGTAAAGCAACAACCGAACAAAGTACATGGCAGAACGATGCAAGATGGTGAGGTAGCCCTCTTATGAAGCAAATCCTGGGATAACCGGATCACACAACACGCACACGACTACGCTACCGAAGGAGGACACAGAGTACAACGCCTCGCTACGCCCTAGCACACCTAAGCTCCACGACAACATTCCCAGGAGGGAAGGGAAGACGGTGCGAAGCGTCATTGCTGTGGAGTCCGAAATGGACAAGAGTTTTCACCAGGAACCTTGACATGGAGAGGACAACCACAACGACGTCTTCAAGAAGAGAACGACGCCCATGAGCGTCGCCGTCGTTGGCACCAAGGTGCAGAGCTTTCGCTCGGCAGCTCACACGTGTCACCACGAGGTCTATAGGACAACCACGACGAGCTCAGACTCCCAGATTTTGATTTCGGTGTCGCCACTACCAATGCCAGAGGGTGAGCCCGAGCCACCTGACGGTACCCCCTCGCCGCCCACACGACCAAGAAGGAAAGCCGCCACTGTCGTCCTAGCACCCGTCGGTGAGCCAACTATGCAACCCACCATCCGAGGCCGCCGCCCTGGCATCCAAGGCCCAAAACACCGCCAACCACCCACTTCACGGCACACCCACCATGGTAGGAAATGTTGGATAATCAGCAACTGGTATTCCCTGAGGGCCAAAGGCCATTACATATACATGTGTGGTAAAGTGCAGGAAACCCCTTATACAATGGGGATGTACCGAAAAGGGACTATACACATCTAACACCCCCCCTCAAACTCATGGTGGATCAACAACACTGAGTTTGGAGAGAAGAAAACCATGCTGCGCTCAAGTCTGTGCCTTCGTGAAGAAGTCCGCCAACTGTAACTCAGAGGGCACATAGTGAAGAGCAAGAGTCTGATCCTGTAGAGCAGCACGCACAAAGTGGGCATCCACACCGATGTGCTTGGTGAGCTCATGCTTCACCGGGTCACGCGCAATACTGATAGCACCGGTACTGTCTGACAGTAAGGGAGTCGAGGTAGTAGTAGACACACCAAAATCCTTAAGTAACCATCGTAACTAGATCACCTCAGCCGTCAACATAGCCATGGCTCGCAACTCAGCCTTTGTACTTGAGCGAGAAACTGCAGTCTGTTTCTTTGTCTTCCAGGGAATGAGAGAGCCACTAAGAAAAACATAGTAAGCAGACAGCGAGCATTGATTAGAGGGATCACTAGCCTAGGTAGCATCAGAGTAGACGTGGAGCTCGAGAGAGCTGGAGCGGGGGAAGAAAAGGTGATGAGAGATCGTGCCACGAAGATATCGTAGAACACAGAGGAGATGACTATAGTGGACAGAGGTGGGTGCTGAAACAAACTGACTCGGGATGTGAACAGGATAGGAGATGTCGGGACGCGTAACAGCAAGGTAGACAAGGCTGCCAACAAGGTGACAATATCGAGTAGGACCAGGAAGAGGGTCATCATCAGAGGCACGAAGCTGAACGTTGAGCTCCGTAGGAGTCACAATAGTGTGCTCATCACTAAGAGCGGCACGAGCAAGAAGATCCTGTATATATTTTTCCTGGGAGATGTAGAAGCCATCAGAGGTCGAGAAGATCTCAATCCCAAGGAAGTATCAAAGTGGACCAAGGTCAGACATGAGGAACTGATCGCGAAGGCGTGCCTTAACAAAGGCAATGTAGTCAGAGTCATCACCAGTGATGATCATGTCATCAACATAGAGAAGGAGAAGAGTCCGACCACGAGGAGATGTGTGAACAAACAATGCGGGATCATGATCACTGGGCAAGAAACCAGCGGTAGTCACCACAGAGGCGAAACGCTCGAACCAGGTGCGAGGGGCCTGTTTAAGACCATAGAAGGAGCGACAAAGTCTACAGACCATACCATCAGGAGCATAGTACCCCGGTGGTGGCTGCATATAAACCTCCTCACGCAACTCGCCATTGAGAAAGGCGATCTGGACATCAAGTTGAGAGATAGACTAATGACGAACAAAAACCACAACAAGGAGAGTGCAGACAGTGGTCATGTGGGCCATGGAGCGAATGTCTCATCATAATCGCGTCCCTGCTCCTGCTGAAAACCACGAGCCACAAGCCAAGCTTTGTAGCACTCAAGAGAACCATCGGAGCGAGTCTTAATCTTGTAGGCCCACTTGTAGGTGATGGGACAAACACCGAAAGGAAGGGAAACCAAATCCCATGTGCCAGAGCGCTCAAGGGCGGCAAGCGCTTCGGCCATCGCAAGCTGCCATTCGGGCTGAGTCATGGCAGTCCGATAGGAAGTGGGCTCAGTAATAAAAGAGAGATCATACCTATCAGGAGAATAGCGATCAGGCGGGGGCGAGGCCGAGCATGGAGGTTATGAACCGGGGGAGGCGTGAAGGGAGGCACACTAGAGGTGGAAGGCGCATCAAGGGAAGCATCCTCAGAACGAGGGCGACGAGTATAGTGGAGAGGAAACGGTGAGAGAGAGCGACGGACTAGAGATGATGGTGGAGAGGTAGATGAGGAGGATGGGGAAGAGGGTGTCGGTGGTGAATGGGAATGGATGAGAGGTGCCGGAGGAAGAGGTGAAACATGAGGCACATAGCAGGGTGAATCGGGAAGGAGAAGAAAAGAAATCTCGTCCGCGGAGAAGTTCGAGGAAGAAGGACGTGAGAAGTAAGAGCGAGACTTGTCAAAAGTCACATCACACGAGATGCGCAAGCAACGACCGACAGGATCCCAACAACGATAGCCCTTGTGCTTATTGCTATAGCCAAGGAAAACACACTCAACCGACTGAGCAGTCAGTTTGGTGCGCTCGCGCAGGGCAAGGACATAGCACACACATCCAAACATACGAAGAGCTGAGTAGTTAGGAAAACGACCAGTGAGACACTCCATAAGAATACCATCCTGCAGAGCAGTCGATGGCTGAATGTTGATGAGATAGGTGGATGCAGAAACAACCTCAGCCCAAAAGTGGGGTGGAAGGGAGGCGGCAATCATCAGCACACGAGCCGTCTCAAGCAAATAACGATGCTTACATTCTGCAACGCCATTCTGAGCATGAGCACCAGGACAGGAGAACTGGGCACCCTGTTCTGCGAGAAAACCACGCAACAGCTGGGAGATATACTCTCCAGCGGAGTCAGCACGAAAAATGCGAATATGCGTGGAAAACTGGGTGTAAACCATGGCAACAAATCGTTTGTATATAGAGAAAATCTCGCTACGAGTTTTCATGAAGTAGAGCCAAGTGTAGCGAGAGAAATTATCAATAAACAAAACATAGTAGCGATGACCATCTTTTGAATCAAAGGGAGCAGGACCCCAGACATTAGAATGAACTAAGTCAAAAGGACGCTGAGATACCGACTGACTGGTAGGATAAGGTAACTGGGTCTGTTTGCCAAGTCTACAACCATTAAAATGTAAATAAACATCTCCAGATACAGACCCTAAGAGGCCCTGACGCACTAATGAAGACAAGCGAGAGCCACAGATGTGACCAAGGCGATGATGCCACTGCTGGAAGGACGCAGATGAAGAGGCAGCAACATCATGAGAGCTGACTAAAGTGGTGGCAGCGGAAGGAACACAAAGCCAGTCAACTTCCCAAAGGCCCTCTGACTCACGGCGTCGGGGGCCAGCACCAACCAAAACCTTAGTGCGACGATCCTGAATGGAATAAGAGTCGGTATCAAGAATGACACAACAACCAGAATCAGTAAGTTGGGCAGTGGAAAAGAGATTCATGATAAGACGAGGAACATGGAAAACACTGGGAATAGAAAAGAATGGAGTGGAAATAATACCACGACTAGCAACATGAAGAGATGTGCCATCAGCAGTAAGAACATTAATAGGAGAATCAAGAGGGCGAAGAGAAGACAGTGCTGAAGAATCAAAGGACATATGAAAGGAAGCTCAGTACCTGATGGTGTAGATGCCGGCGATGATGAAGTGGTGGAAGCAGTCACAGCAGCAGCAGAACCCGTCGATGAAGAACTGGATGAAGCCAGAAGGCGCTTGAGCCGCACAATGTCCTGGTCAGTGAGTGACGGAGTCGATGACGACACAGGAGTCCCACTGAAAGAAGAGCGCCTCTGGTTTCGCTGCTTCTGGCGACAATCAGACTCTGGGTGACCTGGCCTGGAGCAGTAATCACAGAAGGTGTCGCGGCGCGACTGACCCTTCTCAACATAAGGAGGGCGGCCCACCCCCTGAAGGTGTGGGCAGGAGCGGTGGAGCAGTGAGATGAGCAGACGACACAGGAGCTCGAGCAGCCAACACAGAAGGAACCGCAAGCAACCCAGCAGATCGAAGGTGGGTCTCCTTCGCACGAAGCTCAGCAAGTACCTCCGAGATAGGGACACGACCACGGGCAAACAAGTGAGCATGTCGAGGCTCAAACTCGGCGCGGAGGCGAGATAAGAACTTATGGACACGCTGAAACTCCAAGTTAGACCACGTAGTCTGACAACAACGGCAAGTCCCACAAATAACTGTCCGAAGAGAAGCTGACTCCAGATGACAGAGCACTGTGAATAGAACGCATCAACAGAGGAATCATCTTGCTGGAGTGCGTGCTCCTGAGCACCACAGATAGATAGAGAGCATCACCAAAGGACTGATAGCGCTGACAGAGATAAGACCACATCGCTACAACTGTGCCAAGTCCCATGAACTCCGAAGCAAACTGAGGGAGCACACTCGCAGTGAGAACAGTAGCAGCACGAGCATCATCATTGCACCACTGAGTCTAAGCAGACAGATCATCGCGGTACACAAAAAGAGCATCTGAATAAGTTGATACCTACCGGTCATAAGTATCAACCGCAGCATCATCGAGAGCCTTGACTGCATCCCGGTCAGCCTGAGAAACATCAGCAGCAAGTACCGGCGGCACCGGTGGGATTGGGGCCACTGGCGCAACAGGGCATGGCGGACAGAGGACCTCGTCAGAGAGAACACCCCACAGAAGAAGACCACGCATATGGATGCGCATGAAGCCGACAAACTCAACATAGTTGGTGCCATCAAAGATCACTGAACACCTAGGAACAACGACATAGCTCGAGGAAGACATAAGGAGTTCTTCTTTTTCTTTTTCTTTTTTTTTTCTTTTTCTTTTTCTTTTTGAAGTCGACGGACTAGGCTGACGAGCAAAGAGCGGTCGAGGCAGGGAAACGCAGATCGAGCCTCTGCTCGATCAAGGCAGGGAACCGAGCGGGGACCAGGGCCGGTCGACCGCGACCAGAGCTAGCCGGCCGGACGGGCAGCAGGGGAGGCCGAGGCCATGCCCGCCGCACTCCCCACCACACTGCAGGCCCGCCTGCCGAGCCAGCAGTGCCTCCAGTCCACGCCGCGGCAGCCCGAGGCTGCAGCCGCCGGATCTAATGGAGCTGGCACAGCAGCCAGCCATCCCACCGTGCCGGCCCGCCCTGCCACCTTCATCACGCAGCCGCCTCCGCGCCCAAATCCCGACTGCCCGAGGCACCGCTGCGTCGCCCTGCGGGAGCGCCGCGCTCCCCGTCTGCTCGCCACGTCTCGCGTCGTAACCACCAGGGGAGGAGGGGCCCCGCCGACGCCGACGCCAGCCGGGCTTCGCCCAACGGCGCCTTTTAGCGGCGGCAAGGGAAAGGGGTGCGAGTGACGGCGGCTAGGGTTTCGCCCAGCCGCCCGACCTCGCCTTCTGAGTTGCCCCGTCTCTTCCCATGGTTTGAACTCCATAGAAACTTTGATGCCATTGATTCCTGATCTCGGCTGCTGAGCTGAACTAAACTGCAGTGCCATCGATGAGACCGCCGTATCCCTCAAGCAGGACTCGTCATCCAGCCATCCAAGCATGCTTGTACAGACATGTACTTGAAGCTACAATTGCTTATGATACTCAATGGCCTCGTCAAGCATAGATGCCCTGTTAGTCTGTAACCCCACAAAGGCACAAACCAATGGAAATACTAACCCGTAATTTTCTATCACGAACACGAACTCAGCAGCCCTAAATTCAGGGACAAAGAAAGAAATAGAAAAAAGGGGATGACCTTGCTGTAACGCCTTCAGTCTTCACTTTGATCCTGCTCCTCTGCAGCTGCGCCCCAATGAATGGAAGAGGATTGGTGGTTAGGTTTTACTGCTTCGGTCGTCCGCGCAACCCATCCCACGTCCATCACCAGCCAATTGCTGACCAAGCATTGGAGCAACCCACTCACTGTCCCCTGGCCCTATAATCGAACGGGCCCACCGGCCATCCAACCTTAGCCCGAGCTTGTGCGTGCAAAAGGGATGGACGATTGTCCAGCCAACAGGGGTAAAAAGGCTAACAGTAAAACCACCAGTGGTGGAAAACGCCGCTCGTGCAGCAATTGCTCTAGATAGCCAGGTAGCAGAGTTTTACAAGTAGAATGCAGACACGCCGCATTGTAATTGGATATGAGGAACACATGGTTGCATAGGAATGATGGTGCAGTGAAAATGGAAGTCGCGATGCTCCATTTGAATTTCGCACAGGGGACCGCGATTTCATAGGAATCCTCGAAACATATTCGATTACTTTAATCCAGGATTTATTTCATGCAGATCTTCCAGAAGCTCTACAGAGGCCTAAACTTGCTTAGATGCTACTCCCTCCATCCGTGAGCTTGTTGCTAAATTTTAAATGGGAAATATGTGTAATTGCCATTGTTCCTATGTTTTCCTGCATGTGCTGGTTGCGAGTTTAATTGTAACATGTATTGTTTATTTTCTATGTACATGCATGAAGTTGTCTCGAGAACGGCATTTGTGTGCCAAAATAACAAAGGGCATTGCTGAGAAGACCAATTTGGTGTGGGAGCCATCGAAGGATTTGAAGCACCTGAACTTGAAGGTTCTGCAGATGTCCGGGTTCGAGGAGGAAGACAAGGTGACAAACTACATAAGGCTAGTCATGAAGCGAACTGTGGGGTTGAAGAGAATTGAGCTGCATGGAGAAGAGCCATGCGAGAAATGCGATGACATTGATGACATTGACCCGATGAGATCCCACGTGGATGAAGCCCGCAGGCGTCGAATTAAGGAGCGACTCACACATGGGCCCTCCTCATCCGTAGAGATAATAATATGCTGATGGATCTGGTCAAGGAATGCAGCTGCCGGAGTGATGATTGTGTATGACTACTAGGTACTGATAGCCTGGTAATGCTTGATTGGTGTCGACCTTGGAGCTTAGCTAAACAGTCTAGATGCATGCTTTTCTTTTTGAGATTGGTCTCTTTCTTTTTAGCATGCACTAGTACAAATGCCAGTGTCTTGCAACGGGCGTAGAAACTCTAAAACCTGATCCATGTGTTATTATATACCATAGTTTATATTTAATTCTGATAAACATTTGCTATTATTGTTTTTCAGAGTATGAAGTTTGGACATTAGAAAAGCTTTCTTAGTGTTCTTTATCTGATGAAAGAGTAGTGGTTCGTGGAATAATTTGTGGATCATTATTCTTTTTTGGAAAAACATGAATATTCATTTTCTTAAACTGAATGTTTTATTAAAAATTGAATGTTTTTAAGGAGAACATTATTTGGACTTTTTTTATTGGAAATTTTTGCCAGTTTTTAGAAAGTGTGAATATATATAGAACTCTGCACATTTTTAAAACTATTTTACTATGTTGATTTTTTAGACAGAGTTTATTGCTTGGTTGGGAAGATTCTAATTTATTTTTTCATTATTTAAGCTTGGCCCACATAAAGCACTTCACGTACACACTTCATTTACAGAGAGAACACACACTCTCTTTTCCTATATACTACTATAAAAAAGGGCACACACACGAACTCATTTCCCCTCACCCGTTTCCCATTCTCAAGTGTCCCCTGCCACACAGACCAATTCTCTAGATTTCTTTCCCTAATTGCTATTATATTCTTTGTTTTATTTTAGTTTTGCATCATCATGTCATCATGCCATTAAAACGCAAATAAATAAATTGCTTAGAGCTTTGATCTATTTAAAATAAGGAAATTCACGTGATGGTTCTCTTTATAACCCATGAACATATCCTTCCAATATTATTAGGGAGCTAGAATAAAACATCCCATTAATTTAGGAATCACTCATAAACACACTTGCAATTGAATTTCCTTTTGATTCCAAATATTCTAAATCCATGTGATATTACCGAAAAAGGCTTTCGCCCCGCTTTATAAATAAAGCAAACCGCCCAGAGCACACATATAAGATCTAGTACAGAACACACACACCCAAGACACACATGAGATCCGAAGGTTCTGCTGAGGGCACAGCTCAACAAGCCCAGAAATAAACACATAAAAGGCTAAAGCCAAGGCGAGCGCTCGTCAATCATCTAGTTAGGCTCTGGAGGAGGCGGAGGGGGCGGCGGCGACAGGCGGGCGGCCATTGAACGAATGTCGGCGATGAAGGCGGAGATGGCGTCCCGGTCCCGAGGGCGGCTAAGCGATCGCCAGAGCTGCAAGAAACCAGACAGTTTGAAGAGAGCGTCAGTAGCTCGACGAAGCGGAGTGCGTTGAATCACAAGCTTATTGCGAATCGTCCAGATGGTCCACGCGAGGGCCCCAATCTCCAGCCACCTAATGTGGCGAGTGGGCAAGGGGGAGGTCCGGAGTTCGTCGAAGAGGTCAGGTAAGTTGGTGTGGCTCCAGTTACCACTGACCGCCTCTCTAAAGCAACTCCACATAAACTGGGCAGAAACGCAATTGAAGAAGATATGGTTCGAGTCCTCGGGGGTACTGCAGAGCGGGCACAAGCCGGAGCCCGGACCATTGCGCTTGCGGACCTCAACCCCGGATGGGAGCTGACCGCGGATCCACTGCCACAAGAGGATCCAGATCTTCAGAGGAACGCAAATGGCCCATACAGCTAGGAGGGGAGGCGGCACAGTGGAGAGGGCGATGGCAGAGTAGAGGGACTTGGTGGAGAATTGCCCCGATGGTTCAAGGCGCCACCGAACCTCGTCCGGGCCGGTATCGACATCCGGCACATGGAGGGCAATGCAATCAAGAAGCTCCTGCCAAGAGGCATCTTCCGGAGGCCCAAATGGCCTCCAGAACGCGAGGCGCCCTAAGTCAATAAGGGCCCGTTCGACGGAGATAGTCGGGATGACAGCAATGGAGAAGAGATCGGGGTACCGAGCTGCGAAGGGGGAGTCGCCCGCCCAGCGGTCAAACCAGAACATGGTCGCCGATCCCGATCCGACCGCTATGGAGGTCCCAATACGGAGGACGGGAAGCAACTGGATGACAGACTGCCAAAATTGGGATCCCCCGGATCGCTGACAGAAGGACAAAGGTTGGCCACGTAGGTATTTATTCCGAATGATGTCTAGCCACAGCCCACCATGACCTTGCGAGATGCGCCAAAGCCAGCGTGAAAGGAGCGCGATATTCATGCGCTTCGAGCACATGATGAAGGAAATATGCCCTAGAGGCAATAATAAAGTTATTATTTATTTCCTTATATCATGATAAATTTTTATTATTCATGCTAGAATTGTATTAACCGGAAACATAATACATGTGTGAATACATAGACAAACAGAGTGTCACTAGTATGCCTCTACTTGACTAGCTCGTTGATCAAAGATGGTTATGTTTCCTAACCATAGACATGAGTTGATTAATGGGATCACATCATTAGGAGAATGATGTGATTGACTTGACCCATTCCGTTAGCATAGCACTTGATCGTTTAGTTTGTTGCTATTGCTTTCTTCATGACTTATACATGTCCCTATGACTATGAGATTATGCAACTCCCGTTTACCGGAGGAACACTTTGTGTGCCACCAAACGTCACAACGTAACTAGGTGATTATAAAGGTGCTCTACAGGTGTCTACGAAGGTACTTGTTGGGTTGACGTATTTCGAGATTAGGATTTATCACTCCGACTGTCGGAGAGGTATCTCTGGGCCCTCTCGGTAATGCACATCACTTAAGTCTTGCAAGCATTGCAACTAATGAGTTAGTTGCAGGATGATGTATTACGGAACGAGTAAAGAGACTTGCCGGTAACGAGATTGAACTAGGTATTGAGATAACGACGATCGAATCTCGGGCAAGTAACATACCGATGACAAAGGGAACAACGTATGTTGTTATGCAGTCTGACCGATAAAGATCTTCATAGAATATGTGGGAGCCAATATGAGCATCCAGGTTCCGCTATTGGTTATTGACCGGAGACGTGTCTCGGTCATGTCTACATTGTTCTCGAACCCGTAGGGTCCGCATGCTTAAGGTCTCAATGACAGTTATATTATGAGTTTATGAGTTTTGATGTAACGAAGGAGTTTGGAGTCCCGGATGAGATCGGGGACATGACGAGGAGTCTCGAAATGGTCGAGATGTAAAGATCGATATATTGGACAACTATATTCGGACATCGGAAAGGTTCCGAGTGATTCGGGTATTTTTCGGAGTACCGGAGAGTTACGGGAATACGTATTGGGCCTTATTGGGCCATACGGGAAAGAAGGAAAAGGGCCTCAAGGGTGGCCGCACCCCTCCCCTTGGTCTGGTCCGAATTGGACTAGGGAAGGGGGCGCCCCCTTCCTTCCTTCTCCTTTTCCCTTCCTCTTTTCCTATTCCATATGGGAGGTGGAATCCTACTAGGACTAGGGAGTCCTAGTAGGACACCACACTTGGCGCGCCCCCTCCTAGGGCCGGCCTCCTCCTCCCTTGCTCCTTTATATACGGGTGCACGGGGGCACCCCAAAGGCACAACAATTGATCATTGATCTCTTAGCCGTGTGCGGTGCCCCCCTCCACCATAATCCTCGATAGTATTGTAGCGGTGCTTAGGCGAAGCCTTGCAATGGTAGAACATCAAGATCGTCACCACGCCGTCGTGCTGATGGAACTCTTCCCCGACATTCTGCTGGATCGGAGTCCGGGGATCGTCATCGAGCTGAACGTGTGCTAGAACTCGGAGGTCCCGTAGTTTCGGTGCTTGATCGGTCGGGCCGTGAAGACGTACGACTACATCAACCGCGTTGTGCTAACGCTTCCGCTTCCGGTCTACGAGGGTACGTAGACAACACTCTCCCCTCTCGTTGCTATGCATCACCATGATCTTGCGTGTGCGTAGAATTTTTTTTGAAATTACTGCGTTCCCCAACAGTGGCATCCGAGCCTAGGTTTTATGCGTTGATGTTATGCACGAGTAGAACACAAGTGAGTTGTGGGAGATATAAGTCATACTGCTTACCAGCATGTCATACTTTGGTTTGGCGGTATTGTTGGATGAAGCAGCCCGGACCGACATTACGCGTACGCTTACGCGAGACTGGTTCTACCGACGTGCTTTGCACACAGGTGGCTGGCGGGTGTCAGTTTCTCCAACTTTAGTTGAACCGAGTGTGGCTACGCCCGGTCCTTGCGAAGGTTAAAACAACACCAACTTGACAAACTATCGTTGTGGTTTTGATGCGTAGGTAAGAACGGTTCTTGCTAAGCCCGTAGCAGCCACGTAAAACTTGCAAGAACAAAGTAGAGGACGTCTAACTTGTTTTTGCAGGGCATGTTGTGATGTGATATGGTCAAGACATGATGCTAAATTTTATTGTATGAGATGATCATGTTTTGTAATTGAGTTATCGGCAACTGGCAGGAGCCATATGGTTGTCGCTTTATTGTATGCAATGCAATCGCGCTGTAATGCTTTACTTTATCACTAAGCGGTAGCGATAGTCGTGGAAGCATAAGATTGGCGAGACGACAACGATGCTACGATGGAGATCAAGGTGTCACGCCGGTGACGATGGTGATCATGACGGTACTTCGGAGATGGAGATCACAAGTACAAGATGATGATGGCCATATCATATCACTTATATTGATTGCATGTGATGTTTATCTTTTATGCATCTTATCTTGCTTTGATTGACGGTAGCATTATAAGATGATCCCTCACTAAATTATCAAAGTATAAGTGTTCTTCCTGAGTATGCACCGTTGCGAAAGTTCTTCGTGCTGAGACACCACGTGATGATCAGGTGCGATAGGCTCTACGTTCAAATACAACGGGTGCAAAACAGTTGCACACGTGGAATACTCAGGTTAAACTTGACGAGCCTAGCATATAACAGATATGGCCTCGGAACACGGAGACCGAAAGGTCGAGCGTGAATCATATAGTAGATATGATCAACATAGTGATGTTCACCATTGAAACTACTCCATCTCACGTGATGATCGGACATGGTTTAGTTGATTTGGATCACGTGATCACTTAGAGGATTAGAGGGATGTCTATCTAAGTGGGAGTTCTTAAGTAATATGATTAATTGAACTTTAATTTATCATGAACTTAGTCCTGGTAGTATTAGCATATCTATGTTGTAGATCAATAGCTCGCGTTTAGCTCCCCTGTTTTATTTTTGATATGTTCCTAGAGAAAACTAAGTTGAAAGATGTTAGTAGCAATGATGCGGATTGGATCCGTGATCTGAGGTTTATCCTCATTGCTGCACAGAAGAATTAAGTATTTGATGCACCGCTAGGTGACAAACCTATTGCAGGAGCAGATGCAGATGTTATGAACATTTGGCTAGCTCAATATGATGACTACTTGATAGTTTAGTGCACCATGCTTAAACGGCTTAGAATCGGGACTTCAAAGACGTTTTGAACGTCATGGACCATATGAGATGTTCCAGGAGTTGAAGTTAATATTTCAAGCAAATACCCGAGTTGAGAGATATGAAGTCTCCAACAAGTTCTATAGCTAAAAGATGGAGGAGAATAGCTCAAGCAGTGAGCATGTGCTCAGATTGTCTGGGTACTACAATCACTTGAATCAAGTGGGAGTCAATCTTCCAGATAAAATAGTGATTAACAGAATTCTCTAGTCACCATCACCAAATTAATAGAACTTCGTGATGAACTATGATATGCAAGGGATAACGGAAACGATTCCCAAGCTCTTCGTAATGCTGAAATCAACGAAGGTAGAAATCAAGAAAAATATCAAGTGTTGATGGTAGACAAGACCACTAGTTTCAAGAAAAGGGCAAAGGGAAGAAGGGGGACTTCAAGAAGAACGGCAAGCAAGTTGCTGCTCAAGTGAAGAAGCCCAAGTCTGGTCCTAAGCCTAAGACTAAGTGCTTCTACTGCAAAGGGACTGGTCACTGGAAGCAGAACTGCCCCAAGTATTTGGCGGATAAGAAGGATGGCAAAGTGAACAAAGGTATATTTGATATACAGATTATTGATGTGTATTTTACTAGTGTTCGTAGCAACCCCTCGATATTTGATACTGGTTCAGTTGCTAAGAGTAGTAACTCGAAACGGGAGTTGCAGAATGAACATAGACTAGTTAAGGGTGAAGTGACGATGTGTGTTGGAAGTGGTTCCAAGATTGATATGATCATCATCGCACACTCCCCATACTTTTGGGATTAGTGTTGAACCTAAATAAGTGTTATTTGGTGTCTGCGTTGAGCATGAATATGATTTGATCATGTTTATTGCAATACGGTTATTCATTTAAGTAAGAGAATAAATTGTTGTTCTGTTTACATGAATAAAACCTTATATGGTTACACACCCAATGAAAATGGTTCGTTGGATCTCGACCGTAGTGATACACATATTCATAATATTGAAACCAAAAGATGCAAAGTTAATAATGATGGTGCAACTTATTTGTGGCACTGCCGTTTAGGTCATATTGGTGCAAAGCGCATGAAGAAAATCCATGCTGATGGGCTTTTGGAATCACTTGATTATGAATCAGTTGATGCTTGCGAACCATGCCTCATGGGCAAGATGACTAAGACTCCGTTCTCCGGAACAATGGACCGAGCAACAGATTTGTTGGAAATCATACATACTGATGTATGTGGTCCGATAAATATTGAGGCTCGTGGCAGGTATCATTATTTTCTGATCTTCACAGATGATTTGAGCAGATATGAGTATATCTACTTGGTGAAACACAAGTCTGAAACATTTGAGAAGTTTAAAGAATTTCAGAGTGAAGTGGAGAATCATCATAACAAAAATAAAAATTTCTACGATATGATCGCATAAGTAAAATATTTGAGTTACGAGTTTGGCCTTCAGTTAAAAACAATGTGAAATAATTTCACTACTCACGCCACCTGGAACACCACAGCATAATGGTGTGTCCGAACATCATAACCGTACTTTATTAGATATGGTGCGATCTATGATGTCTCTTACCGATCTACCACTATCGTTTTGGGGTTATGCATTAGAGACAGCTGCATTCACGTTAAATAGGGCACCATCTAAATCCGTTGAGACGACACCGTATGAACTATGGTTTGGCAAGAAACCTAAGCTGTCGTTTCTTAAAGTTTGAGGTTGCAATACTTATGTGAAAAAGTTTCAACCTGATAAGCTCTAACCCAAATCGAAGAAGTGCGTCTTCATAGGATACCCAAAAGAAAATGTTGGGTACACCTTCTATCACAGATCCGAAGGCAATATATTCGTTGCTTTGAATGGATCCTTTCTAGAAAAAGAGTCTCTCTCGAAAGAAGTGAGTGGGAGGAAAGTAGAACTTGATGAGGTAACTGTACCTGCTCCCTTATTGGAAAGTAGTTCATGACAGAAATCTGTTCATGTGACTACTACACCGATTAGTGAGGAAGCTAATGATGATGATCATGTAACTTCAGATCAAGTTACTACCGAACCTCGTAGGTAAACTAGAGTGAGATCCGCACCAGAGTGGTACGGTAATCCTATTCTGGAGGTCATGTTACTTGACCATGACGAGCCTACGAACTATGAGGAAGCGATGATGAGCCCAGATTCCGCGAAATGGCTCGAGGCCATGAAATCTGAGATGAGATCCATGTATGAGAACAAAGTATGGACTTTGATTGACTTGCCCAATGATCGGCGAGCCATTGATATTAAATGGATCTTCAAGAGGAAGACGGACGCTAATAGTAGTGTTACTATCTACAAAGCTAGAATTGTCGCAAAAAGGTTTTCGACAAGTTCAAGGTGTTGACTACGATGAGAGTTTCTCACTCGTATCTATGCTTAAGTCTGTCTGAATCATGTTAGCAATTGCCGCATTTTATGAAATCTGGCAAATGGATAAACAAAACTGCATTCCTTAATGGATTTATTAAAGAAGAGTTGTATATGATGCAACCAGAAGGTTTTGTCAATCCTAAAGGTACTAACAAAATATGCAAGCTCCAGCGATCCATCTATGGACTGGTGCAAGCATCTCGGAGTTGGAATATTCGCTTTGATGAGTTGATCAAAGCATATAGTTTTATACAGACTTGCGGTGAAGCCTGTATTTTACAAGAAAGTGAGTGGGAGCACTACATCATTTCTGATAAGTATATGTGAAAGACATATTGTTGATCGGAGATAATGTAGAATTATTCTGCAAAGCATAAAGGAATGTTTGAAAGGAGTTTTTCAAAGAAAGACCTCGGTGAAGCTGCTTACATATTGATCATCAAGATCTATAGAGATAGATCAATATGCTTGATAAGTTTTTTCAATGAGTACATACCTTGACAAGATTTTGAAGTAGTTCAAAATGGAACAGTCAAAAAGGAGTTCTTGCCTGTGTTACAAGGTGTGAAGTTGAGTAAGACTCAAAACCCGAGCACGGCAGAAGATAAAGAGAGAATGAAAGGCATTCCCTATGCCTCAGCCATAGGTTCTATAAAGTATGCCATGCTGTGTACGAGACCTATTGTATACCCTGCCCTGAGTTTGGCAAAGGAGTACAATAGTGATCTAGGAGTAGATCACTGGACATTGGTCAAAATTATCCTTAGTGGAATAAGGATATGTTTCTCGATTATGGAGGTGACAAAAGGTTCGTCGTAAAGGGTTACGTCGATGCAAGTTTTGACACTGATCCAGATGACTCTAAGTCTCAATCTGGATACATATTGAAAGTGGGAGCAATTAGCTAGAGTAGCTCCATGCAGAGCACTGTTGACACAGAAATTTGCAAAATACTTACGGATCTGAATGTGGCAGACCCGTTGACTAAACTTCTCTCACAAGCAAAACTTGATCACACCTCGGTACTCTTTGGGTGTTAATCACATAGCGATGTAAACTAGATTATTGACTCTAGTAAACCCTTTGGGTTTTGGTCACATGTCGATGTGAAATATGGGTGTTAATCACATGGTGATGTGAACTATTGATGTTAAATCACATGGCGATGTGAACTAGATTATTGACTCTAGTGCAAGTGGGAGACTGAAGGACATATGCCCTAGAGGCAATAATAAAGTTATTATTTATTTCCTTCTATCATGATAAATTTTTATTATTCATGCTAGAATTGTATTAACCGAAAACATAATACATGTGTGAATACATAGACAAACAGAGTGTCACTAGTATGCCTCTACTTGACTAGCTCGTTGATCAAAGATGGTTATGTTTCCTAACCATAGACATGAGTTGATTAATGGGATCACATCATTAGGAGAATGATGTGATTGACTTGACCCATTCCGTTAGCATAGCACTTGATCGTTTATTTTGTTGCTATTGCTTTCTTCATGACTTATACATGTTCCTATGACTATGGGATTATGCAACTCCCGTTTACCGGAGACACTTTGTGTGCCACCAAACGTCACAACGTAACTGGGTGATTATAAAGGTGCTCTACAGGTGTCTCCGAAGGTACTTGTTGGGTTGACGTATTTCGAGATTAGGATTTGTCACTCCGATTGTCGGAGAGGTATCTCTGGGCCCTCTCGGTAATGCACATCACTTAAGTCTTGCAAGCATTGCAACTAATGAACTAGGTATTGAGATACCGACGATTGAATCTCGGGCAAGTAACATACCGATGACAAAGGGAAAAACGTATGTTGTTATGCGGTCTGACCGATAAAGATCTTCGTAGAATATGTGGGAGCCAATATGAGCATCCAGGTTCCGCTATTGGTTATTGACCGGAGACGTGTCTCGGTCATGTCTACATTGTTCTCGAACCCGTAGGGTCCGCACGCTTAAGGTTTCGATGACAGTTATATTATGAGTTTATGAGTTTTGATGTACCGAAGGAGTTCGGAGTCCCGGATGAGATCGGGGACATGACGAGGAGTCTCGAAATGGTCGAGACGTAAATATCGATATATTGGACGATTATATTCGGACATCGGAAAGGTTCCGAGTGATTCGGGTATTTTTCGGAGTACCGGAGAGTTACGGGAATACGTATTGGGCCTTATTGGGCCATATGGGAAAGAAGGAAAAGGGCCTCAAGGGTGGCCGCACCCCTCCCCTTGGTCTGGTCCGAATTGGACTAGGGAAGGGGGCGCCCCCTTCCTTCCTTCTCCTTTTTCCCTTCCTCTTTTCCTATTCCATATGGGAGGTGGAATCCTACTAGGACTAGGGAGTCCTAGTAGGACTCCACACTTGGCGCGCCCCCTCCTAGGGCCGGCCTCCTCCTCCCTTGCTCCTTTATATACGGGTGCAGGGGGGCACCCCAAAGACACAACAATTGATCATTGATCTCTCAGCCGTGTGCGGTGCCCCCCTCCACCATAATCCTCGATAATATTGTAGCGGTGGTTAGCCGAAGCCTTGCGACGGTAGAACATCAAGATCATCAACACGCCGTCGTGCTGACGGAACTCTTCCCCGACATTCTGCTGGATCGGAGTCCGGGGATCGTCATCGAGCTGAACGTGTGCTAGAACTCGGAGGTGCCGTAGTTTCGGTGCTTGATCGGTCGGGCTGTGAAGACGTACGACTACATCAACCGCGTTGTACTAATGCTTCCGCTTCTGGTCTACGAGGGTACGTAGACAACACTCTCCCCTCTCGTTGCTATGCATCACCATGATCTTGCGTGTGCGTAGGAATTTTTTTTGAAATTACTACGTTCCCCAACACATGATACCGAGGCCACCTTGCTCCTGAGGCTTACATATGTCGGGCCAACTAACCATATGGTATTTCTGCCTGTTATTGTCCCCAGCCCAATAGAAGCGGGATTGGACCTTGGCGATCTCATGGTGAAGGGTCTCGTGAAGGCTGTAGAAGCTCATGAGGAACAAGAGGAGACTGGAGAGCGAAGAGTTGATGAGAATCGTCCGGGCCGCCTTCGATAGCCACCGACCCTGCCAAGGCTCAATGCGCGTCTGCAGCTTGGCAACTGCCGGACGCAGATCAACAACAGCAAGCCGAGAGTCACTAATGGGCGTTCCCAGGTAAGTGGTGGGAAAGGACCCAAGGCGGCAGTTCAGGCGGTTGGAAATGTCCCGAGCCTCAGCCGGAGAGTAGCCCATCACCATCACATCACTCTTGTCGAAGTTGATCTTGAGGCCAGACATCTGTTGGAAGCAGAGGAGGAACTTAAGGTTAGTGATGTCTGTGGCCGACCCTTCGACCATGATGATGGTGTCGTCAGCGTACTGGAGCAGGGAGATGCCGGTACCATCGGCCAAGTGGGGCGCAAGCCCCCGAATATGGCCTGCCATCTTCGCCTTGTCCAGGATGGCAGCCAGTGCGTCCACCATCATATTGAACAGGAACGGGGAGAAAGGGTCGCCCTGCCTCACCCCACATAGAGTGGGGAAGTAAGGACCAATCTCACCGTTGATGTTCACGGCAGTGCGACCACAGGAGACCATCTGCATAACCCTAGCGATCCATCGGTCATCAAAGCCTTTTCGAAGGAGAACTTCCCGAAGGAAGGGCCAACTAACAGTGTCGTAAGCCTTATGGAAATCGATCTTCAGGAAGACAGCCTTAAGGTGTTTGGACCGGACCTCATGGAGAACTTCATGGAGGACTAGCATCCCATCTAGAATATATCGACCTTGGATGAAGGCCATCTGGTTGGGGTGGGTAATTTGGTCCGTGATCAGGGTCACCCTATTGGCGTACCCTTTTGCCAGAATACGGAAGATCACGTTTATCACCGTAATCGGGCGGAACTGACAGATGTCAGCTGCACCCGGGACCTTGTGGATAAGCGAGATCGTCCTGTAGTTGAGGCGCCCGAGATCAATGGACCCAACATAGAACTCATCAAAGATGGCCATGACCTCCGACTTGACCACATTCCAGAAGGCTTGGAAGAACTTAATTGGCAGGCCATCCGATCCCGGAGCTGAGGTAGGGTTCATGCCTTTGATGGCGGCCCAAATCTCGTCCTCAGATAAGGGGGCCGTGAGGGCCGCATTCTCCTCATCTGAGACAAGCTGGCGGTCGGACCAGCAGTCCAGGGCCAGGGATAAGCTGCTCCAAGGAGCGGCTGCGAACAGAGCTCTATAGAAGCCGTCAACGTGGGACCTAATGTCCCGAGGAGACTGCAAAAGAGTCAGCACATCCCAAAGAAGGGGGATGGTGTTGCGCCTGCGCCGACCATTCGCGATGGCCTGAAAGTACGCCGTGTTGGCGTCACCTTTCAGAACCCATTTCTGAGTCCCGCGCACACGCCAGTAAGCCTCCTCGTTGGAGTATATGATCGAGAGTTGGTCTTCCAGGTCGTACCGAGAAAGCCACTCCTCAGGAGAGAGGCCAGAGGCGTCAACGCGTAGGTCGAGAGCCTGAATAGCAGACAGAAGGGCCTTCTTTCGCTCGTGGAGGTCGCGGCCCAAGTTGGCGCCCCACCCCTTCATGAACGGTTGGCCCTGCTTGGCACAGAATTGCCACGAGTCAATGACGGAAGAGGGGCGAGTCAGGGACTAGAATTGGGATTGGGCGCGAGCCTCCAAACAGCGAGTGTCCACAGCCTCGATGAAGCTAGCTTGGGACAGCCAAAATGTCTCAAACCGGAATCAAGGAGGGACCGGGGGCGCTCGTCAGCTGAAGACAACAGGAGGAGGACGTGGTCGGAACCGATCCGAGTGATGGCCTGGAGGGAAGCAAGAGAGCATCGGAGGTCCCATTCCGGGGAAACTAGGACCCGGTCCAGGACGAACTAGGTCGGAGTAGCCTGACGGTTGGTCCAGGTGAACCTGGCACCAACCCGGTCTATTTCGCGGAGCCCAAGGTCAGCAATGCAGTTATTGAACATTTGCATACTGGCAAAGTTGACGTGCGAATTGCTCTTGTCCTCCACAAAATGTAGGAGGTTAAAAATCGCCCCCAACCACCACCGGAAGCGAGGCAACCGAAACCTTCCGGTGGAGCTCCTCAAGGAAGGAGGCGGACCGGCTATGGTCGGTGGGGCCATAGACAACAATAACCTCCCACTTGAAGTTGAGGGAGCGTTCATAGAGTTCCATGCTAACAAAGAATGATATTCTCCAAATAATACTTTCAAGTTGTGGTGCTTTGATTTGCCAAATTTTAGCTTGATTTGAATTTATTTGACCCTTCAAGCTTCACCCGCCCCCTTCGAGCTTGTGCCAGATTCTCTTCTAGATTCCGCTAGATGAGTGGCAAACTCAACGTGCGTGCCAGCACTAGAATCACCTAAAACCATTGTACCTGTGAAGAATTAGATGCGAGGGGAATCGGGCACAGCCACAAGTGCCGCATAACTTAATTTGAAGAAAATTATTTTAGCTAAAGACCTTGAAATATGTTCCTTAAGATGAACTCATTGGGGAATTAACTGTACAATACTCCATTCCAAAATAGATGACTCAATTTTGTACAATTTTAGAACAAAGCTAATACAAAGTTGGGTTATCTATTTTGAAACGGAGGGAGTACAATTGTTGCGCAAATGCTTGTTTAAAAAATTGTTGTGCGACATGAGGGTGAACAGCCCAAGAGTTGACCCCTTCTCCCTCCCCTCCCTAGCCGCTCCCGCGAGCGCCATCGGGTGGGAAACCCTAGCGCGCGGGCTCGGCCCTCCTCCCTGCTCCTCCCTTCCCTCGCCGCTGCACCGGCGTGCTGGCCGGGGGGCCTCTTCCTCCCCCCACACGGCGCTGGATGGCACGGGCCATCTGGGCTGGGCGGCGGCGGCTGGCAACGGGGGCGCAGCATGCAAGCGGCGGCATGGAGTGGCTGGTGCAAGCTGGGGCGTACCCTACTCCCGGTGGCGGCGGCTTTGGACGCGGCTCAGATCTGACGCAGCGGCGGCTCAGGTCGCCTGGCCCCTGTGGTGGCGGGGCTCCGGCTCGCTGCAGGTGGTGGCCGGCTCTGATGGCCGCCCCTTCTGCAGCGCTCTCTGGTGGTGGCAGGCCTGCCGACCCCTGGCCGATCCGGTGATGGCAGGTGTCGCGGGCTGTGCTCGGCGTGGATGGGGCTGCCACGGCGTGGTGGTGGCTCTTGGCTGTGGTCGGGATCGTCTCACGGCGGCGGTTGGACTTCTTCAGCGTTGGCCCGTCGGTGAGCGGCATGTGCAGGCCTTCGACCCCTCCTCTCGGTGTCCGGGCGCAATCTTCGTCGGAGGGTTGGCCCGTCCCCAACTTTGGTCCATCTCTCGTCTCGCGCCCGGGCTGCAAGTCCATCTCTTCTCGTGCCTGGCACTAGGACCGAGCCCATCTCGCGCACGGCTGCAGGACCGAGCTCGTCTCACACACGGTGTCGCAGGATGAGTCGATGGAGGCCAGATGCTAGGGGGCGCTCAGTCTCTTTGGTTGGGGTAGCGGCAGGTCTCGAGTGAGGTGGTGTTTAGGCCTTGGATGCCGGGGCGATGGCCCTGGTGGTGGTTGCGCGGTGCTCATGGGCAGAGCCCGTGGCTCGATGCTGCCCGATGACTATGGCCGTGGGGGCGGTGTGGTTACCGGGGTGTGGCATTCGGTGGCATGAGTGTTGGCCGGGGTGAAAACCCACTCTTTCTTCAGACGGACCGGCGGCGGCGAAACTCGCTCCCTTCCCAAAGGCGTCGTCGCGGCTCTCATTGCCCGTCGTGTTGCTCTAGGGAAAACTCTGACCCTCGGGTCGCGCGGTGGCGGCGCTCCGGTGTCGTTTCCTTCCTAAAGGCGCCGCCTTGGAGCTCACAGTTCGTCATATGTGGCTTCATCTCATCACAGTGGCGTGTTCACGGCGGAGGACACCGGTGGCTATTGTAGTGCATGCTAGGGGAGGTGTTGTTGCGTACGGCATCATTGTATCCTGTTTTGGGTGTGTGCATGTGTTATCATGGCGTGAGTTTGAACCGTGTTGTTGTGGATCATGCTTTTTATATAAAGAGGGGCGAAAGCCTTTTTTGATATAAAAAATGTTGTGCAAATGAGGTATCAGAGAGTCAAGTGCGCTCAGTGAATAATTTCGGAAGAAAGGAGTAGATCAAAAATGGGCAAGTGCTTTAGATCTCGCCTAAAAACAACAATTTGTCTAGGATTGAGTTAAGAAAAGATCAAACGCGCGGTAAGAAAACAAAAGAAATTGACACCAGAAACGGTCAATGATTATAGACCGATATCTTTATTAAACTGTGTACTCAAGGTCATTACAAAGATTCTAGCAGAAAGGCTTCAAAGATGGATACTTAAAGTGGTACATCGCAATCAATATGGCTTTATTAAATCTCAGACAATACAAGATTGTCTAGGCTGGGCTTTCGGGTACTTGCATCAATGCAAGCACTCTGGCAGGGTAATAGTCATTTTAAAACTTGACTTTCAAAAGGCTTTCGACACTATGGAACACTCATTCATTTTAAACATGCTCAAGTGCAAGGGGTTTGATGACAGATGGTGCACGTGGATTAAAATGCTGCTTGACTTGGGATCTTCTTCAATACTTCTCAATGGGATACCTGGCACGGAATTTAAATGCAAGCGGGGGATGAGACAAAGGGACCCGATATCACCATTAGACTAGCCACAGTGGGAGTAATTTCAGTAGTAACGTCGAGTCCAACTCAGCAAATTTGCTTATGTGGCAATGCGTTAATGAGACTAGCCACAATGGATAGTAACATACACTAGTAACATACACATATCCCTAGACTATGTTACTACCTTCATAGTGGGTAGTAACTTAAGGATGGTAAAATGCAAAGATTCATTTATTAGGTTATAGACTCATATTGCATTGGGACATGTGATGTTACAGTAACTAGCTGAGTTACTACAACTACCTCTCTCCTCATTAACTCATTGCCACATAAGCAAATTTGCTGAGTTGGACTCGAAGTTACTACTGAAGTTACTCCCACTGTGGCTAGTCTGAGGAGAAAGGTAGTTGTAGTAACTTAGCTAGTTACTGTAACATCACATGTCCCAATGCAATATGAGTCTATAACCTAATAAATGAATCTTTACATGTTACCACCCTTAAGTTACTACCCACTATGAAGGTAGTAACATAGTCTAGGGATATGTCTATGTTACTAGTGTATGTTACTATCCATTGTAGCTAGTCTTAGGCTAGTCATAGTGGGAGTAACTTAGGTAGTAACATAGCGCACCTCGAGAATTTTTTGCTTATGTGGCAAGTAGTTAATGAGAAGTAGTAACATAATATGTTACTGTAACATAGCGCTTTCCAAGACAACATGAGTCTACAAGCTATTAAATAAGGCCACATATGACACTAGTACTATGTTACTTTGCACTATGAAGGTAGTAACTTAGACTAGTGTCATTTATATGACACTAGTCTAAGTTACTCCCCACTATGACTAGCCTTACTATTCAAGTTGGCAGCAGATCTTCTACAGTCTTTAATTAACAAGGCCTGGTCGGAAGGGCTCATTACACTCCCAATCAACCAACCCGCATCAAAAAACTTCCCAGTTATCCAATATGCCGATGATAAGTTAATTGTCCTTCCAGCCAATCATGATGAGCTCAAAACAATTAAGGCGATACTGGACTCCTTCGCCCGAGCTACTGGTCTGAAATTTAATTACGCCAAATCTCAGTTAATGCCAATTAATGTGGCAGCTCAAAAAGCTACAGATCTGGCCAACGTGTTAGGCTGCCAAGTTGGCAAAATGCCGTTCATGTATCTTGGGCTACCACTCAGGACTACCAGACCCACAGTGAAAGATTTGATGCCGCTAGTGGATAGAATCGAACCGAGGTAGAAGGGAACTGCTACTCCCTCCTTTCCGGTTTATAAGGCTCAATTCAAAAATCTCGCCAACCAAGGTAGATGGTGAGTGGTGGAATACTTTTTGTAGTTTGCAAAAGCACCCAATTAATGCTCTTGTTTTTCTCAAAAAAAATGTTTACCAATGCATTAATTGCAATGCATGCATGCATAAATTACATGCATTGGTCAATTTTCTCTTAATACTTGCATGCAATGATTTAATTTACCTTGGAATCTGAACATGTGATGGAAAACAACAAAATTGAGCCTTATAAAATGGAAAAACTAATATTTTGAGATAAGCCCTATAAACCGGAAAGGAGGGAGTATCTGGCTATCATATGGGGAACAAGTGCAGTTAATCAATTCTGCTCTCTCCTCGCTACTCTCCTTTGCCATGTGCGTACTGAAACTCCCTCTGAAGTTAATAGAGGTCTTTGACAGAGCGAGAAGACACTGCTTATGGAGGAAAGAAATTGATAGAGATGCTAACTCATTCTCTCGCTGCGTGGAATATGGTCTGCCGCCCTAAGAAAATAGGAGGGCTTGGTGTCCTAAATTTACAAATTCAAAATAAGGCCCTATTGCTCAAATACATAAGTTCATGCACAAACAATATACACCATGGGTGATGATAGTCTAGGATGCCTATTATGACGACACTCCTCCCCATGCAAAACCTAGTTGTGGTTCATTCTGGTGGCGAGATGTGTTCTCATTGATGGATATCTATCGTGGGATTACTTCTTGTATTCCAGCAGCGTGTGATACTGTACTTTTGTGGAAAGATGTTTGGCTGGAAGACCGAGCGCTGATGAACACACACGAGCATTTGTTCTCCTACACAAACAATGAGGATATTTCATTGGCCCAATTCTACAACAACAGCACGCCTGCGGAGAACTTTATGTTGCCATTATCAATGGAAGCCCGGACCGAACTAGATGATTTGCAGGCTATGATGGCAGAAATCAGCTTGGAACCTATGGCCACTGATGAATGGATCTTGTGTTGGGGGGACACAAAATACAAACCAAAAAAGTTCTATAACTTCATGTTCAAAAATGTGTTAGCGCCACAGTTCCTCACCTCGATTTGGAAGACAAAATGCATCATGAGACATAAGGTTTTTGCCTGGCTGATGCTACTCGACAAAGTCAATACCAGAGATATGCTTCTGAGAAGACACTTTAACATTGGTGATGATCATGATTACCCTCTTTGCAACATGGGGGTCCTAGAAACTAATGAACATCTGTTCTACGATTGTCCCTTTGCCATTAGATGTTGGGAGATAATTGGTATCAGCTGGAACAATCAGCTGGAAATGCAACAAAAATATGATCAAGCTAGGGCAAGCTGGCAAAGGCCACTATTCAAAGAAGTGACCATCTTGGCATCCTGGAATATCTGGAAGCAGAGAAATAAAGTGGTGTTTGATGGTGAGACGGCCACCCATTTTGACTGGCTCAAGGAAGACTTTGTGATTTTGGGCTATAGAATCAACTCTCAAAACCTGACCTTTTTAGAAGGATTCAGGAACTCTCTTACAACATAAACACACTCCTCTCAGTAGGCTTTGTAGTTACTCTGAGAGGGACTGCCCAAAGGGGCTTGTCTCATTTCCTGTAATATCCATGTAAAACCCCATGTTGATTTGTTAACCTTCGGATAACATATTTACCAAAAAAGGCTTTCGCCCTGCTTTATATTATAAAGCAAATGCCCAAGCCAACATCCAACAAGGTTCAAGCACACACACACACACACACACACGCAGACAGATAAGTAGTGGAAGGGTTAATGCTGAGGGCACAGCTCAACAAGCCCTGAAAAACAAAAAGGCACACGCGTCGGGAGTGACACAACATCTAGTCGGGCTCCGGGGGTGGCGGGGGGAGCGGGGGCGCCAAGCGGAAGGCCATCGATCGAAGGTCGGCGAGGAGGGTGCTGATGACGTCCCGGTCCTGAGGGCGGCTAAGCTGCTGCCAGAGCTGCAAGTAACCACATATTTTAAAAATGGAGTCAGTAGCACGCCGAAGAGGCACCTTCTGTATGACAAGCTTATTGCGAACAGTCCACAACGTCCAGGCAAGGACCCCCACGCACAGCCATCTAATATGCATGTAGCGAGGGGGTGAGCCCTGAATTTCCGCAAGCAGGTCAGGGAAGTTGTGTTGCACCACTGGCCCCTAACTGTTTCGCGGAAACAGGACCAGAGGAACTGTGCCGTGTAGCACGACAAGAAGATGTGGTTGGCATCCTCTATCATGCCGCACATGGGGCACATCCCATCTCCAGGTCCATGACGCTTAAGGACCTCAACTCCGGACGGGAGGCAGCCGCGGATCCATTGCCACAGGAAGATCCTGATCTTCAGGGGCAGGCGGATGTCCAAAATCAAACTGAAGGGCTCGGGGGCCGTCGATGGGGCGATAGCCGCGTAGAGAGATTTGGTGGAGAAACAGCCGGAGGGTTCCAGTCGCCAAGAGATGACGTCCGGGGAGTCGGCAACGTCTATAGGAAGGAGTGTGATGTCCTGGAAGAGGGCATCCCAAGCTGCAACCTCAAGGGGGCCAAAGGGGCGGCAGAAAGCGAGGCGCCCTAAGTCAATAAGGGCCGTCTCGACAGAGACCCGAGGGTCAACAACGATGTCGAAGAGAACTGGGAAGCGCGCGGCTAGGGGGGTGTCGCCAAGCCACCTATCAAGCCAGAACAGGGTCGAGGACCCAGTACCCACCGAAATGGATGTGCCAATGCGCAGAACAGGCAGCAGCTGGACGACGGCCTGCCAAAACTGAGAGCCGCCTGAGCGCTGACAAAATGCGAGAGGCTGCCCACGCAGGTACTTGTTCTGGATGATAGTAAGCCAGAGACCTCCATCTCCATTGGCAATGCGCCAAAGCCAACGAGTCAGGAGGGCAATGTTCATGCGTCGGGAGGACAAAATCCCAAGACCGCCCTGGTCCTTAGGTTTGCATACATCTGGCCAGCTGACCATGTGGTACTTCTGCTTACCCCCCTCCCCAGCCCAGAAGAATCTGGATTGGTATTTGGCGATCTCCTGGTGCAGGGTTTCATGTAGGCTATAAAAGCTCATGAGGAACCAAAGGAGGCTAGCAAGCGAAGAGTTGATAAGGATCACGCGAGCAGCCTTCGATAGCCAGCGCCCTTTCCAGGACTCAATGCGATGTTGCATACGGGTCACCGTGGGGCGAAGATCAGCCACGGTGAGGCGCGAGTCACTAATGGGGATCCCCAGATAGGTCGTGGGGAAAGAACCCAACCGATAGTTTAGTCGGTCAGCAATAGCCTGTGTTTCCTCCAAGGGGTACCCGAGGACCATCACTTCGCTCTTATCGAAGTTGATGGTTAGGCCCGACATTTGTTGGAAGCACAGGAGGAGGAACTTCAAGTTAGTGATATCTAGGGCGGATCCCTCGACCATTATAATGGTATCATCCGCATATTGAAGGAGGGAGACCCCTCCCCCTCCGACTAGGTGGGGAACTAAGCCGCGGATATGACCAGCAGCCTTGGCCTTATCCAAGATGGATGCTAGGGCATCGACCACCATGTTGAACAAGAAAAGGGGTCACCCTGACGGACCCCACAAAGGGTGGGGAAGTAGGGCCCAATGCCACCGTTGATGTTCACCGCGGTCCGGCCACAAGAGACAAGCTGCATGACGCGGGTCACCCAACGGTCGTCGAAGCCCTTGCGAAGCAACACTTCACGCAGGAATGGCCAGTGTACCGTGTCGTAGGCTTTGTGAAAGTCTAGCTTTAGGAAGACCGCGCGAAGGCGTTTTAGACGGACCTCGTGGAGGACCTCGTGGAATACTAACACTCCATCGAGAATAAATCGACCTTGTATGAAGGCGGATTGGTTCGGATGGGTAATCGTGTCAGCGAGGAGGGTCACCCTATTGGCGTACCCTTTGGCCAAGATTCGGAAAATCACATTAATCACTGTGATTGGGAAGAACTGGCGGATGTCCGAGGCACCCGGGACCTTGGGGATGAGGGTCACAATCCCGTAATGGAGGCGCCCAAGGTCCATGGAGCCCGAATAAAATTCTTCGAACAGAGCCATGACCTCCGGCTTGATGGTAGGCCAGAACGTTTTAAAGAACGTCACGGGCAGGCCATCAGGACCCGGGGCCGAGGAGGGGCTCATCCCCTTAATGGCTGCGAGGACCTCGTCCTCGTCAAAAGGGGCAACTAATGCCGCATTGGCCTCTACCGAGACCAATTGCGCACCCGACCAAATGTCGGGGGCGAGACTAGCCCCACGCCGCGGGGTGGGAGTAAATAGGGCTTTATAGAAGCCGTCTACGTGGGTACGGATGGCCGATGGGAGAACGATTAGCGTGTCTCCATCCCAAAGGTAGTGGATGGAATTGCGACGACGCCGGCCGTTCGCCACCGCCTGAAAATAGGCGGTGTTGGCATCTCCCCGAAGTACCCACCTCTGGGTACCACGTAGGCGCCAGTAGGCCTCTTCATCTGTGTAAATGGTGGAGAGTTGGTCTTCCAGATCGTATCGCAGCATCCACTCATCAGGGGAGATCCCGGTCGAGTCGGCGCGGGTGTCCAGGGCTTGGATAGCCATCAGGAGGGCCTTTTGCGCTCTCTAAGGTCCCGGCCCAGGTTGGCCCCCCAACCCTTCATGAATTGGCGGGCTAGCTTGGCGTAGAAGTGCCACGAGTCGACAGCGGACATGGAGCGATGGGGAGCAAAGCGAGCAAAAATCCAGCGAGCGACGACAGCCTCCCGGAAGCCAGCCTGATTGAGCCAGAAGGGCTCGAACCGGAATCGCGGCGGGATGGAGGGCCGCTCGTCGGCGGTGGAGAGGAGGAGGGGGACATGGTCAGACCCGATCCGGGTGACAGCCCGAAGCAATGCCAGTGGGCAGCGTAATTCCCATTCAGGGGAAACTAGGACACGATCCAGGACGGATTGTGTCGGGACAATCTGCCGGTTCGTCCAGGTGAACCTGGCACCCGTCCGATCAAGTTCGCGGAGCCCTAGCTCCGCGATCCAATCGTTGAATAATTGCATCCGGGGGAAGTTAATCCGATCATTATTTTTCTCATCCGGGGATCGGATGAGATTAAAGTCTTCGCCCACGAGAACTGGGAGGAGGGAGTTAGAGATCTTCAGCTGCAGCTCTGCTAGGAAGGCCGGGGAGCAGCGGTGGCCCGCCGGTCCGTACACAATAATGACCTCCCATTTGAAATTTAGGGCGCGCTCGAAGATCTCCATACTAATGAAGAATTCGCCCCGGTCCATGTCACCCACCTCAAAGGTGGCATCCTTTACCCCTAAGAGGATGCCGCCAGAGTGGCCTGAGGTCCCACTAGAAGGGAGCCAGTGCCAAGCGAAGAGGTGGGAGCTAAGGCGTTCAAGCTCCTGAAGGGTGAACTCAGTACGCAAGGTTTCTTGGATGGCAATGATGTCAATGCGTTCATCAGGAATGTACTCAATGAGTTGGCGACGACGACCATCATGGCCGAAGCCGCGGATGTTCCAGAAAAGGACCCGCATGTAAGCCCCCATCGGGGGGCTGCTTGACCCCAGGACACGGGAAGCGCTTTGAGCGCGGAAGGCAGCAGTGCGCGAATGGGTGCGGCCACGGATTATCCCGTCGACCACCAAGGGGCCTGAACCGCGGGGGTGGTGGTCGACCTCTCGGGAGGCCGAAGTAGGCGAGCGCGGGTCTCAGCCAGCTTGCCATCTAGAATCTCCCGGGCCCTAATGGTCGCGATCTGTTCTAAGGGGGGACCGACCTCCCCCCTGAAAACAATGGCCGAGTCATTGGCCACCTTGGCGAGATGGCCAAGCGAAGCAGCCTCAAGAGCGGAAAATGAGCAACAGGAAGAACTGGGGAGGTCGGGGTCCGCACCTGACTCGAGGTTCCGGACCGCCACGCGAAGATCCGCGCGCTCGGCGATGGACGGTGCCGGAGAGTCGGCCGGCCGCGCCGCATCGAGGCGGGCACTTCGGCGGGAGGACGTCACCGGTGTCGAGGTGGAGCGGGGCCGCCTGGCGTACGCCACCGTCGGAGGGGGGGTGCACGGAGGTCGGCGAGGAGACATCCACAGCCACCGAGGCGGACAGGGCGGTCGGCGAGGAGAGGCGGACATCGAAGGGCACCGGCGGGGGAAGCGGGCCAGCGAGCTCCAGGGTGATACCGACCGCAACCCCCGCGGGTGGAGGTGACGGGGCAGGTGCGACGGGAACCTCACACCCGCCTCCACCTGTGGAGACTGGGGAGGCCGAGCCGGCGGGGGACGGGGGGTCCGGCCCCGACGGCGTGGAGCGAAGGGCGGAGACGGCGCAGGAGGAGCGAGGCGACGATGGCGGGGCGACGAGGAGGCCCACACTGGAGATGTCACTGGCCGACTCCGACGGAGACTGAGAGGGTATGACTGGCGGGTTGGCCAAGCGGAGGGCCACCGCGAGGTCAGCGACCGACACTCGAGTGCGCCCCGTCCCGGAACCGCCACGACCCGCTGGTGGGTTGGAGGGCTCCCGGGAGGGGGGGCGGGAGTGCTCCGAGCCGTCCTCGTCATCTCCTGGATCGTCGAGGCAGGAGTGGCGCGAGCGCCTGCGGTGGGAGTCGTCGGCATCAGCTGGGCCACCCCCAGGTGACTATCATCAGAGAAGTGGGGGCGGCCGACATGGTTCGGAGGCTCGGGGCAGATTTGAGGTCGTAGCCGTCGTCGTTGAAGAAGACCCGCATCGTGACATGGAGCTTGGAGGAGTCCAGGCACTTCACCTTGACCCGAACCTCCTCCTTGCGTAAGGAGAGCTCGTCGACCACCACCACCTTGCCTAGGATCTTGGACATACTGCGGATGACTTGCTCAGACCAGGCCACATCTGGCAGGCCGGCGATGAGGAGCCAAGCAGTGTCCAGGACAGCGACAGCCTTGGGATCCCACCGCGGCTCAGATATGTTCACCACAATGGCGTTGAGTGCCAGGGTGATGTTGTTGCTGCGGGTACAGAATCCCATACTCATAGCGTCGGGGAAGATCACCGAGAAGGCGTTGGAAGCGGTGGGGGTCACCTGCCAATCCCACGTGCACCTGTACAAGTGGTTGAGCTCTGCCTCAAGCAGCTCCGGGGTGGCGACGGCCTCGCCCACGACCGTCACAATCGCCAGCAGCGAGGGGGAGGGAGGGAGGATCTCTGGAACCTCGATGTGGAAGAAGGCCATGTCCTCGATGCCGTGGCCGTACATCATGATCTCCTCCGTCACCGGGCGATCCGGACAGAGAATCGCGGGGTGCCCGGCATCCTTGCACAGGTAGCACATCGGGGGGTTGGGACAAGCCACCTGGAAGTGGCCGATCAAGCCGCAGTTGAAGCACGGCGGGCCGTCGGAAGAGGCGTTGGTGCCCGAAGGGGGAACCGCGGCGGCGGTGGAGGCGGCAGCCTGAGGGCGCGAAGGGCCCTTCTTCTTCTTCTTCTTCATCTTCTTCTTCTTCTTGGGACCCTCGCGCCCCCGATTGCCATTACCGTCGTTAGACGGCGGGAACGCAGCCTGGGAGTGGGGAGGCTGGTAGCGACGGGTGGCCGGGGCGCTGTTGGGGTTGGCGACGGGCAGCGGGCGGGGCGGGAAGGGGGACCGGTCCCGGCGACGAGCAGGCGAGGGGATCCGCCGCCGCGAGGACGGCCTTGACTCACCGGCCGGCGACCTACCACGGTCCCGCGACGCCGCCCGAGGAGAGGAGCGGCGTGCCGGGGAGCGCGAGCGGCGATCGTCGCGGGCCGGCGAGCGGCGCGAGGGGCGGGAGGGGAGCGGCGGGAGCCGCGCGTCGGGGAGTGTCGAGCCGACCGGGAGAAGAGCTGCTGCCGTAGGTCGGCCTCACGCCGGTGGCCATCGGGGAAGGGGCGGGGCGGGTCACGGCGCTCGTCGGCCCGGCGCTTGGGGCGCCCCGCGTCGTCCCCAATTCCCGAGTCATGGACGACGTGGGGAGAGAGGGGGCGTGGGGAGGATGGCGGCGCCGGCGAGTAGGGATCGGGGCGGGGCGACTGGAACTGGCGGCGCGGGTGGGAGGAAGCGGGGGACGAGGGAACCCTACTGGGGGCCATATCGACCGCCTGCTTGGGCCCGAGGCCGCCAGAGGGCGAACCTGGGCCGTGCGGGACGGAACCGGCCCGTCGAGCCGGCCCACCCCACCCGCAGAGACCCCCATCCCTTGGGCCGTAGCCGTGTCCACCACCCTGGGGAGGGGCCCGGCAGCCAGGCCCATAGGCCGGCCCAAGAGCACCGCAGCCCGGTATGAGCGCCCCGAAGTGGCCAAGCGTGGAGCTAGGGTTTCCTCGAGCACCGCCACGGTGGCCGCCGGCGGGGGCGTACGGGGACGGCGAGGGGAAGGCGGGGCGGGGACGCGACCCGGAGGGAGGGGCACGAAGGAACCGCGCGATGGGAAGAAGGGCCGGAAGGGAGCACGTCGGGAGAGGACCGGGGCGAGCTCGGGCGGGCTCGCCAGAGCCGGACAGGCCGGAGCAGAGGAGGGCATGGCCGGAGTCGAGGGTTTCCAGGAGGCGCGAGCAGGGCCGCGATCCGCGCGTCCGGCAACACCCCAACTGCCAGCGCGGCGCCACCGGGAGGGCATCCCGGAACCCAAGGCCAGACCTTGCATCCCCGCGCCGAAGAGGCGGCAGGAGGGAGACGCCGGCGCTGGCCCGACCCATGGGCGGCTGAACTCCCACCCCTGGGAGTAGGGCCACCGGCGTGGTCGGGCAGCAGCCGCGGCGGTGCCTTGGGAGGGACACGGTCCCAACACACGACGGGGCGGCCAGCGGCGACGTCGTCGGCCTCGGCGATGTCAGCCCACACAATCCGCGAAGAGCCAGAGAGGGGGGAGGGGTCGGCGGAGGGACAGGGGCGGCGGACGCCGGCGAGGGGGCGGCGCTCGAGGGAGGGGACGGGGGGCTGGGCGGCGGCGGGGCAGCCGCATCGCCCGCGTCGCCAGGGGCGCCGCCCGGGCAGTCGCCAGACGCCAGCGCCTCCATCCTCTCCCGCCTGCTTTTTTTAGTCCCTAGTCGGGTTTGCACTTCGCACGTGGTCTTCCGTTCGGATAACATATTTATAAAAGCAACAGTAGGAGTCTCCTGCTGTTTTCATTGCTCAAAAAAAAAGAAAACAAAAGAAAAAAATTTCCGCGAGATGAACTAATGAAATGCTACTAAGACGAGGAGCACACGGATCGTTCATCTTGCCCTAACTCGGCGAGAACCACCGGCTATGGTGACAGCGGTGGAAGATGATCCATGTGTCGGACTTAGAACTAGCGGTCGTGAATCATGTCCTTTTCCATCTAACACGAGGCAAAGGTGATTCAACACTGGATAGGGTTCCTGCGCGAGATAGAGCTCAAGGCAAGAGAGGAAGGAACTGACTAAGTGAGCATGATGACGTCTATCTATAGACCAAGTGGGTTCTCATGACGGCGCCATTCCAAATACCACAGATAATATGTGCTGACACTTGAGATCATGGATACATGTCAACAGATTAGATGGTGAGTGCCTCATCTACGCGGAATATAGTGGAAATATGCCCTAGAGGCACTAAATAAAGGACACCAATATATGACATTCGTTCCCCAGGGGAGGTGGTCCTGGCGAACCATTAGTTCGCGCTGGATGCAACAACCCAGCGAACAAATTCGTTTGCCCCCAGGAACCCACCCTAACGAACGATCCTGGAATACAGCAGCCAACACATATCAGGACGAGCATGGTCGGTACAGACTTTAGCATCATATGGACCTGGGAGCCAAAATGAATACCCGCCAATGCACAGGCTACTGTGCTAGTTCTGACACATAGAGCCGCATGTTCAGTGCCTAGCTATGTCAGTTCTTTGTTCTGACAAGTGGAAAGAGAAAATGTGGAAAATGCACATAGTTTATATCTTGCATTACCTGTGTCTAGCAATCCCGATGCTGGGTTGCGCAAATAAAGATGCGAGCTCAAATGTGGAAAACGTACATAGTTTACATCTTGCATTACCTGGGTCTAGCAATCCCGATGCAACTGGATGGCGCAGATAAAGATAGCATGTGAGCCCAGGCTGCATTTTGCATTTCCAATATTTCAAGGACTTTGCATATTCAGCACGCCAGAAAGGGCCGCGTTTTGCATTTCAAGTATTTCAAGGGCTTTGCATATTGGGCACGCCAGAGAGAGCACTTCTACGGAAGTCACATTGGACTCCTTGCTAGAGCATGGAAAACCTTGTTGATGGATCTTCGAAACTTCTCTGATCCTTGAACCAATATTGGCTAGAAAGGTGAGGGCATTTGCAACATAACGGCCAAACCCAACGCTGGAGCTTCACCCTGAAGAGCGGAGCCAATATGGAAGGTGGTAGCTTGAACAAATCTTGCACCATAAGTGGATGGGTTGTGGAGCAACACTCCCAGCCCTGCTACTATTCCTGCAACAGAAGGATTAAAAGTTGCATCGCAGTATGCTTGTGGACCTGCAGGCAAATATCATGGCAAGATTAACACAAATAGAGTAGCGCATTAGAGTTTGTCTCCAGAAAGGTGTTGGAGCTGCCACACGCAGCACCCCTTCCACCTCACTTTGCATCTCACAACACACTCAAGAAAAATGGAGACAATTGTTTTGGCGTCGTGCTGCCTCTCACAGCTCAACCTTTTCCTTTCTGCCTCTTCAAATAAATATGATGATTACAGAATATATAGCAGCCCATCTCAGACCACTACCTCCTAAACGCATGCCATACTCCAACACAACGACACAATGACCAACATGCACATGCACATGACTGGATAACAAGCTCCACGAACTAACTAACTGACGCATCAACGATTCACTCGTATGGGAACACTGCAGGACATTGGCTCTAGTACTGGATCACACAGGTTGTCACGCTCCACCTCCTCGTAACATGTCGCTTCACACCACACTGTTGCATGGCATCACGCCTTGCACTCCGGCCGCATCGCACGGCTAGCTCCGCATCCCACCTCCTGTACGCTCAAGTGAAGTTCAACCTGGATACAATGCCCTAGACCATCTAGACTACATGCATGTAAGAAATCAAACTAAAATGCAGATACATGGAATCAAGATTAAAGCCAACAGGACCGACAAGAATCAGCAATATCAAAGCTACAGGAGAGAATGGCCGAGGAAGCATGAAGAACCTGCACAATGGACCAGCTTGTTTAATTAAGAAGCAAATCACTCCTGGCTTTCCAAAAATGAGAGCATGGAAATGATTTAGCAACGGAGATACCAGGATGATTAGAATTAAGCATGGAGGAAATATAGAGGCGCCAGGAGCAAAAACATCTGATCTAAAGCCTAAATAAGAGAACCAGACTGATCTAGCAAAGGGGCAATGGAACATATGAGCATCTGATTCACGGATGCATTGGATAGGATGCATCCTTTCAAAATATGTTTAGATGCTCTCTTACCAGTTGCTAAACCCCACCTTATAAGTCTCCATGCAGAAGGGCTTGAGGGATGGTTTTATCCTTCCAAGATGCATTAGGAGTATGATTTTCTTGATCCGAAGGACCACAAGTAGATGCGCGGATTCCAGCCATGGCTCCTGCACAGATGTTTTGTATGCACTTTTTGAGGAGCATTGAGCATAAGGAGTATGTTTCCAGCACATTTCATCATCAAAGTTAGCATTAATAATAGATTAATAGGTATCTGCATAACTTATTAATAAGCAGAATTAGAAATTTTATCGATACCCCAACTTCTAGAACCATCAAACCGTAGATATTTTGTAGTGCTAGGGCAACCAGGACACAATGATGTTGACATAAGCTTCACTTTCCATCAGCAATTTGCATTCCTGAAGATTCAATAATGCCGGGTAAAACTTTAAGAACAGAGGCACAGAACACAGAAGGCAGACTTGGGTAGAGAATTTTTGTTTTCAAATGTGCCAATTTGAAGATCACTGATATGAAGGTTTAGATGAATGGTTTTTCTGCTGTCAACCAGAACTTTCTAACAATAGAAGTTCGATATGATTTTCTTACTGAGCAAATGTTTGACATGTGGTAAAAAAGAATAGAACAAAACACATATTTGATTTAGGTAAACCTACCTGCATAAAACAATCTATTAGCCTTGTATCCATTTAACACTACTTTAAGTTTGTCAATAAGAAGGTATTAGCAGATGATTAGCTTTTCCCTGGAAGAACATTAGATGAGTAATAGAAAGACCCATATCAGGGGCTGGAAAAGCTCGAACTGAAAAGATCTCCCTCCCCCCGCGTCGCTCCCGCGAGCGACGGGGGGAAACCCTAGCCGCCGCCGCCCCTACCTTCAATTCCTCCTCCTCTATCCTCGCCGCTGCCGGAGCTCGCAGGCGGGCAAAGCCCGGCCGGCAGCGGCGGCGGCGGGGCCTCCTCTCCTCTCCGAGCGGTGGTGGGCGGCGCGGGACGGCCCCTTCGTTCCAGGACGTGGCGCTTTGTGGGGCGCAACGGCGCTGGTGGCTTTTGCTACGGCGTGGAGGGCTGCGTGTGTTGCCGGCGGTGTTGCTCGTCATGGCGGCCGAGGCGGCGTGGACCTGACTGCAACGGGGCTCAAAATCGGCCTTCAGATCTGGCGGCTCCTTCCTAGCAGGCGGCGCGGGGGGCTGGCCATGACCTCGTGAGGTCGTGGCTCGGGGCGTGGTCCGCGGCGACGTGCGGCTTGCTCCTGCAGCGGTGCGGCGGTGTGGGTCATCGGTGGCTGGGCGCTTTGGAGGCCCTCTTTGGCTGCAGGATTCGGACAGTCCGGCGACCCTCGCCGCGGTGGACGGGGTGGCCGCTGCTGTGCCGCGTCGGGCTGGAGGCCATGGCAGGGCGTCAGGGGTGACGTCTGGGAAGGTTGCAGGAGGGACAGGTGGGCTCTCTACCCGTCACCGGTGCAGGGGGTGCCGGTCCGGACATGCTCCGCTCCTCTCCTCCCCATTTCCCCTGCCTAGTGCTTCCGGGTTCGTTGTGTTCGGGGCAGGCTGGTCACCGGCAGCTCTGTCCATGATAGGGATCGGTCGGTCGTTTCCAAGCATGTTCCTTTGTCGGTCTCCAGAGTGTCGGGATGCAGGGCGGCGGCCTTGGTGGTGGGAGCGGCGTGCTCGTGGGCGGAGCTCGCGGCTCAGGTGCGGGCTAGTCTCCATGGTCACATGGGCGGCATGGCGGCTGGTGCTTGTCGATCGGTGGCGGTGATGCGGCTCTGTCCCCAGGACTGTCCGTAACCTGTTCGGAGGCGGAGTTGTTAACCTGGATGAAAATCCTGCCTGGCATGTCCAGGCCGACGGAGGCGGCGCCCGAGGACGTCGGCATCTTCTTGAAGACTCCGTTGCGGTTGCTCCATGTCCTCCAAGGTACCCCGGATGAAAATCTTGATCCTCTGGATCGGGTGGTGGCGGCACTCCGGTGGCGTATCCTTCTTCAAGGCACCGCCTTGGGGTTCATGGATCGACGGCTTGCAGCTTGGTCTCTTCTGTGGCTTGTTCCCGGTTGAGTTCTCCCTCGACTTCCTAGTGTACCTAGTGTGTATCTTTGTTGTCTTGGAATTGTTGGGGGAGTGTTGGTTGCGTCTTAGCACCTATGTATCTTGCCTTGGGTGCGTGTCGTGTTGTGTGTTGTATCGCTCGTTGTAAGTGGTTGGTGCTTTATATATAAAGCGGGGCGAAAGCCTTTTTCGGTAAAATAATATTTAGTGGAATGTGGCAGATTAAACTATAGTTGTACTAAGATAGCATATTTGTTCCAGTTAGGGGTTCGACCTGAGAAAGTGGAAAACTGAGGAAGCACCTGGCCTATGGCTTGGGTGCCATGATTGGCAGCAGATCCATGAACATTGAAATCAGCTGTAAACATTAAAGAGTTAGAGCATCTCCATCCCCCCCTTCTAAAATTTGAGTGCTTAAACCTTGAACCTAGTCCTTACCCTAAACTCTATACTTTTTCTTTACTATTCCATCAATCTTTCCATGCATAAACCCCATCTGAATTACATTTGCACAAACATATTAAATGAAACCTTCATACTTCTAACGCACACATTCTAACAACAAGTCAAATTCATTGTTTGAAAATTTACACATTCAAATTCAAACACAACACAGTCCAAAGGAAGTAAATAATCAAAATGAAACATAATAAAAGTATAATAATCAAGAACTGTGAAGTTCCCTCAAGTGCTCCACAAGATTATCTCAGAGTTGGTCATGGCTTCTCAGTGCTCGATCCTGCGATGCGCTTGTAGAAGTCTTTGGTTCATATTTGCTCCATATCAATAGTTGGTCATGGCTTCTCAGTGCTCGATCCTGCGATGCGCTTGTAGAAGTCTTTGGTTCATATTTGCTCCATATCAATAGTTGGACGTGCAACCCATTGAAGTCATAGTCAAAGCTCTCTGGTTGACCTCTCTCATCCTCGATGATCATTTTGTGCAAGATCAAACATGTTGCCATGATCTCCCACAGCAACTTTTGGTCCTAGTACTCAATAGGGCCACGAACAATAGCAAGGTGATTTTGTAGCACCACAAAAGCTCTCTCAACGTCCTTTCTCGTAGCTTCTTAGCACATTGCAAAATGAGATCTCTAAATGCCCTCCGAGTGTCAAATTGTCTTCAAAATTGTGGCCCAATGAGGGTAGATGACATATGTAAAGTAGTAGCCTTGTTGTAATGGTGGCCATTGACAACTTAGTTGCAAGGTGGAGTGTGGCCGTGGATACTAACCTCTTCTTTTTCGAGAAAACGCAAAAGTCAATAAGGGTTTGAGCCACCAAGCATTGAGAGATCGATCGCCGTGGGGCGAGTGGCGGGGTATCCTCAGCTAGCTCAGGATCTCGTACCAAACTTGGCAAGAGAAGGGGCACGCTAAGAGGAGGTGGTGCGTGGTCTCTGGTCCTTGGTCGCATAGGGGCAGCCTGTGGGGTGCTGCATGCCATGGCGGAGAGGCGATCCGTGGTCCAACACCAATCAAGACAGGCGAGCCAATGGAAGAACCTGAGACGCAACGGAGCCCAACACTTCCAGGTAAGCTTCCAAGCATTGCAGGTGGTGGAGTCATGGAATGTGGCCATGTGGGCAGATTATGCGAAGCCGCTCAAGTTCAAATTCTAGAGTAGGCAATCTGCCTCGATGGAGAGCGTCTTTTGCTCGATCATGTGCCATAGCCAAAGGTATTGGCCTATACCGTGGAGGCCGATGGTGTCGTGCATGTCATGCGCCCAACGGTTAGCCTATAGGTCGTCTGCAGCTTGCAGTGCTTTAGGATGCAGGCTCACTTGAGCGGTGTGATCTCGCAGACAGAACGCTGGCCAATCCAGTGGTCCTCCCAAAATAGGGCCTGTTGGCCGTTGCCAATCTGCATGGTGATGGAAGCGAAGAAGGCGTGTTCCTCGAAGGTAAACTGCAGGTTAAGGCCACCCCATGCCTTGGTGCTGTCCGTGAGGTTGAACCAAAGCCAACGCATGTGAAGCACGTGCGAAGCGCAACGACAGTGCGCTCTAGGTCATGGTCGTCGAGGCCACCAAGCAAGATTGGCTGCGAGACGCACCGCCAATTAACGTGGCAATTGCCACCATTTGCTATCGCGCGTCCCGCCTAGAGAAATACTCTCTGGATTTTCTCGAGCGACTTGATTGTCTTCTTCTTTGGGAGCGCTAACATGAGTAGCTGGTGTATATTGATCGCGCCCAGCACGGCCATGGCAAACGCGAGGCGACCGGCCTTGTTCATGAGCCGTGCCTTCCACCCTGGGAGCATAACGACGGTCCTGTCGACGACGGGTTGTAGCTGAGCCACGGTGGGGGCGCGTTATCAATACTAGATGCCCGGGTAGGTGATGGGCAAATCAATAATGAGGCAACCTAGAAGGTCGACAACGGGTGCTACATCGTCAGGGTTGTAATGAGCGCGAAGCTTGAAATTAACCTGAAGGCCCGAGGCACGCCCAAAAAGCTGCAAGATGCTCACTGCCAAAATATCTCCCTGTGAAGGGTGGAAAAAGAGGACCACGTTGTCCGCATATAGCGAGAAGACAGAGATAGGGCGCCAAGGGTGGAGCTGTTGCAGCATGCCCAGCTCGATGGCACGACACAATAGACGACCTAGCATGCCCGTTGCGAGGACAAAAGGCTGGGGCAACATAGGGTCGCCCTGTCAAAGCCAGAAAAGATGCTAAAATGGCCGGGCCGGGCGCGCCATTTAGGAGCACCTTGGTGCTGGCCGACGAGAGGATAATGGCCAGTCAGTCCAGGAATCCAAAGCCATATTGGCACAAGACATCAAAGAGAAACGACTAGGTCCCCGCGCCGAAGGTTTGTGCCGCATAAGGACGAAATTGTCATGCAAGCTACGCCCCAGGATGAACGTGTTCTAGTTCGCGCTGACGAGGGCATTGAGCTTGGGTGCGAGGCGCAACGACAGTACCTTCACGAAGATCTTGACGACGAGGTGGGTCGGGCTTATGGGCCTGTAATTGCCTAGGCCAGGAGCATCGGCACGCTTGTGTTGCAGCGTGAGCGTCTGATTCAAGCAGCTGAATCCTTGGCCCCGCAGTGCAAAAAGTTGTTGGGAAACGTCAACGAGGTCTTGTTGGACGGTGGGCCAGCAAGTGCGAAGGAATTTAGTGGTGAAGCCGTTGGGGCCTGAAGCCTTGCGCAGGCATAGTTGTTCCACAACTTGCCAGATTTCCGCTGCATCAAAGGGTGCATAAAGGTCGTCAAGGTTGGCGGGCGTGATGAGCGCCGAGAGGTCCAGGGTGCACTCTCAAGGCACCGCGGAGCCAAGGGCATCAAAGTGCGCATAGGCCGCCACAACCATGTTGCATGTATCCGTGATCACATCCTTTTCCGATGTTATGTTGTGTACTCAGTTCTTTTGTTGCCGATACGTGCATTGCTGATGGGAGGACGTGTTGGCGTCGCCATCCTTGAGGGACGCGAGGCGGGCACGTTGACGAGCGATGGTGCGCTCCAGGGATGCAAGACCAAGATAGGAGGCCTTGATTTGTCGCCGGAGCCAGTCCTCGTGCGGGGACAGAGCCTAAGGACAAGCTCCCAAGAGATCAAGAGTTTGAGTCGCACTTGTCGACGGTCCGTGAGCTTGCACATTGTGGCTTGCATGCCTAGCATGAAGCTTTAGAAGGGGGTCAGCATGATCGACATAGTGCCGATATCTTGAAAACCATCGAAGCGCGTCTAGAAGTCCACAAAGGGAAGTGTCGGTTGGCCGATCAACCATGATGGGGCTGTGGTTGGAGATGACGGAGGTTAAGCAACGGAGGTGGCACTCACCATGCAGCTCCTCCCAATCCGTGGTGCAGAGGACGCGATCAAGGTGGATGAGGATCGGGGGCGATTGCTCGTTCGACCAAGTGTAGCGGCGTCTTTTGAGGTAAACCTTCTTCAGCGCGAGGTCGTTAAGCACGTGCCGGAAGTGACCCAAAGCTGACGAGGATCAGCGGTTATGCCCATTGTTTTTGTCTTCATTGCGGTAGATGAGGTTGAAATTACCACAACATCCACGATCCAAGGCACATGATGCGGATGTCGTGAAGGTCTGCAAGAAGACGACCTTGGCGGCATATGCTATGGTCTGTAGACCACAGTGTGCCGACACCGGACAGGGTAGAGACCTTAGCAGACAAGGTGTTGGAGGTGAAGAGAGGATCAATGATGGTCTCCTCTCTACTTTTCCAGGCCAACAAAGATGCCGCCACGGGTCCCCAACGCGGACAGGTATACATAATCGTCGAATTCCAAGCCTAGGGCTTGAGGACAATCGGTGAGCAGATCAATTCCATCTTTGTTTCTTTGAAACAAACGATCGAGCACTAGTAGCTACAATTAGTGATCGGATGGCGGTATGACGAGCACAGCGTTGAGGCCGCGCACATTACATTCAAGGATCTTAGGGCCGTAATCCATGTAGGAGAGGTCGACAGGTGGGCACAAGAGCGCAGCTAGACCTCAATCGAGCTACCCACGATCACCGTGATGATCAACGCTATGGTAGGATCAAAGGGGAGCTCACGATTAACCAGTGCGGCGATGGTCGAGAGGACGAACATGTAGATGGGCGTCATGAAGAGGCCATCGTACGCTTGCATCTCGACGGTGGTGATTTTCTGGTTGACCCCGACGACTCCTAGTGTGCGCTAGATGCGGATTTGAGTGCGCCCCTTAGCCATGGGCGAGGCAACAGCCTTGCTTGTCATGGCGCGAAGTTAGGTGGGTACCTCCTGTGTCACTTGCCAAGAGTCAGGAGGGCGAAGACAATCTCCTTGGTAGCAACAGCAAGGAAGTCACCGAGGGTCCAGGTTGTCGTCACAGCAGCATGCGGGTGAGAGCGACACACGATGATCGGGGGCGAAGCGAAACACATGGTGATTCTCTATGGAGAGGAACCTAGTCCATGCAAGCTTATGGGCTTTCCATGGAGGGTTGTTGCTCTTGCTGGACTTTAGGTGCAGCATGTGCCCGTGATGGGCTGCTGGAGAAAGGCCCTGGCTCAGCTCTTCTACAGTGGAAGCATCCAGAAGCTCCTCGTCCTGGCCAGACGACAAGGTGGGCTTCGTTGTTTGACCCCGACGACTCCTAGTGTGCGCTAGATGCGGATTTGAGTGCGCCTCTTAGCCATGGGCGAGGCAACAGCCTTGCTTGTCATGGCGCGAAGTTAGGTGGGTACCTCCTGTGTCACTTGCCAAGAGTCAGGAGGGCGAAGACAATCTCCTTGGTAGCAACAGCAAGGAAGTCACCGAGGGTCCAGGTTGTCGTCACAGCAGCATGCGGGTGAGAGCGACACACGATGATCGGGGGCGAAGCGAAACACATGGTGATTCTCTATGGAGAGGAACCTAGTCCATGCAAGCTTATGGGCTTTCCATGGAGGGTTGTTGCTCTTGCTGGACTTTAGGTGCAGCATGTGCCCGTGATGGGCTGCTGGAGAAAGGCCCTGGCTCAGCTCTTCTACAGTGGAAGCATCCAGAAGCTCCTCGTCCTGGCCAGACGACAAGGTGGGCTTCGCTGTTTGAATCTCTATCGTGCCATCCCATGAAAAAGAGCAGCCAGGCATGCAACACATCAAGGGTTCACAGAGTCGAGGCGTTGCTTTGCCACGACAACGAATCGGCCTCGGGGACCATGGCTGGCGAATCAGGAACCTCGCTGTCTAACCACGGGTGGCCCATGGAGCCATCCTTGTCCCCATGCTCGCTAGGATTGACCAAGTATGGCACAATGTCTACGTGGCCGGGATCACGTGCGCTCGACGACAAGGGCGGCGGGTCCAAGGCAAGGCACGAGGGGTTCACCGATGGGCAATGGCCATCTGGTGCAGGATCATGCACCTAGGCCGTGTAAGCGGGCCAGCGAACAAAGAGGCAGCTTTTGTAGCACGCCTCTTCTTTCCACTGCACTTTCCCCTTCTGGAATCATGGCGAAAACAGCAAGGCTTTTCCACCAATGGGCGGCGGCCATCTGGTGCCGAACAATGCACCTAGGCCGTGCGAGCAGGCCAGCAAACAAAGAAGCAGCTTCTGTAGCACGCCTCTTCTTTCCACCGCACTTACTCATTTTGGAAATGCGACGAGAACGCCAGGGACCACCTGTGGCAGACCAGTGCTCCATCGTACGTCTTGAGGCGTGATAAGGAGGCGGCGACACCATCAGCACGTGTACGGTGGTTAGTAGCTCTCTAGCCAGCAGAATCAACGACCCTGCCATCTGCGCGGCCGTCGGGAGCGCCATACATGCGGCATCGCTTGCGGCTGTGGCGGTGGCTGTGTTGCGCCCTGCGCCATGCCCGCATTCAGCCGCGCCATCATCACCTCCAGGCGCCTCATTGCTCGGGCCTCCGCCATTGCCAGCATTGGCCGAAGCAGGGCGGCCAGCCACAGCTCTGGTGAGGGTGCGGATGGTCGACGGCAGGGCACGATTGCGGGCGAGGACATACTCCACAATCTCCAGGATGGTCTTGCGACGAATGCAAGCCGAATCATGCATGCACGCTATCAACTGGAATATGGCAAGGTCAGCGTGCGACCACGTGCTCAGGTGCAGCCGCTCGACCCAGCAGCTACTGCCAAGAAGGTGCCACGCCTGCGTTGGGATTCCATGAAGCTCCACCTGGATATTGTGCTCGAAGGAGCTAGCTTGTTCAATGGGTGGAGCGACAGAGTGAAGCCAGGGGTCAAGGCAACGAAAGCAGAGGCCGGCAGTCTTCTCTTGGGACGGGCTCCGACGACACTGCTGGAGCGGGGGCTGGGGGCGGCCTCGCGTTGCACTCGCGGGCATTGCTTTTTGCACCGCAAGAGCTGAAAGCTACCTGTGTCGACCTCTGTGACTCCATTGATGCGGTGCACCTTAGAGCGAGGTCCCGGGCGAGCTGGGGCGGGAACGCACCGAGGAGCTGCAACTATGCCTGGCTCAGGGGGGGCGACGTCGTTGTAGGACCGAGGAAAGGACTACCTCAAAGTCCATCTTGTTGTGCGCGCCGGCGGGGCTGAGGTTGAGGTCGCCAGAGCTGTTGCGAAGGGATGCCATGGGGCTACATGGGTGGGGAGGGCAGGGAGTGGAGGGCTACCGGCGTGAATATGTCAATAGAGAGGCTGGTGGGCGAGGGTTGGGTTAGGCTAAGCTAGGAGGGAGGGGGCGGAGCGGAGCTAATAGGTTTTTGCACCGCGAGAGCTGAAAGCCACCCGTGTCGATCTTTGCGCCTCCATTGACGCGATGCACCTCAGAGCAAGTTCCCAGGCAAGCGGAGGTGGGAACGCGCCGAGGAGCCGCAACTGTGCCTGGCTCGGGGGAGGGGGGCAGCGGGCGACATCGTTGTAGGAGTGAGCAAAGGACCATCTAGTTGTGCACGCTAGCAGGGCTAAGGTTGAGGTCGCCAGAGCTATCGCAAGGGGCTGCATGGGCGGGGAGGGCTGGGAATGGAGGGCTAGCGGCGAGAATATGTCGGCAGCGAGGCTAGTGGGCGGGGGTTGGGTTAGGCTAAGCTAGGAGGAAGGGAGCGGAGCGATCAGGTTGGATACTAACCTTTCACTTATACAACTTTGGCGGCGCTATGCCTCAAACATGCACGACCTCCTCTTCAAGGTCAAGTACATGGGCCTGGGCCTTATGTGCCAGCCTAGATATGGGCTCACAAGCAACACTTCCCTTAAGAGGGGTGATCGATATCTATCATTCCCATCTTGTCACACGCCAAGCTGAATTCACTGTTCTTGTCCTTAGTCAAGCAATCTGCAATTTGTTGCCCTGAACTCACATACTCACTCTTGATAATCGAACATCCAATTTTTCTTTGATAAAGAATTTGTCAATCATGTTGAACTGGGTTGTTTGCTAAGTTAATTGCCAACTTGTTATACCATAAATTAATATAAATGGTATACCTCACCAGCCACTATGGACTGCAACACTGTCGTGCCCAGTACCTCGCATCTCTGCGCGGCCACAGAATGCACATAAATTTTAGAAGAACGCTACGGGTGATGACCCTTAGTTGCACAACATTGTTAAATACAAGTCCCAACATCATCTATGTCGTAGCAATCATGAGCCGACATACGGAGCAACCATGGAACAAATTCTTGCATGTAGCTCAGAATAAAAATGGCATTTAGCCACAAAAATTGCCTTATTCGTTAGCATGTTTATTGTTGCTAATCGCCAACGACAAAATCGGCACACTAGCAAAACAAATCATGCCACCAAACAACCGCTTGAAACCGACATGATCATTCAGTCAAACCAAACTGGTTTAGTAGGCATGTATAGGGACCCGACCTAGCTGACTGGACTGCCCATTTGCATACAATAGCGATAGCATGATCAGTTTGTCGATGATTACAACCAAATTGGTATCACAAGTTACATCCATACATACCAAATACTTCTACATAAGTAGGGCCATTATGGCAAAGTCTTAAACATAAACATAGCTCGAGGACGAAATATCAAGCAAGTCTGAATCAAAACTTCAAAGTTGTCTTCGAATGCTAACCAACATGTCTTAACCCTATAGGTAGTTGACAAGGGCACCTTAGCTTGCATGGACGTTGTAAACTCCTTCTGGTATTGGTCTCTCCTTCATGTCTGGTCATCAATTATTAAAAGCCAGATGAGTACACTGAATGTACTCACAAGCAACCAACAAGGATGCTATACGAAATGTATACGAGAAGACAAAGTAAAAAGGAGGGGTCACTATACTATTTTCCATTTGTTGCAGGAAGATGGATTCCTGTTGCAAAACACTAGATTGTAAAGAGAAGTATATCTTTTGTCCTACTACTCTTTGTAAAGTAAACATTTCGTCCTTCAAATGTAAAACCAGAGACCTTGCACCCTTAACTTCTCAAACAAGACAAATTTGGTTCCTCGGCTCAGCAAACCCAGTATTGTTGCGGACACATGTTTTTCCTGGTCTTCTTCCACATGGAAATAGTATCTCTCCTGCTAATCACATTTCTTCTTTCTTTCTCGTCCAAACTCTGTTTGTCATTTTACTAGGCACCTTGCACGCGCCTGCAACATTTCCAGACAGTGCCTGACATCTTCTGCGGCGATGGCCAGTGAGAGCGATGCAACAAGGAGGCGAAGGATGTTCGGATAGCGACCAAGTGCGGCATGCTTCATGTCCGCCACACCACAACACGCTCGTACCCCGAACTCCCGCTTCGTCAACTCCCACGCGTGACCCTTCCTCTACCCCCGCGCCGCCATTGTCTTCATGTCCACCTAGTGCAGCGACACTTACCGTGAAGTGCCAACATCCCTCGGCAGGCTTGGAAGCGGCACTCATGCTCCCGCGACAGCTTCACGATGCCCTGCAGCAACCGCCTTCACTCCCTATGCACCTCCTCACCATCTGCCCTATCCACAAGCCGTCGTGGCGGCATCAGCACCAAAGCTGGCTCGAAGGCATACCCGTGTAAGCATTCTCGTCGAGACGCAATGCAACCAACATGAGATGTCCTCATCCTCATGTTAGGCAACATGAGCACGCATAACTCCCACTTGTTGAGCGCGCCGTCGTCGTTGCTCACCTCGCTCGCTTTGCTATAGCACCATTTGTCCTCGAGGGGCCATGCGCCAAGGCGGCGGCTTTAGTGGCAGCATCATCTCCTCCCGCGCGCACAACACGTCAATGCTGCTCTTGGGCAGGCCAGGGCAAAACGGCACCAGCGTTCACGATAGTGGGGTGGTGAGTCGAGTAGAGGCGGCAATGTGGGCGAGCAATGGGAGCAAGATGGGGAAGGAGGATCTCGAGCGCACGCTGGGTATTCAAGAAAATGTCGCGATGGGGATGTGTACATTTGGGGTCAACACACACCATGTCATCATAGATACCACTTAGAACAAGTCAGAGGACCAAACTTGTCCAGTCTGAAAAGTTAAGGGTGCAAGATGTCTGGTTTTAAAGTTGAGGGACCAAATTCATACTTCGCAAAGAGTTGAGAGACGAAAAATATACTTTTCTCGATTATGGTTAAAACGACATTTCTTACTACATTCTATGTCATCATTAACCAAGTAATAATCGTTTCAATCTCTATTCATGGAATGGAATACAAGTCTTTCAGTCCATGTCTAGCATATAAGTGACACATCTCCAACTCCAGGTGTTCAATACACACCACTATGGTACCGTCCCAAGTTTCCTATTTTGAAATCAAAGACATCCACAAGTCTAGTGTGACCTCACTAGTTACCCTTGATCATGGACACGACTATCGACAAGAATGCCAGCCATGTCGTGCCATAGGTGTATGCAAGAACAATACATAACTTATCCCCTACTCAATGTTAACACAGAACCTGCTTAATGGGGTACTGCCCTCCAACACTAGGCTCGACACAAATATTTAGCAACCAACTAGAACACACGCCACTCCTAAAGAAGGGGTTGCTATTGTCGATACATTTTCAATGAGACCCATCACTGTGTCCAGATAACCATATCATCAATCATTAAGGTCCTATCCGAGAGCCAACATAGAATCTCCTGCACGGTTCCCTACTCTACCAAGGGTCCTATGCTAGGCCAAACAAGGTACTAACCCATATTGGGGTAACGTGGTCGCACATGTATGGTTTGGGTAGGGCCGAGACTTGAGGTTTTGTAAAAGAACATCCTCTGATTCATTCTACACTTTAAAAACCTCCTTTCTAGAAACCTTGGGCACTAAATGGCCCCCAAGAGTAGTAAAATCATGCGAGTCTTAATTAGTGATTCTCACATGTCCTATGATTTTATGTGCCAACCATATCCAAACTTGTTACTATTAGTCTCTAAATCCCACCTATTTGGGTATGAACAGTGGGTGGGTGTCAATACCTAAGTGGCAAGGATTATTATTATCAATTCCCATGTTTTTTGCGTTAAGGTACAATAGGGCATAGCAAATAACATTTCTAGGGAATTAAGTAATGTAACAATAAAAATAATAGTGGTTCAACCATGGGATTAACATGATCAGACGAGGTTCTTACCTGGTTTGGCAGAATCTTCAAAGTCCTCAGGACCATCATCAAAATTCTACACAATGGTTTCCTCTAATCGCAGATAAGAGAACGAATTTTAGAAATAATGAATAAACTAATCCCAAAATAATGCAAAAAAAATTGGTATTATTGGGTTGAGTTATGAATTCTATGAATGTACAAATAATAAATCACTAAATTGGCTTAAATATGGGAGATATTAATGTTCTTCTGTTTTCGTTCTTGAGTAAAAAATTATATGCGTTAATCGATGAACAACCACCATGTAGGCTTAAGTTAGACCCTCTATATTACTATAAACGATGACACAATTTATATTACTATAAACAATGACATGATGACACATGGAACTAAACAAATGTTACACTTTTTCAAAAAGGGAAAGTATTTCAAAGGGGGTACACTTTTAGTAACGATCTAAACCTACTAGTAGGTTCCACCGATCAGATTTAAACCATTACACAAGCTCGTTGAAAGTAGGACCCGTTAGTAATAAGTGTGATGGTGGTAGAGAAGAGCTCATCAAAGTTCTACCTGGCGGTTGAATGATGACAAGCTAGGCTACGAGAGCAAGCATGTCGTCAAAAAAGGCTCCACACCGACTAGTGATGGTTGGGGGTCACGACATGGAGCATTACAACAATTAGGTGGCAAGGTCAAACATGGGCTCGTCGATGAGCTATCTTTCTCATAACCGATGAAGTAAAACAATGAGGGCAATGACCAGGAAGCGAGGGGTCGAAGGGATCATGGATTTCAAACTAGAGCCGACGAGAACTTTGTCAGACTGGGTTAATTCACCAAATGTATAGATGTTCAGCCAGTACACATGGCATGGTCCATGGGTGCAGTGGAGGAATTCAGGATGCACATTCAACGAGGTTGAGTGGTAGGATAGGCAACTCGTGTGTGTGTGGGTGGGGGGCACAAAGGCGAAAGTGTTGGACATAGTTCCAAGCAGATGTAGAAGGGAGTGGGGAAGTTGCGCACGGCTAGGGTGCCCGCGGCAGAAGCAAAGTGGATTATTGTGAACATCGAGTTGAGAAACACACACAAGGCTAATTAAGCTAGTGGGCCAAGGATGCTCGCGGCATGTATTGGCAGAGCATACATGCATGAGAAAGAGGAAGAGGGAGAAGGGTAACACAAATGACGTGACGGAGGTGCGGGACACCGACGCGGTTGACTTCAAGCGAAGTAGAGGCCATGTTGGTCTGCTTCCCAGATTGGCCATTGGTGCGGTGACGCTAGATCGCGCACCCAAAGTGTAGATTTAGGTTGCTCTAGGCAAGAGAGGAAGCAACAAGAAGGATGTTTGGGGATTGGGCTGCTATAGCCGAAGGAGGAAAGAACCAAGGAAGAGGATTGTGAGGGTTCCCAACTTGCTAGAAATGAGAGGGCAAAGGAGAAGGGCTAGGACAAGTCAGATTGAGCAAAACTGCCATGGCATCTGATGCTATTGGATTGGACGCGAGAGAGTGTTAAAAAGAACAAGATATTTTCTTAAAAGAGACTAGGTTATCAAGGTAGAAGGAAGAGGAGCACCTATTGGAATCCTTAGGGTATCTTCAAAAGATTCTAATTTCGGCACTTGGGTTGAAACCCAGTCCCTGGTTTAGTTTTCCATGAATAGCAAGATTGACAACACTTGGAGCAAGTTATAGTGGACTTCGGGTGCAAGTTCCCAGACCTCAGGCGACAAGGCCATAACAGGGAGATAGGAGTTAGGATACAAGTATATTCAAAATCAATAGAGCTTTAGCAAATTACCTAGATGCCTTGTGAGATGATCCCAACAAAACATATGTTGAATCTCTCTTGATGTTTTTATTTCCTTCTATAGACAATCTCGAACCCATCTCTTTGTTGTGCCGAAGCCTTCTCTTCTTTTCAAGCCTTTCTTTAATTTCCTCTACTTTTGTAGTGTTTGCCTTCCTTTGTGAAGGACCAGGTGAACATACATAATCCTACATCAATAGAGAAAGGAAGGTGCAGATAAATTGTTATTCTTAAGAAGCCAAAGTGCATTAATATCACAACTCATTTCATGGGCTAGGGACGCCGAACCCTTATCATCACCTTCGCTCAACTTGAACATCCATGACCTTGCCTAGGGATTTTTCTCTATCGTGGCCTCTCCTTGAGTTCGAACCTGGTTGCCTCATGTATGTTGCCTTGATTGAGTCTTACTAGCAAACTTCACATGCCTTTCTATTTTAGTTGTTCCCTCTTTCTGGATTTGAGCTACTCTAGAGTTGAAAGTTTTTTCATGAAAATACCACCTAGTAGGCTCCACTACTGCAACTCTACCCTCTGACCTCCCATGTACCAAGACATCCTCTCATTCGCTGTTATAAATCCCTTATGACTAGTTGGGGCTGCTTGGCTATAAATTGCTATGAAGGCATGCGACTCTACTTGACTTGACGATATGAAAAACTTCATGCTACTGCATGACTTACGTGGCTATTGGCTATTGAATACAAGTGGTTGATCAGGCTTCAAACAACCCTCTGTATGACAAGGCACCCTCCACAACATTTAGAGGCCACCTCGTGGCTATAATCTAACCTCGGCTAATTTCACACTTACTACACGGGCATGATAAGCCCCTCCCTCAGAGATCTCTACTTTTCCTTCCTTCGCATTCTAGGCTCATGCACCTTGTGGGGATAATCATCCTTATGCCTTTGACCAACCCGTCATGCTCATAGCGCCTCCAACAAAAATGCTCATACTACTCAGGTTTGTAATCATCATGGTGGAAAGAAGACTTGCAACCCTCATCCCAACTCCCAAGTCCATGGCCTAGCAAACACGAGATGGTGTTGCATCATCCATGATCATCCTACCTATCAATGGACCACATATAAGCTACCATTCTAAGAAAAAGAACCAGATCAATATGGTAATAGCATAGTTACGAGATTCAGTGCGAATGGCTTCAAACTATAATCAAGATTTTCACAAGGAGTATTAGTAGAGTACTCCCAAGTCTAGATGCCTAACTTGTACTCCCAAGTCTCATGTACTATATACTTGTCCCTTGGGGTATGCAATAATTCAAGTTGCATCCTCTAACATGGTATCAAGGGGCCCATTTTTAAGGGGGGGGGGGTCACACACAACTCATGCCCTCAATCCAGATAGATGCATTTTGTTTTTTATCTCCACTTCTCGATCGAGTTTGCCTCTCAAACTCCCTATCTTCTCAGATTGATTCTTCCTCTAGACTCATCTACTTTTGTTGTTGCTTAGGCATTTACAGATACCATGATTGCATCAGGCACCCTCTCATGCGCGTCACAACTCACGATGCGTTGCCAACCAGATCAAGCCGTCTCGGCAGCTCTTGTTCCCGAATAAAGGTCGCCAACTTCCTCACTCCATCCTTGCAACCTCCAATTGATGCGCCATCTCTAAGCTTTAAATCGACGACTGTCGTCTGCAGTCGAAGCTTCCCAATCCCATGCCATAGGCCATGCCTCCACGGTTCACTGGGCCCAGCCCAACAGCTTCTCCGCTTGCCACACCAACCCACCACCAAGTAGACTGGTTGTTGGCCCCAAATACATGTTGCGCCCTGATCTCCTAAGACATTGTTGCGACTTCTTGGGCAGCCAATGCCCTCTATTGTTCCCACTGCTCGTCCCCAGCTAGCTCCACTCAAAACTCCTCAAGACACCCTCTAGTCTACAAGCGCCACCTCGCCATCTCAAGGAGGCCGGTCCCCATGCCATAGGCCATGCCTCCACGGTTCACTACGCCTAGCCCAATAGCTTCCCCGCTTGCCGCACCAATCCACCACCAAGTAGATTGGTTGTTGGCCCCAAATACATGCTGCGCCTTGATCTCCTAAGACATTATTGCGACTTCTTGGGCAGCCAATGCCCTCTATTGTTCCCACTGCTCGTCCCCAGCTAGCTTCGCTCAAAACTCCTGAAGACACCCTCCGGTCTACAAGCAGCCCCTCGCCATCTCAAGGAGGCCGGTCCTCGCTGGTCATTGCCTCCGCTGGCTAGCTAGCGGCTAGCTGCTACATGCTTACTACCCCATATGTGGCTCTCTGTGCTGCTATTAGCATGCCACTCTCCTACTACAGTTGCCCATGTTTTGATGCCAGCGTTGATAGGTGCTCTTTCAAGGCATATTTATTTTATTGAGTCCCATGTCTTCGATGCCCGACATCGTTTCTCTTGTTGTCCGCTGATTCTTGACATTGACCATTTTGCCAACTCCGTCTCACACATGCACCTTCCATCAAGTGGGTGTCCATCCATTAGTTGCCATTCAACACTACTCTTTTTACATCCCATCTGCATGGCTTCCTTCATGATCCCCCTACAAACACAATGGGCCCCTACATCATTCTCTCGTGAGTGCTTCCTAGCTTCTGCTTTCTCTTTTTTGCTGGGTTCACCACATTCATTGCTCGTTCGTGTTTATCATGCCATGTGAGTACACCAAATCTTTATCCGTCAGTCTTCTTTTTTCCAGGTCATGGTCCTAGTCCTTTCCAATAAAATTTATGTGGCTTTTCTCCCCAATAAAAACCCAAATTGCGAATCAAGGGAGCAGTGAATTTGGTAACTATGGGTAATAGTCCCAACTAACACATGCATATCCTTAACACTTTATGCCACTAATTTACCGATAAATCAGTATAAACTATTTATATGGGCTTGTGAACATTATGGTCTGATGACCAAAACTGACATCTTAGTTCTACATTTTATGACATTAGTCAAACCCCTACCAAAAGTATCGAGGCCCTTGGGAGGGTGCTACAGAAAAGCAAGCTACCATTCGAGTCATTATAGAAGCTCAAGAAACAACCTTTACAAAGTGATACTCATAAATCAAGAAGCCTACATTTGATTCCATTTATTTACTTATAATTGACGAAAGCAACATGGTGAGTGCCATGAGGTTATTTTTGTGCATTATACTTGATTACTAGTTTACAGAATCATGCAAAATACTCCTCCCCCCCCCCCCCCCCTAATCCAAAATAGGTGTCGCGGTTTTAGTTCAAAAATAGGTGTCGTGGTTTTAGTTCAAATTTGAACTAAAAACGGGACACTTATTTTGGATCAAAGGGGGTAGCTTATAAGGCCAACAATGTGGCAATCACAAGCACATTTCACTAGTCGGAGTTTCACTTCCTTAGGTTATGGTTTTATGTATGTTGACATGCTAGCAACCTTTATATTATGTGTGTTCACATGCTAGCAACTTTAATATTTAAGTACCTCAGAGTGCTGAAACTTTGTGGATTCTGTTGAACCATGACCTTTGTTTTCTACAAGAGCAGGGAACTTTATATGATCCCTGCAAGGTGTTCCCATAGCTGGGTCTATCTCATGGTCTCTGCATGGTATGAACAGAAGTTAGTAGCCGGTGTGGAGGAAGTAGGGAAACGGGTAAAGAATTAACTTACATGCAGTAAATGATGAGTCTTTTAGATAGGTTTCTTTCCGATAGAAACCAAGCACGTATACCCCCGTTACCATACTTAAAGCATATCTCCCTGTGAAACATAAATATACGTGATGAGAAGAATTCAACCATGCAGAACCAAGAATCCACAAATTAAGGAAAGGAAAATCATCCCAGATGAATACTGCACCATACCTTGGCAAACAATCTAAGTGATATGACTTTGGACAACGTCTGCAGCCAGCAAGCCACATTGCTCTTTCAGTCCCTTCCTCCATTTTTTTACAATCAGGTCTGGAGCACCAATGTACAGGACATGGAAATGGCATCCCAGCTGCAATCTTGTTCTCCAACTCACAGGCTCCATTACTGTGAGACTGAAGTAATTCTGCAGCACACTTGGGGTGGTAGAAGTGGCCACAAAACAGTTTACAACATTGAAAGACCTGACAACATACAGTTTCCAAACTTAGGACTAGAAGAGGCAAAGATACTTGAAGCGCATTATTATGGTTTTAATGATCAGTAGGGCACAGGATGTAACAAAGATGAATAACAACACAAGCAGCATTTTGCCATTCCCAAGACAAGAAGAAAGGGCACAGGAAAAGAAATCAGGAAACCAAAAACCGATATTCTCTACCACAGGTAGAGTCTTCTAAGGAAGAAACAATATGTCACCTTGGCATTAGGCTCATGAGACGAGTCGAGTTCTCCACATTTGAAACATTGGTGTTGTTCATATCTACAGTTTTCGCATATGAACTTATTCATTTCCTGTAAATATGTAAAAATGACAGTAATTAATATGTGACAACAAAATGAAGTGATAAAGCTGAAGTATCAGTCAGTAAAAACTTCAGAAAGCCACCTTTACTTGTACAGCAGTGTAACCAAGTGTTACACATTTAGACTTTCTGCCAGCTTCTATTGTAGGATGGAAGGCTCTCTTGCATCGACCTTTACAGCTGCATCAAAGCATTGTGTTAAGCGTCAGGTGGAGTTACGAGATTTATGTCAGCTAAAATACCATGATAATTCGACATAATAGATTATGTAGGTCACTTCACACAAAATGAATTATCCATGAAATGGTGGATGGTAACAAGGTAACATCAAATGGTATGAGGATCAACCCCTTGACAAGTTTACACATTCTTCTCCAACATTAGAAACAGAAAACATAAAAGAACAGATAGGGAGGGCGAAGAAACCTGCTCAATACTCCCTCCGTTCCAAATTACTTGTCGCGGATATGGATGTATCTAGATGCATTTTAGTTCTAGATACATCCATTTCTGCGACGAGTAATTTGGAACGGAGGGAGTACATTCTTAAGATAAGAAGAAGCAACAAGAGACTTAGGTTTAAGAAGCAACAAAAAGCATGAACACACAGGAAATAATTAGCTACAGAAAGCATAATGCACCAGATTAAATTATAATAAAGTTTGAACACACATAACCTACACCAGATGCAAAGTCTTCAGAAAAACATAGCGCCAAAGTTTGCTGTTCTTGAGATCATTAGGATCCAAAGAAACAAAGAAGGGCTCAGAACGAGAGCAAATATAGTACAGATTAGTATTATCGTACCAACAAACATGAAGGTATAATCTAAACTAACTATCAAACATATGCTTGCAAGGATAGCTTCAATAACGACTCGCACAAATGCATGTTAAATAGGACACTACAACACTATTAGAATAACTATAATGATGTCAAGTGAGATATGGAGCATATGCTAACCCACAATGTTGTGAGAGGCATTAAAAAGATATCTCGTAAGTATAAAAGAACACATATATACCTAAGTAATTCTCCTCCTTCGTCACATATTGCACATATTGGCTCAGTACCATCACCATCATCGCCGATTATGTTACCATCACTATCTGTATCGCAATTGCCTTTACCCCCACTTGCAAGAGGCTCAGCAACAACAATGAATGACTCCTTGGTGCTCAGACTCCTTAATATGCACTAATTTTCATATGAAAAGTAACAACATTTAGACAAGACATGAGAAATTTCGAAACACCATGTAAACAATGGTGTGATAATAAAGCTTAAGAAGGTTTGAAATAATGTGTATTTAGCCTGCATGCCAAAAACACTACGTATCCAAAGAAAGCTCCAAACTATGAACTTAGATACCTCAAAGTATTTCCCAGAAGTGTCATTGATAAAGCTTTGCAGAACCTGTATGTGCAGAAAGGAAAAAAAATCATGTATCAATTGAAGCATAGTGGAATTTTGTAAATGGGAATGCAGACACGGCAAGCAGCATACAAATGGACACTAAAACAAACGGCAATGCATAGCCCATACCTGTATATGAAAGGATGTTGCAATACTACTTTTTCATTAAAGCTAACTGTTTCAATGACTAGTGCTGTGCAGTTCCACTTTGGTTGTGTCAGTCAACGTGACGGCAACAATTTGTAACACGCCAGCCCAACAGGTACAGTCAGATTTGTTTCAAAAGGTCAGTTTAACTCCTAGCTGTTGGATCAATTCTGTAACAACCTGATCAAGTTGACAGCTCTAGACATTGGTAAAGTCAAACCTTCCAGTCATTGACTATAAATATCTTCAGAAACATTTGGCTTATGCACTAGACAATCATATGCATAAATTTGTCTCAGAAACCACTCCACAATATTAACTGTATTAGATCTTATAGTATGTTAAGATACAAATTACTGATAAGATTTATATTTTGGATATTGTGTCAATGTTCAAACAGACAACTGTTACGGAAAAGGGGGGAGTATAACCTAGCTACCCACCATAGAGCCTCAGCATCGCCACTATGAGAGAAGATGATTATCTATAGAGCACATATAGGGCAGGCAGCAATTTTGTTTTAAAAAACGAGCGGATTTCTAGCACTTGGTTCAATTCCTCCATCATCTGAATAGTGTTGGCAAGCAACGTGCCTGCTCTTGCATTGATAGCACTAACCGAAAAAGGAGGGATATTGTGATAATAGCAGCCTGGCACCGTCAACCTCTCCCTCAGGCATCAACAGCTCTAGCCGGTGCCGACATTGACTGCCTAGCGGCTAACGTACCAAAACGTAACTTGATATAGTCCGCATCATCACAAAAACAACCTCCGACATTCAATGCCCTCCTCTGAACTCGCTGCTAGACCGAACTTTAAACACCAACTGTTACCGAAATTGGTATTGCTAAAATCACTTCTCTATTCCTCTGAAGAAGATATACACATGCAGCTACATGGGCCCAATGGGCTCTCTTGTACTGTTATACAGAAACAAGATATACATCTAAGTTATACACATGGGTTAGAAACATAGTTTGAGAACATTAAGTCTATGTTGTTCTCCAGTCTGAGCCTTGGTGAAGAAATCTGGCATTTGAAGCTCCGATAGAACATACTGGAGAAGAATAGTTGACTATTGGCAGTGAGAACACATGAACAATGCATCCACGCCAATGTGCTTGGTTAGCTGATGCTTAACTGGATCATTGGCAATCTGAATAGCAGCGGTGCCGTTACAAAGGAGCGAGGTGGGTGCATCACATCTATGAAGCACCGATACGTCAAAAACTGGTGTGTCCCCGTACGGGACGGCGCCAATACACATTATACGGCACCGATACGAGTATCTCAGTGATAACGTGATTTCCGATTTAAAAAGAAAATAAAATAAATCCGATACGCCGTCAACACGTCAGAGATACAGAATGACGGGAGCACAGCCCGAGCCCAGTAGAAGCCCACTCCTAACACTACACAGGTACCCACCGGTCCTCATCTCCTCGATCGAAAGACCAGCGACTCGATCTAGTCCCGCGACGAGGTCCTGTGCACGCGCCGCCGCGGCTGCCTGGAGTCGCCACCAACGCTAGCCATGTTTTTTCATACAGTTCCTGAGTTGCTGCTGACCAATGCTCGTAAGAAAAGGTTGCTGCTAACCTGTAGTTGTTGCTGGCGCTAGAGAGTTAAAGGCATGCTTGCTGAGTGTTATGTGCCAAATTGAAAAAAATGCTAATACTATCATATGACGTATTTTGCATGCACCACGAAGATTGAGGATATTGATGATCATTTCCGACTTAAAAGAGGCATGGAGACAACCAGTGGGGCAGTATTATGATCCCATCCCATGCAGTCAATTAGTATTTTTGTCTTTATTGCATGTTATTTTATTAATTATTTATATATACTCGCAGTATCGTCGTATTGTTGTTCCCAGAAATTGTCGTATCCTGTATCCCCATACCCATATCCACGTATCAGTGTCACTGTATGGGTGCTTCATAGCATTACATGACACACCAAGATCAGCAAGGAGCCAACGAAGCCAAACAATCTCTGATGTGGTAGTGTCTAGGGATCAAAGTTCAGCCTCAGCAGTGGAATGGGAAACTGCAGTCTGTTTGCAATGAGAGAAGTGCCAAGAAAGAGACAGTAGCCGGTGACATTGCAACGATCAACAGGATCACTCGCCCAAGTGGAGTCAGAGTAGGCATGAAGCTGGAGCTGATTGGAGCAAGCATAGAACAACTGACAAGAAGATTGGAGCTGATTGGAGCAAGCATAGAACAACTGACAAGAAGATGTCCCCCTCAAGTATCAAAGCACATGAAGTGACTAATGAATTGAGGTAGGAGCACTGACAAACTGACCCAAAATGTGGACAGCGTGTACAATGTCAGGTCTTGTCACAGTGAGATAGCCAAGACTGCCCACAAGATGACGATAGTGAGAAGGATCCTCAAGGCGAATTTCATCACTAGGACGCAACTGCAAGTGGAGCTCCATTGGGGTAGGAGCAGTGCGCGTATCAGAAAGAGCTGAGCGGGAAACCAAATCTTGAGTGTAGCGATGCTGAGAGAAATAGTAACCCTCCTCAGTATGGCCAACATCTTGCATTGCTCGCTAAGTTTTTTCTTGACAAAGGCTTGTATTTCTGACCATCCCTGAGTTTGAAGGGGGATGTTTAAGAGTATAATTCAGATGATACCAGCTGCAGCACGATGACTAGAAAGCAGACAGCAACAAATTGCTGCGGCGGCAGAGCTCAGCCTGGACTCGCGTGGCTGGGGTGACGGATGATGGCAGCGGCGACGCCCAAGTCTGACCTGGAATAGCGCAGCTGGGGCGGCGGAGGATGGCGTTGCTGCACACTCTGACTCACCCGAGTCAGACCTGGACTCGCACGAACGCGATGGGGACGGCTGCCAGCAACTCGCCGGCGACCGCGACGTACGGGAACCTAGGTCTACGGTGGAGATGGCATAGCTCTGTTACCATGTTAACAAAACTGGAATTGGCAAAATCACTTCTTCTCTATTCCTTTGAAGAAGATATACATGCAGCTACATGGGCCCAATGGGCTTTCTTCTACTGTTCTACAGAAACAAGATATACACCTAAGTGTAGCTTTCTTCTACTGTTCTACAGAAACATCAACAACTTATATCATCACACAACTCACTAGAGCCGAGAACCTCAGGAGCCAGAAACACAAGCGGGAACGGAGCATGAGGCAAAATTGACAATTAGAATGTGACTATCTTTCCAAAGAGTACATCCAGTTGTTTATAGAAAAATGTCTTTTTTATTGCTGACCATTGAATCAGCAACAACGGCTCAAGAGGACTTAGAACTTAGCTTGACAAATATTTTAAACATACAAAAATAGTAAGTCCAAGTAATACTAGCTTGCCAAAGTTCGAGTAGTTTAGAGCTCAGCTCGACAAAGTGTGGTGTCAAAAAAAGGAATCATATGAAAATAGAGCGAGCTCAACAGAGTTTACAAACTGAACAACTACATTCGATACAGGAAAGTTTGATATCCACACCTTTGACCTCATTAAAGCAGGATCCCTCTCTGCACATCGCTTGATTATGTGATGGTGTTTCCCTAAAGCATTCTCCATCTCTTCCGTTTCAAATTTACTACAAATGAGCATCCAAAATGCAAAACTTATGAGCCCATAGCTAGCGTTAGCCAAGAAAAAAATTTATGTGGACAAAATACCTGAATACTTCACGAAGGTGAACAGAAAGACTTATCATCGGTTTTCTGGGTTGCCTTTTGACAAAGTGGAGCATTTGAACTGTCGTTAATGCTGATCGAGCAAACTTCCAATAGATTTTCCGTGGTTTCAATAGATCCAATTCTATCCAATAGCCCTCACTTGAAAGCACTGAGATCTTTGGCTGCTCACGGTTAAGTGCTACTGTCCAAGCTACAACCTGCTTGTATACTGCAGGGGCGCCATCTGTGGAATATCGACGCAAGTAGATACCCTTCCCGGAGACTTTATCATTTTCATCAAACTTAAGGGGCAAGGTGCTGAAACAAACAAACTCGTTCTTGGCTTTCACAAAATAGTAGTTGTCAACGACCTTCAGTTGTGGCTCCGCATCATCATCATCGTCAAAAATTGTCATTGCAAGATTCTAGCAGAGACAAATCTGAGTCTCACTGGAGTCACTGGAAACACAGAAGTAAATCAATGATAAGTCACAAATTAACCTTAGAACATAATACCAATGCAAAGCAAACCACAAACCAGAAAAGGAAGGAAACCATCTTTTTATTAAAACGGTAAGGAGTGAGGACAGATCTGAGTATAGTAGAAAATGAATGATCAACTCTTGGGCCATATGAATGCTGGGGAACTGTGGAAACCAGTAAGGGATTGTTTGGTGTTCAGGGGAAAGGGCAGGACCCTAGCAAATCCATCACTCCACCCCACCTCGTGCCACCGCTCTTGTTGCGTCCGCAGCTGCCCTCCATGGCTCCATGCCATCCCGTTTCGCTGAGACGCAGAAGAATACGCTGACATTGACGAGCAGTTGACCACATGGCCGCTGACGCAGTTGACCACATTGATGAACAGTTGACCACATGGCGCGATCCATTCCTAGTGAATCAAGCTGAGCGAACCCGCTGAAGCTGTCCGTCTCATCAACGGGGATCGGCGAGCACAAGCACACACTCATGGTGATTGGCTCCGACACAGCAAGAATAATGAGATGGACGAGCTCTGGCATCATCGTGGAGAAACTAATATTTATGGTATTGGCAGGCAACAGGCGGCAACATCAATCTGCTCGCCGAAGATGAAGCTCCATTGTCGATTGCGTGACCAATCAGCACAGGCAGTCAAGACGAGTCCCTGTTTTGCTTTTCTCTTTTGTTTAGGGAAATCACAAACTACCGAAGGGGTAATCCCTTTAACCCCACTCCGAGAAGCGCCAGCATTCATATGGTCCAAGAGTTGATTATTCACATGGTAATCCCTTGGCCGGAGAAAGAGCATGGCAGTTTCTTTTTCCTGACGCATCAGAATCCAGGGGGTTTTCCCCTCCAGTTAGGATCCAGATCCTCTAACAAAGGGAGGGAAGCTACAGTACCCCCTGACTTCCCTTCGCTTGATTTTCCTAAACTGCAATCTAATACGATGATTTATGAACAGCAGTTATCTACAGGGATCTATGAACAGTAATAAATATACAGTGAATCTTGTTACTCTGACTTCCCTTCGCTTGATTTTCCTAAACTGCAATCTAATACGATGATTTATGAACAGCAGTTATCCACAGGGATCCTGTTCCTCTGACTTCCCTTCCCCGTTTTACACAGAGGGGGCACTGCCTCCTCCAAGTCAGAGGATCCAGTCATCCTGAACTGTGAAGTCAGGAAATTCTGTTCTAAACTTTATACGAGAGATGAGACGAACCGTAAGCCCCTTAGCGGTTACTAAAAAATCCATTCACATCTAGTAATATTTTGCAAGATAAAAAATAGCAGAAAGTGCGAGAACAGGCCCTAGGAATCCCAGAACACGTTTCGAGAAGAAATATCCAGACTTCGCAAGATGATCCCGCCAAGATAAGCGTCTTCTTCGAAGAAAACCATCAAAAATTAGAACAGATCTGACTAATAACACGCTTGGACAGAAGGCAGCCGCTAACAACCAAAATCGCCGCAGTTTGACTTCGCAAAGACCCCAAGAAACGACCAAGACCGCAAAAAAACGACCAAGAACAGTGCTCGAGAAGGTGGTACTGGTACAGATCAGGAGGAACCGCCACCCACATTGGTCGCCAAGAACTAAAATCGCCGCATTTGACTTCGCTTAGACGCTAAGAAACGACCCCCGGAAAAGAAACGGCCACGAACTCCGGGAAAAAAAGCGACCAAGAACAGTGGTACTGGAATAGATCGAGAGAAACAGCCCGGCGGATGAATCGAGATGAACCGGATCGTACCCACAAGCTACAGGGAGGCCTCCCCTTCTGGATTCCGAGCGCAGAGCACGTAGCGCAGAAGGAGGTGGGGAGGAACCGCAGCCGACGACACTGGGGGGCGGGATATGGTGGGGAAGGGTGCGAGCATAGCGCAAAGGATCCAACAGAAACCGCATGCAGGACGCGTGGCTGCACGGGACTTATCTCTCCGTCTGGGGCGTTCAGTCGCCTGGCTGACATGTAGACCAGCCTGTTGGCGGACCTACATATCAGTCGCTCCGAAGCTATGTGACTTTAGTTAGGAAAAAATTCATTCATTAGCCCGGGACTCTCGCACGCTGCAGCGGGGCTATACGAACGGTCACATCACGCAATAAAGGCATGTGCATGTTTTTATACAATTTGGACTTTTGCAAAAGCTAGTATCGTTGGTTGTAATGGGAGTATATATATACTACTCCCTCCGTCCGAAAAAACTTGTCATCAAAATAGACAAAAAGGGGTGTATCTAGAACTAAAATACATCTAGATACGTTCCATTTTATTCATTTTGATGACAAGTATTTTCGGACGGAGGGAGTACATATCATGCGTATAATACTGATACTACATCATTAATGCAAGGGTTCCTGAATATAAATCTTTTAAAAGATTCTACAATATGAACTGCATACGAAGCAAAATGAATAAATATACATTCTAAACTACGTCTATATACATCCATACATAGTTCATATTAAAATCTTTAAAAGAACTTATATTTAGAAATGAGGGAGTATATTAGTATATGTAGTATTTTATTTATTGTCATGCATGATATATACTCTAAAGTTATGATATGAAGTAACAACGTAGCATTTATTATGATACAGTATCATGATATGATACTCAACCTTTTCTTTTTTCATTTAATTTTATGACACCTCATCAAAATTGCCTATGGCATGCATGATACTAACTATAATACTTCCATTACAACTAGTCATATACGTATAGTTGGGGGGGTTTGTCGTCAAACTTATTTATGACAAACTTTACAAATATTGCATTTTTCTTAAAATGATGAAAGGGCATCCTTCCGCATCTATCCGCGAACGGGGGCAGTCCGTGGACACAAATGTGGGAGGCCGCTTCAACGTTGTTCACATACATTTCAACCCGCATTTGAACTAACTGCAAGAAACTCATGCAAACCGGCCGATATTCATTAAAGTTCTGATAGAACAAATCAACCATACATCTCAATTCTTGATTTGTGCCGGAATAGGAGGCTTCCCAGATCGATCTGAATGCTGACCGTCCGATCTGTGGGTCCAAGCTGACGCATCGTGATCCTGTCTGTTCGTTAGCTCCAGTTATGATTTGGTGTGGTGCTCCTCCCGTTCGCCCCTCTCGTTTACAGGTGGGACCAGAAGCACCAACATGGGTGCCTCTCCTCTCGCTGGGTGCATGTTTGGGTTTGGGTGGGTGCGGGCGGGCGCTTCACGCGTCGGGGGGGGGGGGAGACGCGGTGTCGTGCTCCTCCCGTTCGCCCCTCTCGTTTACAGGTGGGACCAGAAGCGCCAACGTGGGTGGCTCTCCTCTCTCTGGGTGCCTGTTTGGGTGTGGGTGGGTGCGGGCGCTTCACGCGTCGGGGGGAGGGAGCCGCGGGGGGGGGGGGGGGGGGGGGGCTCGTCGACGTGCTCGGCCGTCGTTCGTCGGCAGGTACGGGGTGTGCCCCGCCGGTCGAGTTGGCCGTTTGTGATTCGTTCGAGCGGTTCGGCACTGTTCGGCGGCGTGGGGCGTGGTGGGTGGGTCGTCTCCCTTATCCCGCGTCGTCGCCTGCCTCTTCTCCTCCTGTCCTCGTTTTGTTTCGTTTCGACTCGGTGCTCACTCCTCTCCGTGCTCCTACGATCTGGTCTGCGAGTTGTCGCTAGGGTTGGTCGCCGACGGGCTCCGATGGTGGCGCGCTGCTGTGATGCCGGTTAAGGTGGTTCTCCTCTCGGTTATCTCCTCTTTTCTCTGCTCGATCTATCGTGTGTGACCAGTTTTGGATCTAGGGTGTGTGTTGGTTGCAGATTCGCTGTTCTCCTCTTCGCTGGGCCTGGATCCGTTGCACCGTTCTTCGATCTGTGGGTAAATTTTGTTTTTGTCCCGACCCATGTGGTCTTCTTCAGCCAAGATGGGCTTTTGACGTTTCTGGCGGCTGCTATGTTCTTTGCAGTTGCTCCTGCTTGGTCAGCGAACCTGCTCGTCCTCGCGTGCGTGCTGGTCTTCGCGTCTTGCTCCAAGGATCTGCAGGTCCATTGCACTTTCCCTTTCTCTTTGTTGATAGGCCTTTTTGTGTCTTGTTTGACTCGTGTGCACATGTGTGCGTGTGCTGGTTGGCTCGTTGTGGTATGCCTGTCGGTCGGGTGTGTTCGTGTGCTGTTTTGCTTGTTGTGGTATGCCTGGCGTTAGGGTAGGTGTGCACGGTGACAGATCATGGTATTCTTGTGCTGTTGTGGCGAACCAGCGCATGTCCTTGTCTCTGAGTGGATTTTAGTTGTTCTTGCTTTTGTCTTGTTTGCCTGGTGATAGGTGACAGGTGTGTGTGTCTTTTACAGCTTTTTTGGATTTGCTACTCTGGATAGGTTCCTGGTGAATGGATGTTTGTTTTTACCACTCCATTAGGTGCTTGGCTTTGTCTGGGTTCATAGGATTTGTTTGTTGGTGGTTTTCTACCAACTTTTGTTTCCTTTCAAATTTTGTCAGGTACCTGCCCTTTTACTTATCAAGGGGTTGGGGGAAGATCTGCTTTAGATTTACTTATCTTTAGCTTTGCTGGGTCCCTTGGTTAGTTTCTCTGTATGGGATTTTTGTTTGTTTCATGTCCATGGATTTGGCCACGTCTAGCTAGATAACTAAAGAGTTTGTTGTTTTGTATGTGGGGTTGTGTTCAGGAAGCCATGGATGCATGTTGGCATTTGCCTTTTGGGTTTGTCTAGGCATAGGTTCATGCTGGCATGTGCCTTTTGGGTTTGTCTGCTGCAATGTGTCCCATGTGGATCAACCTGCTGTGTCTGGATTCGTCCAATGGCCTTCTGAAAAATGGAGAAGCATGTTGGGCAGTGTGGTCTGGCTGGGTTAATATGACTTGGTCCTGCCTTGTTTAAATTCATTTTTGTTTATGTTGAGCCTTACTGAGGGTTGTTTAGTTCATTGTTGTTTATGTTTAGCCCTGTTCATGATTGTATAGCTCATATCATTGATTTGGGGTTGGTATGGCTTGGTCCTGCCTTGCTTTTATGTCATTGTCGTTTGTGTTCGGCCTGTTGAAGGTTGTATGGCTCGTGTCACTGATTGAGAAGAGTGTTTGGTATGGGTTTGGTGGATTCTATTTCCATGTGTTTTTTAGGTTCACTTTCATATATGTTTGTTATGTTGCCTCTTTGATTTGCGTGTTGCCTTTGTTGATGGTTTTCCTGTCTTCTACTGTGAAGCCCGGATAATTAGGCTACAGTAATACCATGTTAATGTCGCCACGTCACCTCGGTTACTATTGCTAATCTCGTGTTAGTTAGAAACCGATTCTAATTCAAATCCAAAATCAAGCAAACAACAAAAGTTTTCAAATATTAAAACTAAATTGTTCGGGTCGTGACAAATAATACATAGGTAATTATTGTGGAGAAAACACATTTTTATAAAAGGTTTAAATGCACTTAAGTGATTAAAACAGTAGGTAAAACTATTAAAGAAATGCCTTTTGAATATTATAAAATGCTAAACTGTTTTGATCAGGGGTAAAACTTCTGTGAAAGTAGATGGAATTGTAACTCTATTTTAGGTATGAGTTTTACTTTTTATAAAACTATAAATTATTAAATAAATAAAAGAAAGCATAAAAGAAAAAGTAAAAATAAAACAAAACAATAACAGGAAAAGAAAACGGAGGACCTAACCTACTGGGCCATTGGGCCCACCTAACTAAAACAGGCGCAACCGCCCCTCCATAACCCCCTCAACCGTAATCCTAACTACCAGTCGCCCCACTCCTCCTCCCCACAATCCCCACGTCTCTCTCCCCTTCCCTGATCCAGATCGGGGGGGGTCGGGGAAACGAACCTTCCCATGGCGCCCCGACCCCGTCGACCATCCTCACCGCCTCGACGCCGCGCGGAACGCCTCCGCCACGGCCACCTCGTCGTCGACCACGTCGCCGCCTCGATGTCCTTTTCGCCGTCGCCTCATCCTCGTCGTCCACCCCACGCCCCGCTGCCTAAATCCCTATGGCCCCATGAGCTCACCCTCTCCTCTTCTTTCCTTCGCACGCGCGCCCCTTGTCCCTGCTCGCTCACCGCGGCCCGCATCCCCGCCGGCCCCCGCGCCTTCGCTCGCTGCTGAGGCCTCCGCCCCGGGCCGTGCCCTCCCCGCTCCGGCCAATCACCTCCCGCTGCTACAACCGCCGTCCAGAGCGCTCGCCCGCACCTCCCCACAGCTCGCAGTTCGCTACGCCGGCCGTGCTCAAGCGCTCGCGCGCGCCATCCCTTCCATGGTCGCGCCCCTCCTCCTCACCGCTCCCCATCACCCGCCACTGCCGCCTGCAACCGCTCGCCATGGGCGCGCTGGTGGTTCGCTCCGGCACGCGCTCTCCCCGATCCCCTGGTGCGCCGGGCCATGGCCGACCTCCCGGCCGTGCGCCCACGCGCCGGCCTTGCGCTCCCCTGGCCCGCCCACCTGCAGCTTCGCCGGCGGATGCCCACTGCCTCTGGTGCCTTGGCCCAGCCTCGCCCTACCCCGGTCGGCGCCCCTCTGGGTGCCGGGGTGCACGCAAACAGGCGCCCACGCCCACGCTCGCTAACAATTAATTAAACTAATTAAACATAATTAGATTAACCAAATAACTAATTAAACTAACTACTATTAGTTAACAATGTATGACAGTGGGACCCACATGTCAGTTTGACCAGGTCAACGGTCAACGTTGACTGCTGACGTCATGCTGACGTCAGCGTGCACCATTCTGGATAATGTTGGATTAAAATAATTAAATAAATGCTAAAATTAAATTAAAACTTTTAAAATTAATATAAAATAAACTGTAGCTCGGATGGAAAAACTTTGTACATGAAAGTTGCTCAGAATGACGAGACGAATCCGGATACGCAGCCCGTTCGTCCGCCACGCATACCTAGCATAACGAACACGCAACTTTCCCCCTCCGATTCATCTGTCCGAAAACGCGAAACATCGGGGATATTTTCCCGGATGTTTCCCCCCTTCACCGGTATCACCTCATACCACGTTAGGGCACCCCTAGCACCGTTACTTGACATGTCATGCATCGTCGCGCATATGTTTGCTTAATATTTATTGTTTCTTCCCCCTCTTCTCTCGCTAGACACCGAGACCGACGCCGCTGCTACCCAGTACGACTACGGTGTTGATGACCCCTCTCTCTTGCCAGAGCAACCAGGCAAGCCCCCCCCCTTGATCACCAGATATCGCATATTCTTCTCTACTGCTTGCATTAGAATAGTGTAGCATGTTACTGCTTTCCGTTAATCCTATTCTGATGCATAGCATGTCATTGTTGTTACAGTTGTTGATATCTTACCTGCAATCCTAAATGCTTAGTATAGGATGCTAGTTTATCATCAGTGGCCCTATATTCTTGTCAGTCTGCCATGCTATACTATCGGGCCGTGATCACGTCGGGTGTTGATCACGGGTATATACTATATACTTTATACATATTACATATCGTGACTAAAGTCGGGTCGACTCGTTGAGTACCCGCAAGTGATTCCGATGTTGGGGGCTGAAGGGGCAGGTGGTTCCACCCAGGTAGTGGTGAGCCTGGGTTCCCGACGGCCCCTGACTGTTACTTTGAGGCGGAGCGACAGGGCAGGCGGAGACCACCTAGGTGAGAGGTGGGCCTGGCCCTGGTCGGCGTTGACGGTTACTTCAAAATAACACGCTTAACGAGATCTGGGTATTTGATCTGAGTCTGGCTACTGGCCTATACGCACTAACCAACTACGCAGGAACAGTTATGGGCACTCGACATCGTGGTATCAGCCGAAGCCTTCGTGACGTCAGCGACTGAGCGGCGCGCGCCGGGTTGGACTGGAACGCCTGCTCTTGTATAAGGGAGGCTAGGTCTGCTCACCGGTCGCGTACGCAACGTGCAGGTGTGCAATGGGCGAAGGGCCCAGACCCCTGCGCCATAGGATTTAGGCCGGCGTGCTGACCTCTCTATTGTGCCTAGGTAGGGTTGCGACGTGTTGATCTTCTGAGGCCGGGCATGACCCAGGAAAGTGTGTCCGGAAAAAGGGGATCGAGTGTGTTGGGAAATGTGGTGCACCCCTGCAGGGAAGTTAATCTATTCAAATAGCCGTGATCTTCGGTAACAGGACGACTTGGAGTTGTACCTTGACCTTATGACAACTAGAACCGAATACTTAATAAAACACACGCTTCCAAGTGCCAGATACAACCGGTGATCGCTCTCTCACAGGGTGACGAGGGGAGGATCATTGGTTAGGATTATTCTATGCGATGTTACTTGGTGAACTTACCATCTACTCTCTTCTTCTGCTGCAAGATGGAGGTTACCAGAAGCGTAGTCTTCAATAGGACTAGCTACCCCCCTCTTATTTTGGCATTCTGCAGTTCAGTCCACATATGTTACCCCCTCTCCATTTGATACCAATGCATATCTATGTAGTGTAGTTCCTTGCTTGCGAGTACTTTGGATGAGTACTCATGGTTGCTTTGCTCCCCCTTTTCCCCCTTCCTATACCCGATTGTTGCGACTAGACGATGGAGCCCAGGAGCCAGACGCCACCGTCGACGATGACTCCTACTACACTGGAGGTGCCTACTACTACGTGCAGGCCGCTGACGACGGCCAGGAGTAGTTTAGGAGGATCCCAGGCAGGAGGCCCGTGCCTAATTCGATCTGTATCCCAGTTTGTGCTAGCCTTCTTAAGGCAAACTTGTTTACTTATGTCTGTACTCAGATATTGTTGCTTCCGCTGACTCGTCTATGATCGAGCTCTTGTATTCGAGCCTTCGAGGCCCCTGGCTTGTAATATGATGCTTGTATGACTTATTTTATTTGTAGAGTTGTGTTGTGATATCTTCCGGTGAGTCCCTGATCTTGATCGTACACGTTTGCGTGTATGATTAGTGTACGATCAAATTGGGGGCGTCACAAGTTGGTATCAGAGCCGACTTCCTGTAGGAATCCCTCTTCCACACTCTTTGGCCGAAGTCGAGTCTAGACATTGCAAAACTTTTACTAACATGGTTGTGTGTCTTACGGGCCCACGTCGCCATTGGGTGGTATTAGAATCTTTTACTCCTCGATCTTTACTCTGGGACTCTGAACTATCTTCTACTCGGGTTAAACGAATTTACTAACTCTGACATTAGGATCTCGTGATCACATTCTGTCGGGACCCTGATCCTAAGTCACACCGATCTAGCATGTAACACATCATATCACTTTGCGGCCTCACGCACGGTATCCCCACGGGTGCCACCTTACCTGGCCCGGGACCGTTTGCGCCTTTTGGCTCATGTATATGATAGTGTCGCTAGCATCCATATGATAGAGAACACGGGCCGACATGACTAGTCGTGAACCCAAAGTGGCACTAACTTACAAGGACATGCATACATGAATCAACCTCGAGCATGTCGGTCAACAGCGTATGAATCCGGGCTGTAGCAACTGGGCTAACAGGACTCCGGGAACCCGGGCTGTAGCAGGCTAACAGGACTCCGGATGTCTCCGCGTGACATTTCCCCGAAGGGACAGACACAGGAACGAAGTGAATCACATGCCGGCCAGTCTAAGTGTTTCAGAGCAGTAGTGCTAGGCTAGCAGGACTCCGGTAAATCGGGCTGTAGCGGACTACCAAGGCTTAGTGGAAGCACTAGACTACATTTCCCCATAAGAGAGGCTACCAGGGATAAAAAACTAGATTGTCGGATCCCACACATAACAATACATGTCACATGTACACATAACATGCAAGTATGTGATGTACAACATGGCATCACAACATAACTCAAACTCATATGGATAAAGGCCCAGAAGAGTCACAGAGCATTCAATTCAAACAGGGGTCTCATGACCCATCATTCAGAGCATACAAGCAACAAAAGCATTACATGTCTGAGTACATACAACTACAAAAGAAAAAGGCTGAGAAGCCTGACTATCTACAAGACCCTCCCAAGGGTACAAGATCGTAGCTGGGATACAAGTTACTCGTCGAAGTCACTAGTGTAACCAACTGCAAAACATAAATAAGCAAACGTGAGTACGAAGGTACTCAACAAGTCTTACATCAGAACTATCTACATATGCAACATTATCAACAAAGGGGGGGTGGAGTGTTAATAGGAGCAAGCCAGCTTTGACTCAGTGGCTAACCTATACTACGAGTATCAGAAACTTCTTTGAGGTGAGAAGACGCACACGAGTCCACATATTCACCATATCAAAACTCCACTATGGATCCGCTCCCGTCTCCCTACGAGAAGGCCATCTATAGCACTCACGCTTATCTTGCATATTTTAGAGTATCCACTTCAAGTTGTCTATGTACTACATAATTCCTCCAAGTTTCCATATCCGAGGAAAACGGCTATTCGAATAGATAATGTTAACCCTGCAGGGGTGTACTTCTTCACACATGCTCTCGCCACTTATCGCCCTGTACATGTCATGTACCTCGGCAACCTTCAAGCGGAAGCCGGGCGAGGGTGTCGGCCACGACCTGACTAACCACACAAGTCTCTCATCCAGGTTTATCGCCTATTCGAGTTCCATCCACAAGGAGTTCCGGCCAAAGTCTCCAGTACGGCCCCAAATGATGTGTGCAGGGTTCCCAAGCCCACCATCCGGGTGCCACTTGGTACACCGTGCCACGGTGCCTAGTCTGTCCCAAGACCGTCCCGTCGGACACCACCTGGTAGACAACTAGCACTACCTATAAACGCCAGAAACTAGTTGCAACTCCTGGACAGAGATTAAGTAGATTAATAAGCCGAGAGGGGCCGGATAACCGGAACCCAATGTGTGGTAGTAACTGGACTTGGATAACATACACAGAACTCAGTGCTTAGGGACGGTTCCAATGAGACAACCCACCATGTACTCCTACATGGCCTCTCATCGCTACCTTTACCAAAACGTGTTCACACACTTAGCCTTTATCGGTAGGACATGTTCATCACTCTGATTCATTCCCGATGAATCAGACCTGACACAACTCTAAGCATAGCTGGCATAAAGAAAACAAGCATGGATGAGTAGGCACATCAAGGCTCAAGCAACTGCTACTCATGCTAGTGGGTTTCAACTATTTACTATGGCAATGACAGGTCATGCAGAGGAATGGGTTCAACTACCGCAGCAGAAAAGTAGCAGTTGAATTGTTGTTGTCCTAATGCAGTATAAGGAGCAGGAGCGAGAGAGTGGGATTTATCGAAATGCTCAAGGGGGTTGCTTGCCTAATAGATCAACGAAGGGGCACTGCTCCTCTGACAGGTATCGGGAACACCTTCCGGAGTGGAACCTATCGAGAAGAAACGGTGCCGGCAATCAATACACAAACAAATGCAACAATATGATGCATGAACATGACATATGCAAATGCTAGTGTTTGGGCTAGTGCAAGATGCTACCAAGTTGGTTGAAGCCCATTTGAATCAAAGATTCAAATGCAATTCAAAATGAAGCATTTAAAATGCCCATATTATGTTTTCACTTATACATCATGTATAAGTTGGTTTTTCATGCATGGAACTGGCATAAATGGATTCCTTGCATTTTTCTCATAATTTTTCATATATAAATTATTTCATTCTGAGCTACGGTTGAATTTCTATGAATTTTAGAAGTTTATATCATTTTTTGGATTTTCCTAATTTATTTTAATACCAGAAAATGAATAACTGCGTCAGCATGACAGTGGTATGACGTCAGCAAGTCAAACGGGGCTGACCAGGTCAAACCTGACCAGTGGGTCCCACTGGTCAGTGACCCAGTCAACTAACTAACTTAGTTAGTCCTAACTAACTGGGCAGGGCCCACTAGTCAGTGACTGAAATAACTAACCTAACTAGTTAATTAGTGCTAACTGGAGTAATTAGTCAGGCGGGGCCCGCAAGTCAGTGATAGAGAGAGGGGGAGGTCAAACTGGGCAGTGGGGTCAACCCACGCCGGTCAACGGGTCAGCGATTGCCGGTGTTTAGCCGCCGGCGAGTCCAGACGCGGCGGTCCGCTGCGGAAATCACCTACAGAGCACCGTTTGACGCGCGGAGCATAGCTACGGGATGCGGACGCTCGTCCACATCCAACCATGGTGGTGGCGCGGTCGGGGAGTGGCCGGAATGGCGCCGGCGACGACGAGTGCGGCAGCCAGAGTTCGGCCAGGTGCGCGCGGGGTGTTGCGGGGCACAACAGGAGCTGCGAGCGGGTCCGCTCGACTCGCCAGAGTGCACTGAGTGCAATGGCGAGCTCGGTTGCGAGCTGCGGTGGCCCTGGCCACGGCGACGACATGGCCGGCAGCTGGCGCTCGCGGGTTTGATGGTTAGCAGGGCTACAACACAAAAAGAGCGTGGGGAAGGAGGGGAAACAGAGGAGAGCTCACAGCGGTCACGGAAGCAGCACAGCGGGCTCGGGGGAGACCTGGTGACGGTGAATCGACGATGGTGGATGGCGGAGCCCGAGGTGGAAGACGATGGCGATGGCGGCGTTCCAGGGCGTCTGGCGCCGCGCGTCTCGACGAGGAGGCGTAGCCCACAGCGGCGGAGCGCATGGACACGATGGAGGGGCAAGGGGACGGCGGGGAGCGCGTCGGCGGTGAGCTGCGGCGACGGCAGCGCTTCGGCTGTCGCGGGAGAGGGTGACAGAGGAGAGGATGAGGGCGAGGGAGAGTGAGAGAGGCCTGGGGGGTGCGTGGCGACGCTGCAGGGGGTCGCGGAGAAAGCAGGGAGGCAGGAGGTGGTCGGGCGCGTGGCCGCGTGCGGCGAGCGCGTGCTCGGCATCCTCCTGGCGCGGTGGAGACGACGACTGGCAGGGCCAGCTGGGCCGCACAGGAAGTGGCCCAGGTAAGTTTTCCCATTTTTTGTTTTCTTTTCTATTTTCTGACATTTGCTTTTGTCTTAAAATAAATACTAGCACAATTCTAAAAATGTTGAGATTCCTTGTGACCACTAGTTATAATATACCAGAGGCCCTCACCAATTTCCAACATTTTTGGAGCCTTTAAAATATTTATATTATTTAAACAACTCCAATTCAAATACATATGGGTTCATTCAAAAATCCAAAATGTTTAGCAAAAATGTGCATCACCTCTGGTTGTTGTTTCCAACATTTTCCAAAGACCATGAACATTTTTGAAGAGCATTTTGGGTTCATTGAAATTCCATTTATAATTTGAATCTATTTGAATTTGCTTTGGTGCTAGGGTTTGAAACATTCCCCATTTCAATTTCATTTGAAACTTAAACATGATGCACAAAGCAAGCCTAGATCATACCAGAACTAGAGATGTGACGCATTCACCCGGAGAGCCCCTTTTATAGATGATCGCCTACTGCACCAGAAGATTCCAAAGTTACTCTATGATGTCCTCTTGAGACTTTGTGCCCGTCGCTTTTGAAATTCCCCACCATCGATATATCCCCATGGATAAATACATACACCTGTGGTTCTTACTTTTATTCCCAGTTGATCTTGTTATTACAAGATACCCCGAAAATTCTCTATTGTTCTGAGAATACTTCGTGCCACTGCCTTGCAGTTCTTTGCCACCTGAATACCTCTACGGACAATTTCTCGCACTTACTGAGTATCCGCTCATCCCAGTTGATTCTTGTATTTCACATAAGTCTTCGAAATACCATTCGATCTTCCGAAAGTCCTCAGCAGCCTATTGCTCTTGAAATTCTTACTTGCTTGCATTATGGTTAATCCCATAAGTATGGTAATGTTATTGGCATCATTTATCATTATCATTTTGAGTCCCTTGATTCGATATGACGCGAATGCTCGCAATCCTCAATCAGCTCCTAGAATTCCTCCTTCTGGCTCAGACGTCATTTTAAACATGAGCCGGATTTCGACCAATCAAATTATCGTCGATTGTACCCCTAAGTCTATTCAGCTTAACCATCCTTAATCAGAGCGTTTGCTTCTGATCCCTTGAATCGGAAATCATAATACCTTTACATTTGAGCTTTGAATTAGTTAGTTGTTTCTATAAACCAATGCCTTTGCATTGTTTCTTCCTCTGGTTGTGTGCCGATGCTCACATCAGCTCCGTTATGGACTATCAGATCCTTTGTTGGATTGTATCCGACACTGTCCTTCTTATTCGATAACCTTGTGAGCATGTCCTTGGATACATAATGCCTTTGGTAAATTGTATCCTCTTCTTTCTAAACCATGCTCTACTTTCAAGCTTGTATTAATTACTCTGAAGTTTGTGGTATATGTTCCTAAGATGCCCCGATGGGTTGAACCTATGCCTTCCTTAATCTGTGTGAACCCGAAAGATTTCACGGGTCATACTTATCTGGTATTGCACCAGGTAAAACTTTAAACAACTAATCTCATTTTTGAAAAGTGAGAGGTGAATGGAAGGATATACATTGAAGAAGTGGGAGTCGACCTTGAACTTGTGTTCATGACCATGGACACGATGTAGATCCTATCATAGAAGCTTCTTGTAATAATAACTATTTCCTTGATATGATATCATCTGGTATCTACGTATTGATCCTTTGCAATCGTGGTCCCGACCACATTTTCTTCTTGATTCCATTTCTCAAACAAGTTAAAGCACTTGTCTTCTGTTGAATGATACATCTTCGCAACCTCTATTTTGATCTTCCTCGAGTATTAACCTTTGGTATCTCGAGAACTGTGTTGCTTCCTGCGAGTCTTCATCTAGTATTGCTTCTCACCGACCTCAGATTTCCCCCAGGTTCTGGGTTATCGTCAACAGAGAACACCGATTAGTGAATCGAATCAACACTTTGATTCAGTACCCCTAGTACTTTGTTGTTGAGAAGTTCAATACTCCATCACGTCATTTCCAGCCTGATTGGCTACATCATTATCGTGGTAATTTTAACTGTGCTACTTGGTGATTATTCCTGAAGCATAACTTTCGATGGTGAGCTAAGCTTACGTTGATTTTCCTTGTCCTATTGTTTCGCCTTGAACATCAAGCTTGATTTTGAGTTTGTGTCTTACCCGTGGTTCCAATACCTTGTGCTTCATCATTCCTTTGACTTGATGTCATCATCGATCAATTACATCTTCATGAAATCTCTCAACAAATGTGTCGTGATCCTCATCAGTATTCTGAGATCTTCTAGGATATCAATTGAATTCATGATTAGAAATACCATCCTTGCCCTCGATGAATTTTACTATCATCGACCACTTTATTGCTTTCCCACCAACACAAGCTTGTTCGTGTTTGGTGTTATACCTTGAGTTCCTTGCTATCCAGCAATTGTTCTTCTTTATCTTGGAACATTACCATCTCTTATGTCATCAATGTTGTGAGAATTACACCACCTCTTAAGAATTCGTGATACAGTGATGCTTCTCGCCATCACCATTCTTTTCTTGGTCCCCGTGTTGAGTGAACTCTGTTGTGCAAATTTAATATCTCTAGCAACCCTATTGCTTCAGAGTTATTGGACAATAATTCCAATTTGGTGTGTTGGTTGCTCAATCGCCATTCCGACGTTGGGCGTGCAACCTAGCCCATATTTCGGGTGCACCTTTCAACCCATGTTTAATGTGTATGTTTTCCTCCAGCATACATCATTAAGTCATTTGATCTGGCTAATGTTATCTCCTTGTTCACATAGTTGTGGAAATCCATCCTTTTTGGGAATGTTAATGGATTGTCGCTGAGTCAATCAGTCACCTCTTCACCTCTCCTTGATTTAATGATGAACTCTTGTTTCGGAACTCGCTTCCATGGTTTAATTCCCGAGAATCTTACAATGTCACCTCAACAATTTGTGTTTCACCTTTCTTCTCAGGCATCCTGAATCTAAGGTATCTTGACACCAACCAGATCCGAATCTCGGTCAGATATGATGGTTGGAACATATTTTCAAGAGTTATAATATTGGTCCCTATATGCCCCGGTAAGGTGATGTCATGCCTAGCACACTTGACCAGAGGACCTAGTGTTATAGTTTCCTTTTTAACAAGGTTAATCATTTTTCCATGAGGAAATTGAATGCCTTGTTTAATAAGTGTATCCTGATGGATCCTTTGTGTATCCAAAGTCCGATCTTTGCTTGAAGACCATGTCAATGCTATCCCGAAGCATGTTTGTGGTACTCCGATTTTCAATAAGAGCATTTGAAGCACAATGCTAAATTCTCTTTATCAATTATCCAAACACTGTTGTATGGGTAATGTCATGAAATTTCTCTCCCCTTACCTAAAGGGTTTTCTGCTTTCTATCATGTCATGGATATCATGCTCTGCTTGTCCTTGGAAAAGATATACCCCTGGAATATGTGTTTAAACACATTTCCCTTTCCATTGTTCTGTTTAATCTGATAATCGTATTTTCCTTTCCATTGTTTTGTTTAACCTTCTTGAGGTTTATATGATCTAAGCAGTAATAAGTCATTGCTTTTGTAAGCACCTCGGTGTACAACTCTGTCAGTAAGAACCTGTTACTATGGTTGATGACATTCCAGTAACCACCGATGGACGAGAACTTTGCCTATTGGCCCGCCTCGTTCTACTAGCAGGAAAATGGTTCTCTTCATCCCTCGCCCTTGGTATCGACGTTGTTGCTGACGTAACTAACAAACTATCCTATGACATGCCTTATTATCGTGACTGTGCAAAATATCACCGCCCTTTCTACTTTTAACCCACATGGTGGGTCCATAACCCACAGTTCCATAGGATCGAAACCTGACTCTCCTGTACACCCCCTGTTTCCATAATTATTCCTCGCACGTGGCCTCGTATGTAATTCACGAGCCACCTTCCTAGTGACCTATTCTGGTACCAGACGCAATACTTATTCTTGTTGCTTTGAACCCATTTTCACACTCCGTTTCACGCAACGAACGATTGCATGCCCGCTCGAAACTTCTCATGCTACCTTCATACTTTGCTCTCGATATTTTTATTAATTTTCAATTTGAGAGTTACTTTCCTCCACCTTCCCCGATGTTATCTACCAGATAGACAACCTTACAAAGGTTCGTTCTCCCGGAATGCCCAACCTTTATTCTTTTGTAAGTATGATGGAGTTCCCGAAGAAAGGATGCCGAATTCATCATGATGACCTGAAGCAGAGAAATGAAGACATCAACGTAATGGATCGACCTCTTCGAGAAGAGCAACTAAGACCGAGAAGAATCGTTAAAATTTCGTAACCTGTTCTTCCCCTTACTCCCCTCTTAAATCTCGGGACGAGATTTCTTGTAGTGGAGGAGAATTGTGACGCCCGGATAATTAGGCTACAGTAATCCCATGTTAATGTCGCCACATCACCTCGGTTACTATTGCTAATCTCGCGTTAGTTAGAAACCGATTCTAATTCAAATCCAAAATCAAGCAAACAACAAAAGTTTTCAAATATTAAAACTAAATTGTTCGGGTTGTGACAAATAATGCATAGGTAATTATTGTGGAGAAACCACATTTTTATAAAAGGTTTAAATGCACTTAAGTGATTAAAACAGTAGGTAAAACTATTAAATAAATGTCTTTTGAATATTATAAAATGCTAAACTATTTTGATCAGGGGTAAAACTTCTATGAAAGTAGATGGAATTGTAACTCTATTTTAGGTATGGGTTTTACTTTTTGTAAAACTATAAATTATTAAATAAATAAAAGAAAGCAGAAAAGAAAAGGTAAAAATAAAACAAAACAATAACAGGAAAAGAAAACGGAGGACCTAACCTACTGGGCCATTTGGCCCACCTAACTAAAATAGGCCCAGCCGCCCCTCCATAACCCCCTCAACCGTAACCCTAACTACTTGTGACGCCCCGAGACCGTTGCTCTAGAAGACTTCCATATGTTCCGGGTTTCGCCGTGTGTTTCTTTTGTGCCTGCCCTTTTATTTTTGCATTGCATCATGTCATCATGCCATCATCTCATAATTCTTTTGCAACTCTACTAAATAAATGGCATGGATCTTTGATCCATTTAAACTGAGGAAATTCGCATGGTGATTCTCTTTACAACATATCCTCTCGATATTTAGAGAGCTATAGTAAATATTCCAATTATTTGGATTTACCACATACACACTTGCAATTTAAAACTCTCAAGTCTTTTCTGCTTCGAGTTGCTCCTCAAACCTTGCCATATATTCTTTCTTCACTTTCCGGAGTTCCACCAAAAACCTCAACATTTTTGGACACTTCTATAACCAAGTCCTAGTTCAAACCCATTTGAATTAAATTCAAATGAGTTTGAATTTGTATCTTTCTATCTTGTCGTTTCTATTTTTCTTGGGTCAAACTCATTTTTGTGAGTCCGGGAATTTATCCGCGAGTCCAACTTCGTTCCCTAACCCCCTCTTTTTTTTCTTCTCTTGTTTTCTGTTAAAGAAAATAAGATGGAGAGGGGAGAGCTAGCCCAACTGGGCCTCTCTGACCCGACCCAGGCTGGCCTCCTCTAAGGTCTCCCGCAACCTCCTAGGCCCAGCCTCCAGTGGCCCAAGGCCCAGCGCAGTGCCAGTAACCCTAGTTGATCCCCACGCGCACTCCTTTCTCCTCGAACTCCTCCTCGTTTCCCTTCCGCCGCCACCTCCCACGCTCGCGCTCGCAGCGGCAGGAGCCCGATCCCCTCGCTCTTCCTCCCCTCATCTCCCTCTCCTCTCGTCTGCCTCGAGCCAGGGGAGGAGCCCCAGCGCCCAATACCCTCCAAGCCGCCAGAGACAACCGAGCCTCCCTGCCGTGCCCCTGCATCGAGCAGCCAGAGCTGCGTCGCCGGATCCCGTCCGATGCTGCCATGGATCCCGCAGAACCAGGCCGCGGCCCCGCACCATCTTGTGGACCGCGCCTGCGCCACCGCTTCTCTTCCTCGCCCGGAGCTCCAAGTACGCCAGCCACCGTTGCCGCTGCCGACCTCCGCCAAGCACCATCCCGCTCCTCTGCCTCCCTGCTTCATCCGCCGCGACATCCGGGTGTCGTGCCACCATGCTGCAGCACCACTGGCCTCGACCTCCCCGTCTTCTCAGCCTCCTCCACGTCCCCTGGCTGCCCCTCGGCACCCCGGCACCCCAAGTCCGTCGCCACCTCGCTGGAGAACGTCGTCCTCGCCAGGATCCTCATCGTCAGCCCCAAGCCCCGCCGCTGCTGCCTCCACTTCGCCCGACTCGCGCCCCTGCTTCGCCTCCAACAGCAGCAGCAGCAGCTTGCCAGTTTGTCCCCGTGGACTCAAATTCAGTCAAACGCCAAGTCGGACGACTAACGAACAGGGAGCAACGCCAAGTTCGATCGTTGTAGATGCCGTCAATGCACCCCCTGTTTTTCGTCAAACACCGCATCGAGGGCGTTACAAGTTGGTATCAAAGCCTTCCCCGACTTAGGAGCCCCCTGCTTGATCAAATCGCTGGCGTTGTTGAGTCTAGAAAAATGTTTTGAGTCATTTAGGATTATATATATCGGAGAGTAGGATTCTTTTTACTCCTCAGTCCCTTCGTCGCTCTGGTGAGGTATCCTGACGTAGAGTTTTGACTCTTCTCTTCTCAAATTTCACTAAAAAAAATTTAGGATCACGCGGGTATCTTGGAATCATTTCGATGGTTTTGTGACGAGAACATTGTTCTTGGTGCCTCCTGACATTTAGGGGTTGTGGCAGTGTCCCGGGGAGTTGAGCTCCAAGGTGTTGTCGTCACAATTTTATCGTTGCAGTTCTAGAATACCTGAGTTTCGCCGACATCGAAAATCTCTTTTATGCAGTTGTTGGTGAGATAACCTCGACGCCACCCAGTACTGGGGCGGGAGTTCGGGGGTATTGCCATAACTCGTACAATGGATGCTTTTCGAAGGTTGAGGTAAACGATTTCCGAAGGTTTCTTGGTTATGTGTTGAAGGATGGATACAGCTGGATGTAGGATTTGCTAGTTTTGGGTGATATATTATGCTTCCCCTGTATCCCCAACACCTGATTGCATAACCGGGAGAGTTTCGGGAGTTTATAAGTGGGAATTCATGTAGCTCTTAGGATATCGTCCCAATAGATGTATGATATGAAATTGGAGTTCGACGTCTAGTGGTTCACCTATCCACGGTTGGTTTTACAGTGGTCTTGTTGTATCTTAAAGAGTCCTTGGCTATGCTGACTCGGGGATGCTTCGTAAGTCATGTGCACTGCCTTATACATGATGGTGCTGTACGATCGAGCCTGTGTAGGCCCCACCACGAAAACTTCGGACGAAATCTCTATCATATGTTTGTTCCGGCTTATTCTGCAAGCCAATCCTTGTTTTGTTTTCAGTTGTGGTATTCGAGTTGCTTCGAAGTCAAATGTTGATTCCATACCTTTCCTAAACGGTGTTCTCATATTTCTATGTTGAATACTAATCCCTCTTGATCATCGAGGTTGTCATGTTAATTCTTTTTCAACCGGCGTGTTTCTCTTTAGGCGGATCCGATCATTTCAATATCAACAAGATCAATTATCAGTTCTTCTCAACGCTGTTTGTTTCATCCATCTCCAAGTTGCCTTTGTTTTCCCACCCTCCCACCCTTTTTCTTCAAGGACTCGGATTCCTTAATCAAGTATCCTTTTATTCATGTGAAGTCTCTTCATTCTTTTCCGTCAATATTTTTACCCAGTGGTTCTCATGAAGATGTTCTACTTGTTCAGCATCCCTCATTTCTTTTTCTTCTCCGGTGGTTTCAATTCAAGCGTTATTGATCATATCTTTTTCCTCGTGGCGAATACCTTCTCATGCTGGTGCTCCTCATATTCATTCATTTCTTGCTATTTAATTGTTACGGAGTGCTCAAGGTATCTCGAAGATTCATGTTTCCACTCTACATTCGTTCAAACTCTTTCGAGGATGTTATCTCATTCAAGTCTTTTAATTCAACCGGTGCAATCTCTCTCTTTAAATCGTTCAACGGTGTATCTTTTGAGTGGGCCCTAACCCACATGTCTTTTCCAGGATCTTACCAGACTCTTCTTATTTTACCAGAGCTTTTCTCAAATCTCTCAAAGGGTGACATAAGAATGAATTTTCATCAGTCAGATGTGTTTCTCAAAGATCTCTCAATTTATTTTCATCGTTGGCTCAACCTCTTCGCTTTTGATTCTTCCGGAGTGTCTAAACAATTCTTGGTGGTGTTTCTCATTGTCATTCTCAACACTTGAAGACCGAAGAAGAGTTTTACCTCCATATCTTATCCGTTCTCTCAGAGATTCGTGGTTCTAGTTCGAGGCCATCCTCTCATCATTGTACTCGATTGCAAGAATTCTTTTCACCCATCTGGAGCAATTCAAGAGTCTTTTCAGTTTGATTCTCTGGAGCCCATGATCTCAAAATTATTCATTCTCAGCTTTCAGTTATCATTCTCCTAATCTTACCGGTGCGTCATTCGAGTTTTCTCTTATCAGCTCGTGATCTATTCGTACTCATGTATCCAAATTCCCTCAAGTATCCTCATTCATTCTCTAATTCTTTCCGATGTTTCTTTATCTTGTCTTCGTGCATTTTCAATTCTTACGGTGGTTCTTCCAAGATTTTTCTCCCTTCATTTATCATATCAATGCATTCGTGCTTTCCAAATCCTACCGGTGGTTCGTTGAAGACCTTCCCAAGTTTGCGCCATATCTATCTTAATCCTTCTACGAGATTAAGTTGTATGCAATCCGTTTCTTGTCATCAATTTAAATGGATGAAGGATAAGCATAATGTAATTCTTATTCTTGTTTCATCGAGTAAAATCAATTTCTACTTTCCGGAGTGGTTCATCATATCACATTCTCGGTTCGAGATGCTTTATCTTTTCTTCCGGAGTTCCAAGTTTCCACTTTATCTCGTCGCAAAGTTTCATCCAATCATTGCAAGGCTTCACCATGTGTTGTCAACTTTTCTTTCTTTTTATCATCATCTTGTTACCGGAGCTCTTCATGGAGGCTATACATGATGGTTCAACAAGGATTTAATTCCTTCTCGAAGTGTTCTTTGAGATCCTTTTCAGAGGAGCTCAAGCATTCTTCATCTTGCAATCCGGAGTCCAATTCTTTATACCGTATCATTTGAGGTGGTGTTATGTCATTCTTGATGATTTCCCTATGTGGTTCATGATTTACATGTTGTCAAGAATGAGATATTTTAAATCCATCAACCTCTTCGTTGGAGTTATCTTGGGTTATATTTCACCTAAAGCTTCTCCTAAGGATTGTCGCTATTTATGGTGCTCATATATGATCCAAGTTCTTCATTTATCCTACCGGTGAAATAAGCTTCTCATCTCCTTGTTGACATCAATCCAATCTTTCGTTTCCGTTAGTGGCAGAATTTCACCTCTTGATTTTGAGATGTTTTCCATAAGCCCACAAGCAGCCTTTTGCTTTCGTTGCTGATTTTCGAACAACTCCATTCAATACTTCTTTCTAAGGATGCTTTTCAAATTCTTTTGTGGTAGAAGATGTCATTTTCTTCTCAACTTTTTCCTTTCCAACGATCCAACTTCTATTCTTTTGTTCCAGAGGCATTGTCATGTTGCTCTCTTCAACCCATCATCTTGTTTTGTCAAGATCATGTTTTTTTCCTTTGCTTATCCTTTTATCCGGAGTGTTTTGTCCTCTGTTAAAGTGCTTCTCGCCGTATCAAGTCTTGCATCTCTTTGCAACCGGAGTGCTGTCCGAATTTGTTCTTCTTCGTTCCTCTTTCCTAACGGAGTGTTCTCAACCTTGTTCATCTTCATTGTATTCTTGTCTCGAAATGGCTTAACCTTTTCAAGGTTCTTTGGTTTCACTCGTTTGTCAAAGAAGCAACTTAGTTTTACCTGTGGGGACCCGGTATCCGGGAGCACCCCACCGTTCATCGCATGACACGCTCCCGTCACTTTCTTTTGCACCGACGTCTCAATGAGTTGTTGGAACCGGAACGTTGCCATGGCACCGTTTCGTTATCGTCGCCGTGGCACCGTTTCGTTATCGTCGCCGTGGCACCCCTTCCATTTCCTCCATGAGGACAAATCCTTCATATAATGCTCTTGTCAACATTTTCATAAATATTGCATAAGACTTGAACATGTCATCCACATCATGTTAACAACTTTAAGATGTTCAAAATTGGTGTTTGCATTAAATTGCTAATGCACATGAGGATTTACCGGAATTGTTGTTTGTTATTTCCGGCCTCATTTAACCTTGCCTAAATGTTTAGTTTACTTATGCTTCACCCCACTTGCCATGTTAATCAACATTTAATATTGTTGGGTACATAAACGAGATCGAGCTAAATAACTTGTCGTGGTGTTTCATCAATATGCAACGGAGTTGCATATTGAGCTCCACTTAACTTGTAGTGTTGTTTGTGCACTTTGCCATGCCATGCTTCATTAAACCGGACATGCATCATACTTGGTTGTGCATCATGCCATGTTATGCTTGGTTGTTTACTATGTTGTTTGCTTCTTTCCGGTGTTGCTTCTTCGGGCTAGTTCCGATAACGTCGTGTTGTGAGGATTCGTTCGACTACGTCCGTTTGTCTTCTTCATGGACTCGTTCTTCTTCCTTGCGGGATCTCAGGCAAGATGACCATACCCTCGAAATCACTTCTATCTTTGCTTGCTAGTTGCTCGCTCTTTTGCTATGCCTATGTTGCGATACCTACCACTTGCTTATCATGCCTCCCATATTGTTAAACCAAGCCTCTAACCCACCTTGTCCTAGCAAACCGTTGTTTGGCTATGTTACCGCTTTGCTCAGCCCCTCTTATAGTGTTGTTAGTTGCAGGTGAAGATTGGAGTTTGTTCCATGTTGGAACATGGATTTTGTTGGGATATCACATTATCTCTCATTTAATTAATGCATCTATATACTTGGTAAAGGGTGGAAGTCTCGGCCTTATGCCTGGTGTTTTGTTCCACTCTTGCCGCCCTAGTTTCCGTCATACCGGTGTTATGTTGCTTGATTTTGCGTTCCTTACACAGTTGGGTTATAATGGGAACCCCTTGATAGTTCGCCTTGAATAAAACTCCTCCAGCAAGGCCCAACCTTGGTTTTACCACTCGCCACCTAGCCTCTTTTTCCCTTAGGTTGGCCAGCCCAAGGGTCCTCTTTATTAAACCCCCGGGCCAGTGCTTCTCTAAGTGTTGGTCCAACCCAGAGCACCGTGTGGGGCCGTCCCTTGGCAACTTGGGTTACGTTGGCTCCCGTACGCTTAGCTTATCCGGTGTGCCCTGAGAACGAGATATGTGCAGCTCCTATCGGGATTTGTCGGCACAGCGGGTGGTCTTGCTGGTCTTGTTTTACCATTGTCGAAATGTCTTGTAACCGGGATTCCGAGTCTGATCGGGTTTTCCTGGGAGAAGGAATATCCTTCGTTGACCGTGAGAGCTTGTGATGGGCTAAGTTGGGACACCCCTGCAGGAATTTGAACTTTCGAAAGCTGTGCCCGCGGTTATGGGCAGATGGGAATTTGTTAATGTCTGGTTGTAGAAAACCTGAAACTTAACTTAATTAAAATGCATCAACCGCGTGTGTTACCGTGATGGTCTCTTTCCGGCGGAGTTCGGGAAGTGAACGCGGTGTTGGAGTTATGCTTGACGTAGGTTGTTCTAGGATCACTTCTTGATCATAGATTCTCAACCGTGCTTTTGTCTTCTCTTCTCGCTCTCATTTGCGTATGTTAGCCACCAAATATGCTAGTCGCTTGTTGCAGCTCCACCTCATACCTTTTACCCTTCCTATAAGCTTAAATTGTCTTGATCGCGAGGGTGTGAGATTGCTGAGTCCCCGTGACTCACAGATACTTCCAAAACCAGCTTGCAGGTGCCGATGAAATCATGCAGGTGACGCAACCAAGCTCAAGGAGGAGCTCGATGAAGATCGTGTTCGTTATGTCGTTTCCATTTCCAGTTGATCAGTAGTGGAGCCCAGTTGGGGTCGATCGGGAATCTGTGTAGCTTTTGGGGTAGTCTTCTTTTATTTTGGTTCCGTAGTCGAACCTTGAGTGTATTTGGATGATGTAATGCTTTATTCATGTATTGTGTGAAGTGGCGATTGTAAGCCAACTATGTATCTCTTTCCCTTATGTATTACATGGGTTGTGTGAAGATTACCTCATTTGCGACATTGCTTTCAATGCGGTTATGCCTCTAAGTCGTGCTTCGACACGCGGGAGATATAGCCGCATCGAGGGCGTTACACTACCGGTCGCCCCACTCCTCCTCCCCACAATCCCCACGTCTCTCTCCCGTTCCCAGATCCAGATCGGGGGAACGAACCTCCCCATGGCGCCCCGACCCTATCGACCATCCCCATCACCTCGACGCCGCGCGGAACGCCTCCACCACGGCCACCTCGTCGTCGACCACTTCACCGCCTCGCCTCCTCTTCGTCGTCGCCTCGTCCTCGTCGTCCACCCCACGCCCCGCTGCCTAAATCCCTATGGCCCCCGTGAGCTCACCCTCTCCTCTTCTCTCCTTCGCACGCGCGCCCCTCGTCCCTGCTCGCTCACCGCGGCCCGCATCCCCGCCGGCCCCCGCGCCCTTCGCTCGCTTCTGAGGCCTCCGCCCCGGGCCGTGCCCTCCCCGCTCCTGCCAGCCACCTCCCCGTAGCTACAACCGCCTTCCAGAGCGCTCGCTCGCACCTCCCCGTAGCTTGCAGCTCGCTGCGCCGGCCGCGCTCAAGCGCTCGCGCGCGCCATACCTTCCATGGTCACGCCCCTCCTCCTCACCGCTCCCCATCACGCGCCGCTGTCGCCTGCAACCGCTCGCCATGGCCGTGCTGGTGGTTCACTCCGGCACGCGCTCTCCCCGATCCCCTGGTGCGCCGAGCCGCGCCCGACCTCCAGGCCGCGCGCCCACGCGCCGGCCTTGCGCTCCCCCTGGCCCGCCCACATGCAGCTTCGCAGGCGGACGCCCGCTGCCTCTGGTGCCCCGGCCCGGCCTCGCCCTACCCCGGCCGGTGCCCCTCTGGGTGCCGCAGTGCACGCAAACGGGCGCCACGCCCGCTAGCAACCCCGCCCAGTTGGCCCCTGGGGCCTATGACATGGGGGCCCCACGCGCCTAGAACGTTTACAAAAAAGAAATAATAATAAAATTAATTAATTAATTAACTTAATTAATCTTGATTAATTAAACTAAAACAATTAATTAAACTAATTAAACATAATTAGATTAACCAAATAACTAATTAAACTAACTACTATTAGTTAACAGTGTATGACAGTGGGACCCACATGTCAGTTTGACCAGGTCAACGGTCAACGTTGACTGCTGACATCATGCTGACGTCAGCGTGCACCGTTCTGGATAATGTTGGATTAAAATAATTAAATAAATGCTAAAATTAAATTAAAACTTTTAAAATTAATATAAAATAAACCGTAGCTCGGATGGAAAAACTTTGTACATGAAAGTTGCTCAGAATGACGAGACGAATTCGGATTCGCAGCCCGTTCGTCCGCCACGCATACCTAGCATAGTGAAAACGCAACTTTCCCCCTCTGATTCATCTGTCCAAAAACGCGAAACACCAGGGATATTTTCCCGGTTGTTTCCCCCTTCACCGGTATCACCTCATACCGCGTTAGGGAACCCCTAGCACCATTTCTTGACATGGCATGCATCTTCGCGCATATGTTTGCTTAATATTTATTGTTTCTCCCCCCTCTTCTCTCGCTAGACACCGAGACCGACGCCGCTGCTACCCAGTACGACTATGGTGTTGATGACCCCTCTTTCTTGCCAGAGCAACTAGGCAAGCCCCCCCTTGATCACCAGACATCGCCTATTCTTCTCTACTGCTTGCATTAGAGTAGTGTAGCATGTTACTGCTTTCCGTTAATCCTATTCTGATGCATAGCCTTTCATTGTTGTTACAACTGTTGATACCTTACCTACAATCCTAAATGCTTAGTATAGGATGCTAGTTTATCATCAGTGGCCCTACATTCTTGTCAGTTTGCCATGCTATACTACCGGGCCGTGATCACGTCGGGTGTTGATCACGGGTATATACTATATACTTTATACATATTACATATTGTGACTAAAGTCAGGTCGGCTCGTTGAGTACCCGCAAGTGATTCCGATGTTGGGGGTTGAAGGGGCAGGTGGTTCCACCCAGGTAGTGGTGGGTCTGGGTTCCCGGCGGCCCCCAACTATTACTTTGAGGCATAGCGACAGGGCAGGCTGAGACCACCTAGGTGAGAGGTGGGCCTGGCCCTGGTCGGCGTTCGCGGTTACTTTAAAATAACATGCTTAACGAGATCTGGGTATTTGCTCTGAGTCTGGCTACTGGCCTATACGCACTAACCAACTACGCGGGAACAGTTATGGGCACTCGACGTCGTGGTATCAGCCAAAGCCTTCGTGACGTCTGCGATTGAGCGGCGCGCACCGGGTTGGACTGGAACACCTGCTCTTGTATAAGGGAGGCCAGGTCTGCTCACCAGCCGCGTACGCAACGTGCAGGTGCGCAATGAGCTATGGGCCCAGACCCCTGCGCCATAGGATTTAGACCGTCGTGCTGACCTCTCTGTTGTGCCTAGGTAGGGCTGCGACGTGTTGATCTTCCGAGGCCGGGCATGACCCAGAAAAGTGTGTCCGGACAAAGGGGATCGAGCGTGTTGGGAAATGTGGTGCACCCCTGCAGGGAAGTTAATCTATTTGAATAGCCGTGATCTTCGGTAATAGGACGACTTGGAGTTGTACCTTGACCTTATGACAACTAGAACCGGATACTTAATAAAACACACGCTTCCAAGTGACAGATACAACCGGTGATCGCTCTCTCACAGGGCGACGAGGGGAGGATCATCGGTTAGGATTATGCTATGAGATGTTACTTGGTGAACTTACCATCTACTCTCTTCTTCTGCTGCAAGATGGAGGTTACCAGAAGCGTAGTCTTTGATAGGACTAGCTATCACCCTCTTATTCTGGCATTCTGTAGTTCAGTCCACATATGTTACCCCTTCTCCATTTGATACCAATGCATACCTATGTAGTGTAGTTCCTTGCTTGCGAGTACTTTGGATGAGTACTCACGGTTGCTTTGCTCCCCCTTTCCCCCTTCCTATACCTGATTGCTGCGACCAGACGATGGAGCCCAGGAGCCAGACGCCACCGTCGACGACGACTCCTACTACACTAGAGGTGCCTACTACTACGTGCAGGCCGCTGACGATGGCCAGGAGTAGTTTAGGAGGATCCCAGGTAGGAGGTCTGCACCTATTTCGATCTGTATCCCAGTTTGTGCTAGCCTTCTTAAGGAAAACTTGTTTACTTATGTCTGTACTCAGATATTGTTGCTTCCACTAACTCGTCTATGATCGAGCTCTTGTATTCGAGCCCTCGAGGCCCCTGGCTTGTAATATGATGCTTGGATGACTTATTTTATTTGTATAGTTGTGTTGTGATATCTTCCCGTGAGTCCATGATCTTGATCGTACATGTTTGCGTGTATGATTAGTGTACGATCAAATTGGGGGCGTCACATCTACTCTCTGTTTTGCAGGTTGTTTCGGTCTAGAGGTTATTCCTTCGAGCGTGCCGTTTTGATAGGCCCTGTAACGTCGTGGTGTTGTTGGTTGCTTCGCACGGTAAGCTATAACCTGATTGATTTCCTGTTCTTGGTTATAAGATTATTTTTCATGCCCTTCAGTATATATGCTCATGCGTTTGTCCCTTTGTGTGGTGTGCGTCGGTATTTTCTCGGTTTTCCTTAATGTGTCATTACTACAGGCATGTTTATCCTGCGCTCTTCCCATGTGCCTCTGTTTGAGGCTGTTGTGAGCTACTGTCGACTACCGTTCCATTCATATGTTCGAGAGGTGGCATATGATGGTTCTCTACTTGGAGGGGTTGAGATCGATGTTCTTGTTAGCGAAGATGTAGTACGGTGCCAAACACATTTTTTCTGGGGCAGTTCGTTTGACGGCTGCTCCTCTTTATATGATCAGGCTGCTTATCAGGCGGTCCGGTTTTTACAGGGCGTTTATGGCTTTGTTATTGCGGATTACAATTATGATAGCATGCTAGCGTATAAAGGTGCTGCGCTAGTCGGCTGTGGTGCTTGCAGGCGCGCTTGCTCGGTCTACCTGGCCTTTGGTGCATTCAGGTGGACACAGGAACACCGCTGGTGTAAATGCGAGTGTTCAGCTCCAGCTGTTGTATTCGCAGTTGGTTGGTTCGGTTGGTGAGTTCTAGGGGCTAGTTAGGAGAGTGTGGGTAGGCTGTGTCAAAATTATTATAGTGTTCTATTAGGGATCTCTGTAATAAACAGTTCAACTTTGTCATTAATTGAGGGTTCTTTAATTAATCATCCTGTCTAGGTTGCTCCTCTTTGGCATTTGTCTGTGTTTACATCTTCTGCCTTCGCTGTTGTTTTATCTCAACATGTAGTACTTGCATTCATGTCTTCTCATTGTTGGTGATGGCTCGTCGTCGCCGTGTGTTACATGCTCTTGCTGTTGGTGTTCTGGGTCTTCGTAAGAGAAAGAGTACGTTGTCTTGTGTGGTCATTTGTTTATGTTTTGTTTGGTATGCACGTGTTCACTTGTGTTGGTTCTGTCGGTTTCCCAGGGGATGGTTGGTTCCCTGTTCTCACTCCTGCCATGTCGGCTAGAAACCGAAAAAGGCGTAAGTTACTTAGGACCCTTCATCGCCACGGTGTTACAGGTGCTGGTCTGCATGTCCGTGGGTGCATATTTATTTTGTTTGGTTGGTATGTTTCGGGTGTTGTTTCTCACAACAAACGCGTGTGTAGATCTTGGGTTTATAGATGGGTTACCAGATGAGTTGCCAGCTGATTGGACCGGGTTTCCTGCCGAGGTTGTTGACAATCTCAAAGGTGCTGGCTGTTAGGTTCTTGATAATTGTGCTTTCTCCTTTTCTTATGATGGCTGGCCTCTGAGTATTGCGTTTTCTGCAGCGTCCTATAAGGACAGGTCTTACTATGGTCCTCACGAGTATCAATACCCCCATTGTAAGGCCTCTTTTTGGTTTGAGGAGAGGGTCAAGTCGTCTTCTTCATGGGTGCAACGTAAAATCGTTTATAACCTTTGTTGCAAAGGTGGAAAAGTCGTTGTTAAACCCTTCAAGGAACCACCCGCTTTGTTGAATCGCTTGTTATCTTATGATGGTGATCGTGTTTCCAAGCAATTCCTGGCTAAGATACGACAATACAATTGCATGTTTGCATTTACATCTATGGGGGTGACCATTGATCGTTCGTTAGAGGGTACGCGGGGTCCTAACCTTTACAAGATTTGTGGTCAGGTCCATCACTGTATTGGTTCTCTTTTTCCATCGAAAATGAGTCGCCTAAATTCGCTAAGATGTATATTTATGACACTGCTAATGAAGTGGACCATAGGATGAATGCAGTCAATGTAGATGGTACTTCCTCGGGACAGTTAGGTCGTTCTATTGTGGAGGGTTTAAAGGATATGCTTGACCAGAACAATTCTTTGGTTAAGAAGTTTAGGATGGCTAAAGAGAGGTTAGAGGAGCATCCAGCTGAGCGTATAGCTATTAGGATCATTGCGCCTGGTGAAGGTGATGGTCCACAGTATAACCTGCCCACGGCTAATGAGCTGGCGGCCCTGGTTGTTGGTGATTTTACTTTAGACGCATCTTCTCGAGATATCATGATACATGATAGGGTTGAAGGGCTACAGCAAATTAATTCTTTGCATCCAGCCTATATGCCATTGCAGTATCCGCTGTTGTTCCCGTATGGTGAGAGAGGTTTCCAAATTGATGTTCCATATAAAGGATTGTGAGCCGGGGAAAAAACCAGGGGTAAAGTTACTATGCAGGACTATTACTGTTATGTGTGTCATTATTGCACGGAACAACCAAATCCTTACTTATATATGTTATGGGTCTTTGTCTTCACAAATTGTTGTTGACTGTCGTGCTTGCATTGATGAGCAGCGACTTTGGTACATACTTAGGCACCAGGATGATTTTCGATCTGAGCATATGCAGGGTGTTACAGATGCAGTTGGCCAGGGTTATGTCAATGGCTGGTCTGTTGGGAAAAAAACCATTTGCCCGTCGAGTCATACTGGTGGGAAACGTTACTTTCAGGAGAACTTCCAAGATGGTCTTGCAATCTGTCGAGTGCATGGTGCCCCTGATATTTTTACTACTTTTACGTGTAATCCAAAGTGGCTTGAGATCGCTGAGGCCTTACTGTTAGAACCTGGACAAAAGCCATGTGACATGGCTGACATTGTTGTTAGGGTCTTTAGCATGAAACTTGATGAATATCTAGATCAGATTAAGTCGGGGCGTGCCTACAGTCCTATAAAGGCTGGTGCTGTCTTTTCCCCTTTCAGTTGGTCTGCTGTCTGAGATTTTCTGCTTAGTGCATATGTGTTTCTCTGTTTATTTTGACCTGCTATTGTTTTTGCTTTTCAGTTCTATACAGCGTTGAGTTCTAGAAACGGGGACTGCCACATGCTCATATCCTTGTTTGGTTGAAGGGAGATCATTCAAAGGTTAGTGCAGATGTCATTGACCTTTGTGTGTGTCAAGATCTGATACGTCTCCAACGTATCTATAATTTTTGATTGCTCCATGCTATATTATCTACTATTTTGGACATTATTGGGCTTTATTATCCAGTTTTATATTACTTTTGGGACTAACCTATTAACCGGAGGCCCAACCCAGAATTGCTGTTTTTTGCCTATTTTAGGGTTTCGAAGAAAAGGAATACCAAACGGAGTCCAAACGGAATGAAACCTTCGGGAATGTGATTTTCTCAACGAACAAGACCCAGGAGACTTGGACCCTACGTCAAGAAACAAAAGAGGAGGCCACGAGGTAGGGGGCGCGCCTACCCCCCCAAGCGCGCCCTCCACCCTCGTGGGCCCCCTGTTGCTCCACCGACGTACTCCTTCCTCCTATATATACCTACATACCCCCAAATGATCAGATACAGAGCCAAAACCCTAATTCCACTGCCGCAACTTTCTGTATCCACGAGATCCCATCTTGGGGCCTGTTCCGGAGCTCCGCCAGAGGGGGCATCGATCACGGAGGGCTTCTACATCATCGCCATAGCCCCTCCGATGAAGTGTGAGTAGTTCACCTCAGACCTATGGGTCCATAGTTATTAGCTAGATGGCTTCTTCTCTCTTTTTGGATCTCAATACAATGTTCTCCCCCTCTCTTATGGAGATCTATTCGATGTAATCTTCTTTTTGCAGTGTGTTTGTTGAGACCGATGAATTATGGGTTTATGATCAAGTCTATCTATGAATAATATTTGAATCTTCTCTGAATTCTTTTATGTATGATTGGTTATCATTGCAAGTCTCTTGGAATTATCAGTTTGGTTTGGCCTACTAGATTGATCTTTCTTCCAATGGGAGATGTGCTTAGCTTTGGGTTCAATCTTGCGGTGTCCTTTCCCAGTGATAGTAGGGGCAACAAGGCACGTATTGTATTGTTGCCATCGAGGATAACAAGATGGGGTTTTCATCATATTGCATGAGTTTATCCCTCTACATCATGTCATCTTTCTTAAGGCGTTACTCTGTTTTCATTAACTTAATACTCTAGATGCATGCTGGATAGTGGTCGATGAGTGGAGTAATAGTAGTAGATGCAGGCAGGAGTCGGTCTACTTGTCTCGGACGTGATGCCTATATACATGATCATACCTAGATATTCTCATAACTATGCTCAATTCTGTCAATTGCTCAACAGTAATTCGTTCACCCACCGTAGAATGCTTATGCTCCTGAGAGAAGCCACTAGTGAAACCTATGGCCCCCGGGTCTATCTTCATCATATTAATCTTCCAATACTTAGTAATTTCCTTTGCTTTTATTTTACTTTGCATCTTTATCATAAAAATACCAAAAATATTATCTTATCATATCTATCAGATCTCACTCTCGTAAGTGGCCGTGTAGGGATTGACAACCCCTTATCGCATTGGTTGCGAGGATTTATTTGTTTTGTGAAGGTACAAGGGACTCGCGCGTAGCCTCCTACTGGATTGATACCTTGGTTCTCAAAAATTGAGGGAAATACTTACGCTACTTTGCTGCATCATCCCTTCCTCTTCGGGAAAAACCAACGCAGTGCTCAAGAGGTAGCAAGAAGGATTTCTAGCGCCGTTGCCGGGGAGTCTATGCAAAAGTCAATATACCAAGTACACATCAGAATCCCTATCTCCCGCATTACATTATTTGCCATTTGCCTCTCGTTTTCCTCTCCCCCACTTCACCCTTGCCGTTTTATTCGCCCCCTCTCTCTCTATCCTCCCTCTCTTTCTCTATTTGCCTCTTTTTGCCCGCTTGCTTTTTGTTTGCTTGTGTGTTGGATTGCTTGCTTGTCACGATGCCTCAAGATAACACTAAATTGTGTGACTTTACCAATACCAACAACAATGATTTTATTAGCACTCTGATTGCTCCTCTTACCGATGCTGAATCTTGTGAAATTAATACTGCTTTGCTGAATCTTGTCATGAAAGATCCTTTTTCCGGCCTTCCTAGTGAAGATGCCGCTACCCATCTAAATAGCTTCGTTGATTTGTGTGATATGCAAAAGAAGAAAGATGTGGATAACGATATTGTTAAATTTAAGCTATTTCCTTTTTCGCTTAGAGATCGTGCTAAAGCTTGGTTTTCGTCTTTGCCTAAGAATAGTATTGATTCATGGAATAAGTGCAAAGATGCTTTTATCTCTAAGTATTTTCCTCCCGCTAAGATCATCTCCCTTAGAAACGATATTATGAATTTTAAGCAACTTGATCATGAACATGTTGCACAAGCTTGGGAGAGGATGAAATTAATGATATGTAATTGCCCTACTCATGGTTTGAATTTGTGGATGATTATACAATTTTTTTATGCCGGATTGAATTTTGCTTCTAGAAATCTTTTAGATTCGGCCGCGGGAGGCACTTTTATGGAAATCACTTTAGGAGAAACTACTAAAATCCTAGATAATATTATGGTTAATTATTCTCAATGGCATACTGAAAGATCTACTGATAAAAAGGTGCATGCGATGGAAGAAATTAATGTTTTGAGTGGAAAGATGGATGAACTTATGAAATTATTTGATAGTAAGAGTGTTTCTTCTGATCCTAATGATATGCCCTTGTCTACTTTGATTGATAATAATAATTAATCTCTGGATGTGAATTTTGTTGGTAGGAACAATTTTTGTAACAACGCGTATAGAGGAAATTTTAATCCTAGGCATTATCCTAGTAATCCCTCTAATAATTATGGTAATTTCTACAACAATTCTTATGGAAATTATAATAAGATGCCCTCTGATTTTGAATCTAATATTAAAGAATTTATTACTTCGCAAAAGAATTTCAATGCTTTGCTTGAAGAAAAATTGCTTAAGATTGATGAGTTGGCTAGGAACGTTGATAGAATTTCTCTTGATGTTGATTCTTTGAAACTTAGATCTATTCCACCTAAGCATGATATCAATGAGTCTCTCAAAGCCATGAGAATTTCCATTGATGAGTGCAAAGAAAGAACCGCTAGGATGCGCACTAAGAAAGATGCCTTTATAAGAGCGTGTTCTTCTAGTTCCTATGAAAATAAAGATGAAGATCTAAAAGTTATTGATGTGTCCCCTATTAAATCTTTGTTTTGCAATATGAATCTTAATAATGATGGGACTGATTATGATCCACCTTTACCTAGAAGACGTTCCAAGAATTCGGAGTTTTTAGATCTTGACGCTAAAATTGATGAAAGTGGGATTGAAGAAATTAAAACCCTAGATGTTGCTAAACCCACTATTTTGGACTTCAAGGAATTTAATTATGAAAATTTCTCTTTGATTGATTGTATTTCCTTGTTGCAATCCATGCTAAATTCTCCTCACGCTTATAGTCAAAATAAAGCGTTCACTAAACATATCGTTGATGCCTTGATGCAATCTTATGAAGAAAAACTTGAATTAGAAGTCTCTATCCCTAGAAAACTTTATGATGAGTGGGAACCTACTATTAAAATTAAAATTAAAGATCATGAATGCTATGCTTTGTGTGATTTGGGTGCTAGTGTTTCCACGATCCCAAAGACTTTGTGTGATTTGTTAGGTTTCCGTGATTTTGATGATTGCTCTCTAAACTTGCACCTTGCAGATTCCACTATTAGGAAACCTATGGGAAGAATTAATGATGTTAATAGGAATCATGTGCCCGTAGATTTTATTGTTCTTGACATAGATTGCAATCCTTCATGTCCTATTATTTTTTGGTAGACCTTTCCTTAGAACGATTGGTGCAATTATTGATATGAAGGAAGGAAATATTAGATTCCAATTTCCGTTAAGGAAAGGCATGGAACACTTTCCTAGAAAGACAATTAAATTACCTTATAAATCTATTATGAGAGCCACTTATGGATTGCCTATCAAAGATGGCAATACCTAGATCTATCCTTGCTTTTTATGCCTAGCTAGGGGCGTTAAACGATGGCGCTTGTTGGGAGGCAACCCAATTCTATTTTTATTCCTTGATTTTTGCTCCTGTTTAATAATAAATAATTTATCTATCCTCTGTTTAGGTTGTGTTTTTTGTGTTTAATTAGTGTTTGTGCCAAGTAGAACCGTTGGGGAGACTTGGGAAAAGTCTTGTTAATCTTGCTGTAAATACAGAAACTTTAGCGCTCACGAGAACTGCTGCCATTTTTATTTGGAAAGTGCTATTTAGTTAATTCTTTTTGCAGATTATTAATAGATAAATTCCTTACGTTCAGCAATCTATTTTAGAATTTTTGGGGTTCCAGATCTTGCGCTAGCTACAGATTACTACATACTGTTCTGTTTTTGACTGATTCTGTTTTTCGTGTGTTGTTTGCTTATTTTGATGAATCTATGGCTAGTAAAATAGTTTATAAACCATAGAGAAGCTGGAATACAGTAGGTTTAACACCAATATAAATAAATAATGAGTTCATTACAGTACCTTGAAGTGGTCTTTTGTTTTCTCTCGCTAACGGAGCTCACGAGATTTTCTACTTTAAGTTTTGTGTTGTGAGGTTTTCAAGTTTTGGGTAAAGATTTGATGGATTATGGAACAAGGAGTGGAAAGATCCTAAGCTTGGGGATTCCCATGGCACCCCCAAGATAATCTACGTACACCTAAAATCCAAAGCTTGGGGATGCCCCGGAAGGGATCCCCTCTTTTCGTCTACTTCTATCGGTAACTTTACTTGGAGCTATATTTTTATTCACCACATGATATGTGTTTTGCTTGGAGCGTCTTGTATGATTTGAGTCTTTGATTTTTAGTTTACCACAATCATCCTTGCTGTACACACCTTTTGAGAGAGCCATACATGATTTGGGATTTGTTAGAATACTCTATGTGCTTCGCTTATACCATTTGAGTTATATAGTTTTGCTCTAGTACTTCACTTATATCTTTTAGAGCACGGTGGTGGATTTGTTTTATAGAAACTATTGATCTCTCATGCTTCACTTAGATTATTTTGAGAGTCTTAAATAGCATGGTAATTTGCTTAAATAATCCTAATATGCTCGGAATTCAAGAATAGTAAAAGAACTTTCTTATGAGTGTGTTGAATGCTATGAGAAGTTTGATGCTTGATAATTGTTTTGAGATATGAAGATGGTGATATTAGAGTTATTCTAGTTGAGTAGTTGTGAATTTGAGAAATACTTGTGTTAAAGTTTGTGATTCCCATAGCATGCACGTATGGTGAACCGTTATGTGATGAAGTCAGAGCATGATTTATTTTTTGATTGTCTTCCTTATAAGTGGCGGTCGGGGACGAGCGATGTTCTTTTCCTACCAATCTATCCCCCTAGGAGCATGCGCGTAATACTTTGCTTTGATAACTTGTAGATTTTTGCAACAAGTATATGAGTTCTTTATGACTAATGTTGAGTCCATGGATTATACGCACTTTTCTCACCCTTCCATCTTTGCTAGGCTCTCTAATACCGCGCACCTTTCGCCGGTATCATACACCCACCATATACCTTCCTAAAAACAGCCACCATACCTACCTATTATGGCATTTCCATAGCCATTCCGAGATATATTGCCATGCAACTTTCCACCATCCCGTTTATTATGACACAATTTATCATTGTCATATTGCTTAGCATGATCATGTAGTTGACATCGTATTTGTGGCAAAGCCACCATTAATAATTCTTTCATACGTGTCACTCTTGATTCATTGCATATCCCGGTACACCGCCGGAGGCATTCATATAGAGTCATAATTTTTCTAAGTATCAAGTTGTAATTGTTGAGTTGTAAGAAAATAAAAGTGTGATCATCATCATTATTAGAGCATTGTCCCAGTGAGGAAAGGATGATGGAGACTATGATTCCCCCACAAGTTGGGATGAGACTCCGGACGAAAAATAAAAAAAAGGGAAAGAAAAGAGGCTATAAAAAAGAGAAAAGGCCCAAATAAAAAAATGAGAGAAAAAGAGAGAAGGGCAATGTTACTATCCTTTTACCACACTTGTGCTTCAAAGTAGCACCATGATATTCATGATAGAGAGTCTCCTATGTTATCATTTTCATATACTAGTGGGAATTTTTAATTATAGAACTTGGCTTGTATATTCCAATGATGGGCTTCCTCAAATTGCCCTAGGTCTTCATGAGCAAGCAAGTTGGATGCACACCCACTTAGTTTCTTTTGTTGAGCTTTCATATACTTATAGCTCTAGTGCATCCATTGCATGACAATCCCTACTCACTCACATTGATATCTATTGATGGGCATCTCCATAGCCCGTTGATACGCCTAGTTGACGTGAGACTATCTTCTCCCTTTTTTTCTTCTCCACAACCACCATTCTATTCCACTTATAGTGATATATACATGGCTCACGCTCATGTACTGCGTGAAGATTGAAAACTTTGAGAACACCAAAAGTATGAAACAATTGCTTGGCTTGTCATCGAGGTTGTGCATGATTTAAATATTTTGTGTGGTGAAGATGGAGCATAGCCATACTATATAATTTTGTAGGGATAACTTTCTTTGGCCATGTTATTTTGTGAAGACATAATTGCTTTGTTAGTATGCTTGAAGTATTATTATTTTTATGTCAATATTAAACATTTATCTTGAATCTTTCGGATCTGAATATTCATACCACAATTAAGAAGAATTACATTAAAATTATGCCAAGTAGCACTCCGCATCAAAAATTCTGTTTTTATCATTTACCTACTCGAGGACGAGCGGGAATTAAGCTTGGGGATGCTTGATATGTCTCCAACGTATCTATAATTTTTGATTGCTCCATGCTATATTATCTACTGTTTTGGACATTATTGGGCTTTATTATCCACTTTTATGTTATTTTTGGGACTAACCTATTAACCGGAGGCCCAGCCCAGAATTGCTGTTTTTTTTGCCTATTTTAGGGTTTTGAAGAAAAGGAATATCAAACGGGGTCCAAACGGAATGAAACCTTCGGGAATGTGATTATCTCAACGAACAAGACCCAGGAGACTTGGACCCTACGTCAAGAAACAAAAGAGGAGGCCACGAGGTAGGGGGCGCGCCTACCCCCCAGGCGCGCCCTCCACCCTCGTGGGCCCCCTGTTGCTCCACCGACGTACTCCTTCCTCCTATATATACCTACGTACCCCCAAACGATCAGATACGGAGCCAAAACCCTAATTCCACCGCCGCAACTTTCTGTATCCACGAGATCTCATCTTGGGGCCTGTTCCGGAGCTCTACCGGAGGGGGCATCGATCACGAAGGGCTTCTACATCATCACCATAGCCCCTCCAATGAAGTGTGAGTAGTTCACCTCAGACCTACGATTCCATAGTTATTAGCTAGATGGCTTCTTCTCTCTTTTTGGATCTCAATACAATGTTCTCCCCCTCTCTTGTGGAGATCTATTCGATGTAATCTTCTTTTTGCAGTGTGTTTGTTGAGACCGATGAATTGTGGGTTTATGATCAAGTCTATCTATGAATAATATTTGAATCTTCTCTGAATTCTTTTATGTATGATTGGTTATCTTTGCAAGTCTCTTTGAATTATCAGTTTGGTTTGGCCTACTAGATTGATCTTTCTTGCAATGGGAGAACTGCTTAGCTTTGGGTTCAATCTTGCGGTGTCCTTTCCCAGTGACAGTAGGGGCAGCAAGGCACGTATTGTATTGTTGCCATCGAGGATAACAAGATGGGGTTTTCATCATATTGCATGAGTTTATCCCTCTACATCATGTCATCTTGCTTAAGGCACTACTCTGTTTCCATTAACTTAATACTCTAGATGCATGCTGCATAGCGGTCGATGAGTGGAGTAATAGTAGTAGATGCAGGCAGGAGTCGGTCTACTTGTCTCGGACATGATGCATATATACATAATCATACCTAGATATTCTCATAACTATGCTTAATTCTGTCAATTGCTCAACAGTAATTTGTTCACCCACCGTAGAATACTTATGCTCCTGAGAGAAGCCACTAGTGAAACCTATGGCCCCCGGGTCTATCTTCATCATATTAATCTTCCAATACTTAGTAATTTCCTTTGCTTTTTTACTTTGCATTTATCATAAAAATACCAAAAATATTATCTTATCATATCTATCAGATCTCACTCTCGTAAGTGGCCGTGTAGGGATTGACAACCCCTTATCGCGTTGGTTGCGAGGATTTATTTGTTTTGTGCAGGTACGAGGGACTCACGCGTAACCTCCTACTGGATTGATACCTTGGTTCTCAAAAACTGAGGGAAATACTTACGCTACTTTGCTGCATCATCCCTTCCTCTTCGGGGAAAACCAATGCAGTGCTCAAGAGGTAGCAAGATCCCAGATCCTCTTGTTGATCCACTGGGGTATTCATTAGTTTCTGAGTTTATGATGCATGGCCCGTGTGGCGACATGAATGATAAGTGTGTTTGTATGAAAAAAGGCGTCTGCTCTAAGCATTTCCCTAAGAGTTTTCAGGATATGACGACCATAGATGAAAATGGATTCACTTTGTATAGGCGCCGTGACAGCGGGCACCGTGTGTTTAAAAATGGTCACTATCTTGAGAATAGACATGTTGTACCTTATAATATGACCTTACTGAAAAAGTTTCAAGGGCACATCAATGTTCAGTGGTGTAACAAAACACAAGTTATGAAATATCTATTTAAGTATGTCACGGAAGGCCCAAATTTTTCAAAAGTGGTTTTGGAAAGAGCCAATGCTGAGAGCAATGATGATCATGCTTCTGCCTCTGATGGAGTGGATGAGATTAAAGAATATCGAAGCTGTAGGTATATATGCGAGTATAGTGGTTTGTGGCGTATATATGGTTTTATTATACACGGAAAGATTCTCTTTGTTGAGCGTTTGGTTGTTCATTTGCCAAATATGAACTTTGTTAGTTTCAGTGCCCAGGCAAATCTAGAACCAATAGCTGATTCTCACTTCCTAAGAAAAATAATGCTCACTGAGTGGTTCAAAGCTAATTTAGAGTTTGAGGAAGGTTTAGGATTAACGTATTCTGATTTCCCTACTAAATTTACGTGGGATAGTGCTGATAGGTCATGGCATATTAGAGAGGGCTGCCAAAAGATAGGTCGCATTTACTATGTTCACCCAACAGGTGGCGAGCTATATTACTTGCGGATGCTTCTTATGATTGTAAAAGGAGCAACGAGTTATGAAGACCTTAGAACCTTTGAGGGTGTTGTTTACGGTACTTTCAAAGAGGCGTGCGTAGCTAGAGGTTTACTGGGTGATGATCTAGAATGGTACCATGCATTTGATGAAGCGTCTGTCTGGGGTTTTGGGCCAAGCCTTCGACAGTTGTTTGTTACTATGCTTATTCATTGTGGGGTTAGGGATGAGAGATTGTTCTTTGAGCGGTACTGGGTTACGCTTGCTGATGATATTAAACATCATGTTAGGCTTGCCATGGGTAATCTTGAATATGAAATGCCAATTGACCAACTTAGAGACCTGTTGCTTGAGGAGCTGACTGGTGTGTTTGTTAAAAATGGGGCTCAGATAAACGACTTCAATCTCCCTCCTAAAACATCCTTTGAAATGACTTTCTACGAGAATAGGTTGATCCGTGAGGAACTGTCGTATGACTCTGAAAAACTTGCAAAGGAAGCGATAGTTTTGCTTGGGATGCTTAATGTTGATCAACGAGCTGCTTACCAGACTATTGTTGGCTGTGTTTTACAAGAAAATTCTGGTGTTTTCTTCGTCTCTAGGTATGGTGGCACTGGGAAAACTTTTCTGTGGAATGCTATAATCTCTCTTCTCAGGGGACAAAAAAAATTGTTTTGACTGTTGTGTCTTCGGGTGTTGCGGCTTTGTTACTTGCGGGTGGTAGGACTGCTCATTCTCGATTTAAAATACCTATTTTAATAGACCAGACCACCCTGTGTGATATCAAAAGAGGCACACACTTGGCCAATCTTATAAGAGATACCTCTTTGATCATCTGGGATGAAGCACTTATGACAAGCAGAAGATGCTTTGAGTGCTTAGATCGAACTTTGCGTGACCTTCTGTCCTATGATGATCCTTTTCTTGCTGATGTTCCATTCGGGGGGAAATTGTTGTCTTAGGAGGTGACTTTAGACAAATATTACCTGTTATTGAAGGTGGGTCTAGACCAGAGATTGTCGATGCAACCATAACAAATTCTCCTATTTGGAAATCTGTTTTGGTCCTACGTTTGTCCATCAACATGTGTCTCTCAATGCCTGGTGTGGATCCTGTGTTACAACAAGGTGTGTAATTCTTTAGTAAGTGGGTGTTAGATCTTGGAAACGGAAAACTCCCAGCAACCAAAAGGGAAGGAGAATCTGAAGCCACATGGATAAAAATACCTGATGACCTATTGATTCATACTAACAGAGATAACATTTCTGCCATAGTTTCGTCGACTTATACAGATTTTCTTGCAAACTATGATAAACCTGGGTACCTTCGTGAGCGAGCTATTCTAACCCCAACCAATGAGGTGGCTGAGAAGGTTAATATTCATGTGATGTCTCTTGTGCCGCAGAGTGGTCGAGAATACTTAAGCTGCGACTCAATATTTGAAGCCGTTGATACTGTGAAAGAAAGCAATGTTTTTTATCCTCCAGAGGTTTTGAACGCGGTTTCTATGATAAATTTTCCTGAGCATAGAATATTCTTAAAACCCGGTGTTCCTATCATGCTTCTTAGAAATTTGAGTCAATCCAATGGCCTGTGCAATGGGACTCGTCTGATTGTTAGAGAGTTGGCTGATCGTGGGATTCAGGCTGTTATTATGACGGGTTCTCATATAGAAAACGTTGTCTACATACCCAGAATAGAATTGACAGGGAAGAAAACCAAATGGCCTTTCATCTTGAAGCGACGATAGTTTCCTATTAGATTGTGCTATGCGATGACGATAAACAAAAGTCAGGTTTAGACCTTATCTTTTGTTGGAATATATCTGAAGTAGCCCGTGTTTACTCATGGGCAGCTTTATGTTGCTGTGTCATGCGTCATGTCTAGGAAATCCATTAAGTTTCTTATAGAAGATAAAGATGAGAAGTGCACGTCTGAGACTCGAAATATCGTCTATCCCGAGGTTTATGCCTCGGCTGGCTCCTTTTGATCTTCCTCGCGTTGATCCTGTAGTGGTTACATATGCCTTTGCTTTTGTTCGGACTGTTTGTAACAATTTATGCTTTCCTGCTATACCTGATTAGCACGTATGCAATCACTACTGCATGCGCATATTTAGTATCATTGCCTTACCCGTCGTTATACTCTTTTGCCACGCTACGGACAAACTTGCTGGCCTTGCAGTGTGAATATGCTTTTGGTCGTTTCCTTAGGATCTCGTCCGTCCCTACCGCTGTATCCTGCGGATGATTTTTTCTTCATGCAAGGTTCTTTTCTATATCATTGGCAGTTTGTGAATGTGTGCCATTTGATACCCTCCGTTGCTATTTTTTCGGCTTTATATGTGCTCTCCTTGACGCTCACTCCTTTCAAACTACTGTTTTCTTTTTACAGATGGAGTTTAGTCCTTTGTCTTAGCTTCGCCAGGGTACCACCATCTGGCACATTCGTGTTTACATCTCTAGGTTGTGGCAGCATCGTGGTGGAACTGACCACGGCCCTATCAAGCATACAGATATGGTCCTTTTGGATGCACAGGTATAGTGTCCACGCCCCTTTTTAATGGTTGTCGTCCTCCACGGGAATTTACATATCCTTGTTTATATTGTCACTTATACTCTGCTCCTTCGATTGATAGGGCAATCACATGTACGCTGAGGTCCCAGAGAAGAACGTTGATAGCTTCATCGATCATATCAAAGAGGGGAAGATATATGACATCTGAAAGTTCCTGGTGTTCCCAAGGAAATATGTTTTTAGACCGGTGGAAGGTCATTCAATGATAAAGTTTATGAAGCGCACTGAGCTTGTGGAAAGGACTGGAATGGAGGCGGAGTTCCCCTTCTGTACGTATGCGCTTACTCCGATAGCTCACCTCCCCAGGCCAGCAGACATGCCTGAGCGCTTTACAGGTGATTCTGCAAATGATCAGCTTCTGTCTTCTGTGCTTAGTTGGGGATCTTCAATAACCTCTTTTCCTTGCTTAGATGTCACTGGATTGATTACTGGCATTTCTGAGGCTGTTCAGTATTTAGTGCAAGCAGGACTGAGCCTTCCACTAAATGAGTTATTCATTTGAAAGATCTCACGTATGATCCCGATGTTTCCTTTGTCTTCAGAAGCATGTAAATTTTGCAAATGGTTCCCTGTACCTAAGCACATATTGGTTTAATTTACACAGGGGCCATCAGATCACGGTCATACTGTGGGGAGAAGCAGCCCTGAATTTTGAAGTTGATGAGGTGATGGAGCTCGGCAGCACCGACCCTGTCATAGTCATCCTTGTTGGTACATTGGTCAAGACTTATGATGGTGAGAATACTTGATTTTGCTTAGCTAGGTTGTCACATCTCATATTTGGTATCTGCTTTGGTTTCTCAGTATCATACAAATAATTGTGGGCTCATCCTTTAATAGGTCACATGGGTGTGAGCGGCAGTGCTGCCTGCCGATGGTACATCAATGAAGACCTTCCTGATATCCGTGACTTCCGCAACAGGTGATTTAGTTTGTTCCTTCCTCTGCATCCAATCTTTGTCTGTATGCACGCCTACTGTCCGCTGCTCGCCCAATCTTCTTGACCGACTTCGAATGACCAGTGATGTGGCTCATCTATGTTTCAGAACATGATTCTTGTTTGTCGTTGACCTGTAGGCTCCGTGACAATTTCACTGCTATTCAGCATATCAATTTACATGCATAGACAACTGTTGAAGTGGATGCGCAGGTTAACTTAGAGACAAAAACGGTCCAAGAACTGGCTAATCTGGATATGTTTGATAACCGGGTAATTAATTTACCCAACTGTTTTTTCCGTTGGGAACCGATTGTTCTTCGACTGTTTTTATCTAACACATTTCCCTGCTTTGGTTATAGGATGCTCGGTTCTTTTGCACGGCTGTTCTTAGCAGACTTAATCCTTCTCAATGTTGGTGGTCCTCTTCATGCACTACCTGTCACAAGTCTTCCCTTCCAGATGGTACTGCCTACAGATGCTCAGATCCAGCTTGTGCTGGAATAGATGCAATACCAAGGTAACTATCTGTTTGGAGAACCGTGTCTGCTACCATATGAGCAATTTGTTTTGGTTTGTTGCTTTTATTGAGATACATCTTTGTCTTGTCTTGAGGGTACCGGATTTGTTACGTTGCAAGAGATGATGATGCAGAGGTCAATGAGCCTGGTGAGGCTAAATTTGTCTTCTTTGACAGAGTGGGAAGGGAGCTGGTTGGAGCACCACTGATAAGTCTTTTACGCCATGGGCGATCACCTATTGCCCCGCTTCTAGAGATTGTCTAGTCTGCCCGCGGAGACCCTGTCACACCACGAGAGCTCTCTGCTGTTATCTCAAGGAAATTCCGTTTCGTTGTCTCCATATCAAGCAAGTGTTTCACCAGTGATGATGATGAGCTGTCATTCCAGGTGCTTAGGATTGACACGCCTCTAGGAAAGCAGCCATAGTCTTTAGTAGCGTATCGAGCTTCAAGTGTAACAACTGGAGCAACTAGCTCAGGATCTTTGCCAGATGAGAGTCCTCCTCCTTTAACAGCGCCATGTGCATCATCCAGCAATCTGCCCCCTGGCAGTTCCACGCCCCCACCTTCAGTTGTCAACACCCCTGAGGTTCAACTCCATTCTTATCGTGTTTGCTCTTATAGATTGGTTACTTGCTCTGTTTCTTTACTTTGCCCAGTCATTTGATCAGTTTTTTCCTTTTCGATAAGAGGCAGGCTCTGCTTTCTGCTTTGTCATCTCCACCTTCTGCGACGAAGCCAAGTGTAGCTAGGTCCGTGCAGTTACACTCAATTTAACATTTTTCTTTTGAGCTGGCGATGCACCTTTGTGTTTCATACATTTTCTCTATTTTTTACAGCGGTGTGGCATCTGAGGTTAAATCAAAGGCTCAACGGGGACTTTTCAAGGACAATACACCTGTCTCGGCTACCCCTGTGATATCTGATCCAGTTGAAAATCCTCTTGATGATGAAGAATATGACGGCTTGGTAATTTCCCCATCATCTGTCTTTGCAAATATCTCTTGCTGGTCTATACTTATTTATGTATACATATTTGCTCTCACAGGGGCAACTGATCTGTCGCTGAGCAGGAGAGATCACCACTGCTTGCTGGTTCCACCGAGACAGATGCCCTGCCAGTACCTGATCAGGCTTCTGATGCAAATAAGTAAGCTCTGTTTCTTTACTTGTGTCCGGGCGTTTTGCTTCCATTGCAAAACGATTTAATTTCCCTTGCTGTTTTCAGGCCTCGCCTGTCTGTGCCTGCTGATGCTCGAGGCAACCCGAGTAAGCGGGGCAAAAATAAGTAGGAATACTGCCTGGGTAAGCACAGAACATTCTTTTTCATGATTTCATTTTAGGTGTCCTGTGACCTGCGTTTACACCGACCATTCTCATCGATGGTTTCCTATTTTTCTGGCTGCTGTTGCAGGAGGCAACACAACTTTTGGAGATGCAACACTTTTGGGTAGTGTCGTTGTAAATTGGTGGTTCCTTCCCGGTATGCTTGTACGAGCAATTCCCCTGCTTGAGCTACCGCTCGCAGGCACATAACACCACATCACTTGGTTGCTTATGGGTGACAATAACTGCGATCATTCATGTTGCTGTCCATCCGGACTATCATGCTACCTGGCTAGAAACCATCTTTTTGACAGGTTTGGATGGCTTGGCTCACTCTCTACAATTTCATTTCCAGGTTTACATATGTATGATGTCTTGTGCTTATTACTTGTCCGTTGCATCTGTCTAGGATACATGATCAATGCATCCATACATGCCCTGGACTCGGCGCCCGAGGTGAAATGGGAAGGCGAGTGGCTGGACATGCCCTGTGAAGTACTTTTGGCCCTGTTGTTTTAGTTTCGGTCATGGCGATATCCGTGTGTGGAGGGTAGAAATACTTGTGTCAGGATTATTACCTTTGTAAATGAAAAGGCGATTGATACACTCTGATCACATCATCGTAGCTCTGCTTTGTACTCCAGATGTTTATGAATCGTTGAACCTAATCTATGCCCGTGTTGTCTTTCTTATTTTAATTTGTGTAAGCTTCACCTCTTGGCTCCCCTGTGGGTTGTTTCTTATGTCTTGCTCGGTTCTGGTGTTAACAGGTTACCCTGATAAATTATTTGGCAAAGTAAGCGCTCTGTGTTATCCTGTGTATCATGTTTGGTGCATCCTTGTAGCCCCTCTGGTTCATACCCCTCCTAGAGGACCTCTGCTTATGCAAGGTACCTTGCATTAGCTTTTGCTTCCAAGCAATTGCACCATGCACAAGACATTTTATATCTGTTTGAACTAGCCACCACTATATAGGCAGGGCTGTAATCGGTCTGAACCATGGCCAGGTTCAAAGCTATATAAACTTCTCACGTATTGCCGAGTCTGAATTCGTGACCTACCTCTTTAGTTTGAGTAAGTAAGATAGCTACATTCATCCATATGATAGTATCTATTTTTCTCTTTTGTTTTTCCATCATGATATTATAAAACCGTGGCCGATGCATCCATGGCCCGCTTGCTATTACCATGTTGTTTTTTCCATGAGAACCATACGAAGCTTTAACCCTCTCATGGGCTTCTGGTTTGGCCCACCTGTATATCGGTCTGCATATACTGCCCGTCTGCTCCGTTAGGTCTCCAGCTTGGTTTTTCCCCCTTCGGTCGGCGGCACCTCTAGGGTTTCGCCTTCTCATCCTTCTGGTAAGTTTCTTCTTGCTTCCATTCTCCTCTGCTGATGTAATGGCGTGCCACCCTATACCCCCAATGTCCGGGCCTTGTCGTTGCTTTCCCCGACATGCCATTACATGTTCCTAAGCTTCTGCGTGCCTTCAAGAATCTCCTTGCATGTCTTTTTGATTTTTATTGTATCGATCTAGAGTACCCACATGTTCTTTGCCTTATTCTTCTCGCATCTGGAATCTAACAACGGTTATCTTGGTGTCATTCTTGCCAGATGGCTTGTGTTGCTCAGTTCGATCTGCACGCCGGCTGGGACAAACAGTCTGTCTGTGTCCATCTGTCACGCCTATGGCATTACCGTGGTGGTTTGGAGAATGGACCTGTCAAATTTGTGCACATGGTTCTTGTGGATGCTCAGGTACGAATTAAAGCTATTTAGAAGTATATTCCTGATGCTCGGCGTTGCTGTCTGTCTAGGATAATGCGTTACTTTTGTAGGGTAACCATGGTTACGCAAGTGTCCCAACGAATATTCTTGCCGCTCATATTGACATGCTACATGAGGGTGTGGTGTATGAATTTAGTCAATTTGTCGTGCTTCCTCGGCCAATCATTTTGAACCCCGTCGACGCATCGTTGATGATCAAGTTTACACAATTTACAGTCATAAAGAACTGTTTCCACCTAAACAACGAGTTCCCGGAGTGGACGTTCCACTTGACTCCAATTAACGAGCTGCCCCCTGCAAATGATACTCCTCAGACCTACATAGGTGATGCAAATTACACCAGTGGTTCTTCTTATGTTCTACAATCCATTATTCTGCAAGATAGAATCAAGAACTCTCATATATTGCTAAAAACAACGCCAGTCCAGTGATTGCCGGATCATAACACATAGTATAGTAGGTGACTATAGACTTACAAGATAGAATCAAGAACTCTCATATATTGATGAAAACATAATAGGTTTAGATCTGAAATCATGGCACTTGGACCCTAGTGACAAGCATTAAGCATAGCAAAGTCATAGCAACATCAATCTCAGAACATAGTGGATACTAGGGATCAAACCCTAACAAAACTAACTCGATTACATGACAAATCGCATCCAACCCATCACCGTCCAGCAAGCCTATGATGGAATTACTCACGCACGGTGGTGAGCATCATGAAATTGGTGATGGAGGAAGGTTGATGATGACGATGGCGACGGATTCCCCTCTCCCACTACAAGAAAATACACTTCCGTGATGATACGTGTTTGTCATAGTAGGTCGCATTTTCTGTCATGCATGTACATCCATGACGATTTTATGACAGAATCAAGATAGTCATACCTGTGCTGTCGTAGAAGTTTTCCATGGCATTACCAAAATTATCATCATGGAAGTGTCCACTTCCATGACGATAAATCCCGCGTCACAGAAGTGCTTTCGTCAAGGGTGACCGACACGTGGCATCCACCGTAATGGAACGCCGTTAAGCTATCGGGTTGGGTTTTGGATCCGATAACCCATTAACAGCCCCGACCAATGGGGATTTTCCACGTGTAAAATCATCATTGGCTGGAGGAAACACGTGTCGGCTCATCGTTGGGACAGATGTCATCCACTCATTGGACAGAAGGCGCCTATGATACGTCGACACGTGGCACGGCCCAACAGAGGCCCATTCCTGTGAAAAGGCCGGCCTGTTTGACTTGGTCAAAAGGTGGCGGGCCGGCCCATGTAAAGCCTGTTAACATCCTGTTCGCATATAGCCCATTTACAGCCCGCTAACCAAAGGCCCGTTACGCCCTATCCGAATTAGGCCCAGTAGCGTCATCTGGGCCACCCAATATGATTCCAGCCCGTTTTCACTTCTGGCCCATGTATGGCCCATGACGTCTTTCGGTCCATATGAGGCCCTATGTAACTCTTGGCCTATTAATGGCCTGTGGTGAAACTGGCCCGTAATGAACAGTGTATCACTTTACACCCATTAACGGCCCGTGGTGAAACTGGCCCGTAATGAACAGTGTATCACTTTATACCCATTAACGGCTCGTTATTCTGTTGGGCCGTTTCCAGCCCATGTTATCTTTTGGCCTTCTCAGAGCCCATTTATTCTTGGTCTCATTTCCAGCATTCGTTTACTTACGGCCCATTACTGTCATTTTCTGCTGGTGGGCCAAATTCAGCCCATGGTTACAGTCCGCCCGTTTGTGGTCCTTTAATACGTTGGGCCGTTTTCATAGCGTCATCAAATACGGCCTATTAACGATGGCCCGTTATGGTCGTCCCATGAATGGACGATTCCAACTCTAGCCCGTTTACGGCCATAATGTGGTCTGTTTGGCCCATGTTTGGCCAATCGATCATATGGCCTGTATAAGGCCCATTGATGATATGGCCCGCAGAAGGCCCATTGTTTCTACGGCCCGTAGAAGGCCCATTGTTTCTATGGCCCGTAGAAGGCCCACTATTTCTACGACTAGTAGGAGGCCCAGTGTCACTACAGTAAATATTAGCCCGTGGTTATTGTGGCCTAGTTTTAAAAAATAGGTTATTGGAGCCACTAGCTAACCGCGGAAAAAGAACTGCAATGACTACAAGCAAACAAATAAAGAAGACAACAAGGAAATAAATAAGCAAGCAACTAACACTAGGCTATCACGGCTATTACACATATTACATCCACTGGGCATCAAAGTTCGCCACCAGTGCAAATATAGGGAACAAAGCAGCATATCGTATACACTGGTTGTCAAAGTTGGCGACCAGCGCAAATAAACGCCGCAGCAAAACAAATCCAGAACTGAAACCACTTCAGAAGATCTCAAGAAACAATATCCTGGGTACCCATAATGCTGGCAAGATGCTTAGCAAGCTTATTAACTTTCTCTTGTTTGGCGCTTAAATCCTCCAGCGCTTGCTGTTGCACCAGAAAATATGCATCTGAATTCTACAGGGACTTCCTCAGTCCTTTAGCTTCCTGTCGCAGCACATTTGATCGATGTCTTTCAACTTGAAGTTGAGACTCAAGAAGACGAACTGATTCAGGCAGCGAGTTCGAAGAGTTTGTGCCAGCAGTAGTGGCCAGTAACTCGAACACTACATCAAGACAGGACTTTTGGATTCCCTCACTATCGTCAAGATAGTTTTTATCAGCTTTCTTGGAGACCAACAGGGATGTCTCACTATCTTGAACCTTATCTGCATTACTTCCTTTACCATTGGATAATGTGGTACTGTTCTCCAATATTTTGTCCGCATTCTAAAAGAGAAACAAGCAGACACATCACATGTTTACCATGTTGTATATGAAACTCATTTTGGTAAATGAGTTCAGTAGTAAAGTGGACAGGATAATAGCATGAAACAAACATATATCTATGTACCATGGTCACTTTATGGTCTATATCATTCTAGTTTTTGTTGCCAAATCAAGATAGAGACACAGTTTAAATAATATTTCTTCAAGACAAAGCAGAATAGACATAATATAAGTGTGGGTAACTATAGAGCAATAACAACACTTGTAATGTGCATGACATGAGAACATAACTGTTTATTCAATTGAAACTGAAATCAACATAGAGCAGGTTACAATAGCAAACCAGTTAAAGGAACAGGTTTAAAACATACCTGTTGCGCCATTGGAGTTTCAATTCCATCCTTCAAATTTGAAAATAGTTGGTATGAGTAAATACAGTAATGCAAGAGCAAAGGATTATGAACCATAGCTACATAACCTGATCTGAGAACAAATCTTCTTCTCCTTTAAGCGTTGAGTTGGGATTCAGAGTGGTGGTCCTCATGCTTTGGGCACTACAGTTCCCTTACTAACTGCTCGTGTTTGGGTGCTCTGTGGTGGAGACAGTGCTGTGTCAATTGGAACTGGGTTACTATCTGCCGGGGTTGGGGTTAGAAGGGGTGTAGCTGGTTCTCAGTCCAACTGGGTAGGGGTACAATCTGCGAGAGTCTAGGTTATGTGTGGTGGATCTGGTCCTTGGGCAAGTACAACCGTGGTTCTATCTGCATCTACTGGGAGCACTATCTTTTCTGAAGACCGTGTTGTTACTCCCTTAGATACCGCCATCACGCTCTCCAATTCAAATGGCTGATAAACAAGAAAAGTAATTGAAAGTATAGACATTGTATGATAGACAGGTGCAATGGATAGTGGGGAATAAAAGAGGGCATGAAATAATTCATATTTATGTTGTTTAACCAAACAGGATAGCATGACACAATTTCACATATATGATGGCTAACTAAACAGGATAGCATGACACAATTTCACATTATGATGGCTAACTAAAAAAGATGGAAAGACATAGTTCAAAATATGAGACTATGTAAACAGGATGACATGACATAACTATATAATGTGTTCATTAAATAGGTTGGCATGCCATAATTCACATACATTCACGGATAGAATGCCATAATTCAAAATATGATGACTGTAAACACTAAACAGGATGAGATGATATAACTATATGATGTCTTTATTAAATGGGTTGCCATGCCATAATTCAGATAGATGATGTGTATGTACTATGTAAACATGATGGCATGATATAATTCAAATATATGATTTATATAGTAAGCAAGTAAGCAGATGGCAATCCATATATGATGTAAAAACTAAGCAATGCAAGACAACATGCATGACATGGGTAATATAACCCTGCCAAGTTTGAGCATAGACCTCAGGGGGGAAATAGGACTGGTCATTAGTCTCTGAATCCTCCTCTGAGGAGCACTCTGTAACCAGCAAGATGTCTGCTTCAGCAGGTAGCATTGTCTACTCTGAATACATTGTTTTCACTCCAGATACTTCCGTCACCGCTTCAAATGGCTGATGCACAGGAAGAGTAGTTGAATATACAAACGTTGTCGACAAATGGAACACGTAATACAAAAAAATGATAGCATGATATAATTCACATACATGATGATTGGCTAAACAGCATGTCATTGCATAATTCACATATATAATGCCTTTGCAACAAGATAGCATTGTATAATTCACATATATAATGTCTTGCAACAAGATGGCAATGCATAATTCACATATATGGTAATTAGACACTGAACAGGTGGCATTCACACAAAGCATGTCTAAACTAATCAAATGAATAGCAATGCGAGACACCATCCACACGATATGAGCAACATAACCCTGCCAAGTTAGAGCATACACCTCGGGGGGGAATAGGACTGGTCATCTATCTCTGAATCCTCCTCTGAGGAGCTATCCGTAACCAGCGAGATATGCGCTTCGTCAGATAGCATAGTCTGCTCTGAAGACCTTGTTTTCACACCAGAATTTGCCATCACCGTGTCAAATGGCTGATGCACACGAAGAGCAGTTGAATGTACTAACATTGTTAACAAATGTAATATGTAACAAAAAAAGGATGGCCTGATATAATTTACATATAAGATGACGTGCTAAGCAGGATGGCATTGCAAAATTCACATATATGATGCCTGGCTAAACAAGATGGCGTTGCATAATTCACATAAACGATGAATAAACTAAACAGATGGCATTCACACAAAGGATGTCTAAACTTGTAACATCCCAAATTTTCAATTTGGAATGTTATACATTAGATCATCATTGCATATCATATTTCTTTTGCATTTTGGTTGATCCTAGAAATTCTACGCAACTCAATGACCCATGGAGAGAGTTGGGGATTTCGATATTTTCATATTTGAGTTCTTTCAAATTTTGAGAATAGGATCATTTGATTTTATTTATTTTATCATCAATTATTTCTAATACAAAAATATGAGAGAGGGAATAAAATGACTTTCCCAAAATAAAGAAATATTGAGGATTTAATAATAAAATCAAATAGGATTTTATTTCAGGAGTTTTTCGGTGTTTTATTTGAATTAGGAAAAAAGTGCGTTTTTTCAAAATTGCATTTAGGTCCCAAATAAATGTTCACCTTGTGAGGCTTGATTTTAGAAGCCCGTGAAAATTTATTTCAGAATTTTTGGAGTCCGTTTAGTATTTCTTTTTTTCTTTTTCTTACGAGCGTAACTATTTAAAAAAAACCCGCGCCCGACTGGGCCAAGGGCCCAGCCAAGCCAGGCCGGCCCAGCCGCCGCCGCCTCCTGCTCGAGCAGCCGCCGGACTCGGGAGGAGTCCGAGCCGGAGCCGCCTCGCCGCCGCCCGACCCCCTCCCCAAGGCAGCCCCCCCTTCTCTTAAATACCAAGCCACCCCGCCCCCCCCCCCCCCCCGCCCTCACCTCACCCCCGCCCCGCCGCCCGCCAGCCGCAGCTGCCCCGTCGCCTACTGCTGCCGCCGCCGTTGCACGCCGCACGGCGCCGCCGCTGCTGAGCCGCCCCGCCGCCCCGCATAGCCGGCACCGCCGAAGCCCCGCCCCGCCCGCCGGAGTACCTCGCCGGAGGTATAGCCGCCGCCGTTCGGTTTTTTTAAGAAACCGCCTCTGTTTTTTTCAAAACCCTAGATCGGTTTATTTCCCTGGTTTATTTAATTAGTGAACGTTCACCGATTCGTTCGTTTTAACGAACGCGTTCATCGTTTAGTTTCAGATAACGAACGTTTGTTCGTTAATCTGTTCTATGTTTTTTCTTTTCTCGGATTAAATCCGCGATTTTTCTGATCGTGATTTCTGATCTGATTTTCGTTTTAGTTTAACTTTTCACTCGTTTATCGGAATCAGGCGATTCAAGCGCCTAGGGATTCGTCTCGAAACCCTCTGTCCGTTTAACCAACATAAACAAGATTTTGCTATTGTAAAATTTGCCCTAGATCCAAATTACTAGAACGAAGTTGTTTTCTTTCACCATTTGACTTTTGTTGCTTCGTTCGATTTGATTTCTTTTGCCAGCCGGAGTTCTTAAGTTGAACCTTCTGATTAGATCTCTTATTTGGGTTTTACCTGTGCATTAGATGAGTGCTTATTGTATGCTTGTTTGTTTGTCTGCAACAGAATACCCGGAGTGCGCCGCCTATTACTTCGAATCCTTAGGTTTCGCGGATCATCAGCAAGGCAAGTAACACTTTGATCATACCTTTTCTACTACCCAGTTTTATTGCATTAGATCAATCCTCACACATTGCATGATTAGGATCTAATTAAATTGTGGGATGGGAAGTAGATGAGGTAGTACCTATTACCAGTTTATTTTCAAACCTTTGGGAGTTACTTCTACGTTTGCTTGTCATGCCATGCTATGCTAGTAGACGTGGATTGGGTGAGTGAAATCCATTGGCAGATGTGAGATTGATAATTAATGGTTTATCTAAGGTGGCAACTTAAACACACATCTGGGTGGATTGAGGCACCTGGGTATTCCAGGACTTGCCTGTTTTCTTTTGGACCGCCACCCAGGCTCAAAGGGATCATGAGACTATTCATACTAGAAACTTCCGTGTGCAGCCACAAGCTATTATGGGCTCTAGCATAGTTGACTAAGTTGTGCGAACTCTTACAGTGGTAGACTAGCAGATGTAGGGGATGTAGGTGGTACGGTCTACCCGATCGTAAGGTGCTAGCGCTTCTGAAAGACTATGTCTCGGTCATCCATCTTCTCAAACATCCTGTAGTGCGAGAAAACAAACGGAGGCGATCGAGTCTTGTGGGGAAAAGTGCGCAAACCTCTGCAGAGTGTAATAAACTAATCATGATTAGCCGTGTCCCCGGTTATGGACATCTTGAGTATCTAGTACTTGGATTTTCATGTGAATCTCAACATGTTACTCTAAATTAATATTGTTGGGTTATGTTTAATATTGATGCTTAATTGGGATTGAGAATGCTGTCAACCATTCTCAATGTTTAACAACTACCATGATAGTTAAATAAATTTTATTCCTTTGAAGTAGAGAAAAATTGGCTTTACGCAAAAACTGTAACCATAGAGCTTTCCACCAGCCAAATATGCATATAGTATAGCTGTTTTACTCCATTACTCTCTATGTGTTACCTTGCCAGCATATTCCATGTGCTGACCCGTTTTCGGGCTGCAACGTTAATGTTGCAGACTTTTCAGACGGCGATTATGGAGTTTTAGGTCGTGGTTCTATACTTAGTGATGCCGTTGGAGTTGATGGACTCACTTATCTTCCAAGCCTTCCGATGTTATCGTTATTAGATGGCCTTAAGCCATATTTATTGTAATAAGTTCTCTTTTGAGACACTTGATGTAATAAGTGTGTGATTGCTACTCTGCTATAAATCCTCTGAGTACTGTGTGGTGTCAGCATTACTGATCCAGGGATGACACCGGAGCACAGAGATCAGACTGTTTGAGGTCTGGTCGCTACAGAGATGGTATCAGAGCACACGCTGACTGTAGGACACGACCACTAAGCTAAAAGACATAGATCACTATTCACTCTCTTCTTCTCTGACCTCTCATCTTTTCTACTATTTAGGATGGCGGATGCAAGGAACAAGTCCACACAACCGGATGAAGATACACCCTTTGGACGCCACTTGAAGGAAGTCACTAGATACCTGAATATAGGAATACCAAGCTTCACGGGAACCTACAATGCCACTTTACCTGAAGAAGAGCGCTGGATGATTCAAGTTCAAGTTCCAGGAAGGACGTTCATGCCAGTCACTGAGCCCATAGAGTTTTCTTTTGATGCACCAACTTGGAGTCTAGGAAAGAGCATGGCAGCTCACATAGCCATGGGACGCATTGGAGAAGTCTACCGCAAGGATCTCAAAGATACTATCTACCAGATTTGTGGGCGCCAAGATGAACACTGGGAGATGATCAGCACCAGGAAGGATAGATCAATCGCAGCTTTTATCCAGGAATTAAACCTGCACATTCGACGACAGGAGAACCAGATGTGTGCCGACATGATAGATCTGAAGAAGGCTAAGACTAGAATCAAGGAACTTTAGGAAGAACTCAAGGCTACACGTGAAGATTATGAAGAAGAAATTGAAGTATTGGTGGAGAAGAATGACGACCTGATCAAGAAGATTGGAATATTTATGGGAGGCCCAACACCAGTAGATGAAGACGAAGAACCCAAGGAAATTAACCCGGAAGACTACATCATCATCGACGGCACCGACTCGGAAGCAGATAGTAGCGATGATGACTATGTTGATGAAGCTGGAGCAGATATTATGGAGTCAACGACTGAAGAATATTTCTAGTAGACCACCTCATCAGTAGTAGTAGTCCACCATGTAAATATAGTAGCCCGAGCACTTTTGCGATAGTTAGATCGATTGTATGCCTTGTTTGATTGAATGAAGTGAATTGTTTGCTTTTGCCTCATGTGCATATGGGTAGTGTTTTCTCTTTAGACCCCCTCTGTTCTTACATCTCATCTTTTCTAAACCCTCAGATGCCTCCGAGACATGACCCCGGATTTGCCTTTCCACCGGAGCTCACCCAGTTGATCCAGCAGCAGAACACATTGATGCAGTTGCTAGTCCAGAATCAGAATCAGGGGAACAACAACAACAACCCACCACCACCACCACCACCTGTTGACCACTTAGCCCGTTTTCTTAGGCTGAATCCGCCGGTGTTTTCCTGTAGCACCAAGCCGATAGTAGCAGATGATTGGCTCCGCAAGACAGCTAGGGAGTTGACCACAGCAGGATGCACAGATGCGGAGAAGGTGAAGTTTGCCGCACATCAGCTAGAAGGACCCGCAACATCATGGTGGGAGAATTTCATAGCCACTTTCCCAGTCGACACTGTCACATGGGACCAGTTTCAGCAGGCTTTCCATACTGCCCATGTTTCAGTAGGAGCTATGGCCATGAAGAAGCGTGAGTTTCGTAACTTGCGCCAAGGAGGACGGACAGTTGGCTAGTATGTGGAGGAATTTAGTAAGTTAGCACGTTATGCCCCAGATGACGTTGCTACGGATGCAGCTAAGCAGGAGAAGTTTCTAGAAGGACTGAATGATGAGTTGAGCCTGCAGTTGATGGTAGCCACCTTCAACAACTACCAGGAGTTGGTAGACCGTGCCCTTATGATTGAAGGGAAGCAACAACAAATTGAGAATCGCAAGAGGAAGTATGGACAAGGAAAGTACAATTCAGGAGCTCAGCAGAAGCCACGTTTTACCCCTAGACCAGGAGGGCATATTCAGCATACCCATGGAGGAGGTAGCTCGCAGAATCACAATGGCACCAAGAATGGTAATGGCAATGGAGGAAGCAACGGCCAGAACCGCACCAACCCCTCGACCCCAGCCAAGAAGGACCTAAGCCAAGTCACTTGCTATAAGTGTTCGAAGACCGGACATTATGCCAATGAATGTCCTGAAGGCCAAAATGGCAATGGAAGTTCCGAGAAGAAGCCGAACCCTTTCAACAGGGGACAGGTGAACCATGTTAGCATGGAGGAGGTTGAAGCTCAGCCCGATGCAGTAATAGGTAAGTTTTTGGTTAAGTCATTTACTGCACTCGTTCTTTTTGATACTAGAGCATCGCATTCATACATCTCAAGGGGATTTGTGGATAAGTATAACCTACCAACCCAAGCCCTTAGGCCACCCATGTTAGTAACCTCGCCCGGAGCAGAGTATGTGGCTAGTCTATGGTGTGATCGGTTACCATTAAGGATTGGTAACTATGTTTTTCCCTCAGACCTAATAGTATTGGAATCTCAAGGATTGGATGTGATATTAGGCATGGATTGGTTATCAAAGTATGAAGGGATATTGAGTGTGCTAGTAAGTCAATTTTGCTTACCACACCAGAAGGGAGAAGGATCAAGTATGTATCCCGGCATGTGCCAAATAGGACTCAAGTAAATTGCCTAACAGGAGTTGTGCAGGAGGAAGTACCAGTGGTAAGGGATTTCCCTGATGTATTTCCAGAAGAGTTGCCAGGCATGCCACCAGATAGAGATATTGAGTTCTTGATTGAGCTATTGCCCGGCACTGGGCCAATATCAAAGAGACCTTATAGGATGCTAGCAAAGGATTTGGTGGAAATTAAGAAGCAGATTAAGGAGTTACTGGATAAGGGATATATTCGCCCAAGTTCTTCACCTTGGGGATCGCCAGTACTTCTAGTGGAGAAGAAGGATGGATCGTTAAGGATGGTTGTTGATTATCGAGGATTGAATGAAGTAACGATCAAGAACAAGTACCCACTACCAATGATCAACGATCTGTTTGATCGATTGCAAGGAGCGAAGGTATTTTCCAAGATCGATCTGCGATCAGGATACCACCAGTTGAAGATTCGAGAACAGGATATTCCGAAGACAACTTTTACTACCAGGTATGGACTGTATGAGTATACCGTTATGTCATTTGGTCGGACAAACGCACCTGCATATTTTATGAACATGATGAACAAAGTGTTTATGGAGTTTTTGGATAAGTTCGTCGTAGTGTTCATTGATGATATCCTGGTTTATTCGAAGAATGAAGAGGAGCATAAGGAGCATTTGCGTTTGGTACTTGGAAAGCTCAAAGAACACCAATTATATGCCAAGTTCAGCAAATGTGAGTTTTGGTTGAAGGAAGTAGGATTCCTCAGACACGTTATATCCGGAGAAGGTATAGCAGTAGATCCCGCTAAAGTTGAAACCGTGACCAAGTGGGAAGCCCCAACAACAGTTGGAGAGATCCGGAGTTTTCTTGGACTCGCAGGATACTACCGGAGATTTATTGAGAATTTCTCAAGGATTGCGAAGCCTATGACTGAGTTATTGAAGAAGGATACAAAGTTCATATGGACAGAGTAGTGTGAGGCTACTTTCCAGGAGTTGAAGAAACGTTTGGTCACCTCACTAGTGTTGATTTTGCCAGACCAGACCAAAGATTATGAGGTGTACTGCGACGCTTCACGTCGAGGACTTGGAGCAGTACTTATGCAGGAAGGGAGAGTTGTTTCATATGCCTCAAGACAACTGAAGCCTCATGAGTTAAATTATGCCACGCATGATTTGGAGTTAGTAGCCGTAGTGCATGCGTTAAAAACATGGAGACATTTTCTCATTGGTAATCATTGTGAGGTGTACACGGATCATAAGAGTTTGAAGTACATTTTCACACAGAAGGAGTTAAATCTCAGACAAAGGAGATGGCTGGAGCTTATCAAGGATTATGATATGAAATTGCATTATCACCCCGGAAAGGCTAATGTAGTAGCTGACGCATTAAGCCGCAAGAGCCATGTCAATACATTAATGACGGGAGAAATACTTAGGGAGTTAGCCGAAAATCTTCGTGAACTATGTTTGGAAATAGTTCCGAGAGGCTATGTAGCAGCATTGGAGATTCAGTCAACTTTGATGGATAGAATCAGAGAAGCTCAGAAATCTGACAAAGAGATTGCCGCTATAAAAGAGAAACTGAGCAAAGGTAAAGCTAAAGGATTTCGTGAGGATGAGCATGATACCCTATGGTTTGAAGACCGCGTTTATGTGCCCAACGACCCGGAGATCAGGAAGCTGATTTTGCAAGAGGCACACGATTCACCGTATTCAATTCACCCAGGAAACACCAAGATGTATTTGGATTTGAAGGATATTTTCTGGTGGACCGGAATGAAGAAGGATATAGTGGAGTACATAGCAGTTTGTGATGTATGCCAGAGAGTAAAGGCAGAGCATCAGAAGCCAGCAGGATTGTTACAACCATTGCCGATACCCGAATGGAAGTGGGATAAGTTAGGCATGGATTTTATCACGTGATTGCCCAGGACTTGTTCAGGCTATAACTCAATTTGGGTTGTAGTTGATCGATTGACGAAAGTAGCTCATTTCATCCCAGTAAAGACCACTTACACCAGTGCTAAGTTGGCAAGGATATACATAACCAGAATAGTATGTCTGCATGGAGTTCCAAGGAGTATCGTATACCTCAAAGTTCTGGAAGCAGTTGCATGAAACTTTGGGAACCAGGCTAGAATTCAGTACAGCTTTTCATCCACAGACAGATGGACAGACCGAGAGAGTTAATCAGATTTTGGAGGATATGCTGAGAGCTTGTGCGCTAGATTACGGATCTAGTTGGGACGACAATTTGCCATATGCAGAGTTCTCTTACAACAACAGTTACCAAACCAGTTTAAAGATGGCCCCTTTCGAAGCCTTGTACGGAAGGAGGTGCAGGACACCGTTATCGTGGGACGAGGTTGGAGACCGTCAGTTGTTTGGTCCTGACTTGATTAAAGAGTCTGAACAGAAGGTGAAGTTGATTCGCGATAGGCTCAAGGTAGCCCAGTCCAGACAGAAGAGTTATGCAGATTCTAAACGCAAGGAGACAGTTTACGAAGTCGGAGATAGAGCTTATCTTCGAGTATCTCCACTTCGGGGAACAAAGCGATTTGGAGTAAAGGGAAGTTAGCACCACGATTTGTAGGACCATATCGAGTATTGGAATGTATGGGGGAAGTAGCCTACAAGTTGGAATTGCCCGAAGGATTGTCAGGAGTTCATGATGTGTTCCACGTTTCTCAGCTGAAGAAATGTCATGCGGAGATGGCTGATATACCGTTGAGAGATACAGTGCCTTTGGAAACTATTCAGTTGGATAACGATCTGACCTACGAGGAGAAGCCTGTTAAGATCCTCGAGTTTGCCAACCGAGTTACTCGCAGCAAGGTTATCAAGTTTTGCAAATTCAAGTGGAGCCACCACTCAGAGGATGAAGCCACCTGGGAGCGAGAGGAAGATTTGTTCAAGGACCACCCTCACCTATTTTCTAGCCAACCCGAATCTCGAGGGCGAGATTCATCTTAAGGGGGGTAGGTTTGTAACATCCCAAATTTTCAATTTGGAATGTTATACATTAGATCATCATTGCATATCATATTTATTTTGCATTTTGGTTGATCCTAGAAATTCTACGCAACTCAATGACCCATGGAGAGAGTTGGGGATTTCGATATTTTCATATTTGAGTTCTCTCAAATTTTGAGAATAGGATCATTTGATTTTATTTATTTTATCATCAATTATTTCTAATACAAAAATATGAGAGAGGGAATAAAATGACTTTCCCAAAATAAAGAAATATTGAGGATTTAATAATAAAATCAAATAGGATTTTATTTCAGGAGTTTTTCGGTGTTTTATTTGAATTAGGAAAAAAAGTGCGTTTTTCAAAATTGCATTTAGGTCCCAAATAAATGTTCACCTTGTGAGGCTTGATTTTAGAAGCCCATGAAAATTTATTTCGGAATTTTTGGAGTCCGTTTAGTATTTCTTTTTTTTTCCGTGCGTAACTATTTAAAAAAAACCCGCGCCCGACTGGGCCAAGGGCCCAGCCGAGCCAGGCCGGCCCAGCCGCCGCCGCCTCCCGCTTGAGCAGCCGCCGGACTCGGGAGGAATCTGAGCCGGAGCCGCCTCGCCGCCGCCCGACCCCCTCCCCAAGGCAGCACCCCCCCTTCTCTTAAATACCAAGCCACCCCGCCGCCCTCACCTCACACCCGCCCCGCCGCCCGCCAGCCGCAGCCGCCCCGCCGCCTGCTGCTGCCGTCGCCGCTGCCGAGCCGCCCCGCATAGCCGCCGCCGCCGGAGCCCCGCCCCGCCCGCCGGAGTACCTCGCCGGAGGTATAGCCGCCGCTGTTCGCCGTTCGGTTTTTTTAAGAAACCGCCTCGGGTTTTTTTTTCAAAACCCTAGATCGGTTTATTTCCCTGGTTTATTTAATTAGTGAACGTTCACCGATTCATTCGTTTTAACGAACGCGTTCATCGTTTAGTTTCAGATAACGAACGTTCGTTCGTTAATCTGTTCTTCGTTTTTTTCTTTTCTCGGATTAAATCCGCGATTTTTCTGATAGCGATTTCTGATCCGATTTTCGTTTTAGTTTAACTTTTTGCTCATTTATCGGAATCAGGCGATTCAAGCGCCTAGGGATTCGTCTCGAAACCCTCTATCCGTTTAACCAACTTAAACAAGATTTTGCTACTGTAAAATTTGCCCTAGATCCAGATTACTAGAACGAAGTTGTTTTCTTTCGCCGTTTGACTTTCGTTGCTTCGTTCGATTTGATTTCTTTTGCCAACCGGTGTTCTTAAGTTGAACCTTCTGGTTAGATATCTTATTTGGGTTTTACCTGTGCATTAGATGAGTGATTATTGTATGCTTGTTTGTTTGTCTGCGATAGAATACCCGGAGTGCGCCGCCTGTTACTTCGAATCGTTAGGTTTCGCGGATCATCAGCAAGGCAAGTAACACTTTGATCATACCTTTTCTACTACCCAATTTTATTGCATTAGATCAATCCTCACACATTGCATGATTAGGATCTAATTAAATTGTGGGATGGGAAGTAGATGAGGTAGTACCTATTACCAGTTTATTTTCAAACCTTTGGGAGTTACTTCTACGTTTTCTTATCATGCCATGCTATGCTAGTAGACGTGGATTGGGTGAGTGAAATCCATTGACAGATGTGAGATTGATAATTAATGGTTTATCTAAGGTGGCAACTTAAACACATATCTGGGTGGATTGAGGCACCTGGGTATTCCAGGTCTTGCCTGTTTTCTTTTGGACCGCCACCCAGGCTCAAAGGGATCATGAGACTATTCATACTAGAAACTTCTGTGTGCAGCCACAAGCTATTATGGGCTCTAGCATAGTTGACTAAGTTGTGCGAACTCTTACAGTGGTAGACTAGCAGATGTAGGGGATGTAGGTGGTACGGTCTACCCGATCGTAAGGTGCTAGCGCTTCTGAAAGACTATGTCTCGGTCATCCGTCTTCTCAAACATCCTGTAGTGCGAGAAAACAAACGGAGGCGATCGAGTCTTGTGGGGAAAAGTGCGCAAACCTCTGCAGAGTGTAATAAACTAATCATGATTAGCCGTGTCCCCGGTTATGGACATCTTGAGTATCTAGTACTTGGATTTTCATGTGAATCTCAACATGTTACTCTAAATTAATATTGTTGGGTTATGTTTAATATTGATGCTTAATTAGGATTGAGAATGCTGTCAACCATTCTCAATGTTTAACAACTACCATGATAGTTAAATAAATTTTATTCCTTTGAAGTAGGGAAAAATTGGCTTTACGCAAAAACTGTAACCATAGAGCTTTCCACCAGCCAAATATGCATATAGTATAGCTGTTTTACTCCATTACTCTCTATGTGTTACCTTGCCAGCATATTCCATGTGCTGACCCATTTTCGGGCTGCAACGTTTATGTTGCAGACTTTTCAGACGACGATTAAGGAGTTTTAGGTCATGGTTCTATACTCAGTGATGCCATTGGAGTTGATGGACTCACTTATCTTCCAAGCCTTCCGCTGTTATCGTTATTAGATGGCCTTAAGCCATATTTATTGTAATAAGTTCTCTTTTGAGACACTCGATGTAATAAGTGTGTGATTGCTACTCTGCTATAAATCCTCCGAGTACTGTGTGGTGTCAGCATTACTGATCCAGGGATGACACCGGAGCACAGAGATCAGACTGTTTGAGGTCTGGTCGCTACAAAACTAAGCAGATGACATATTTGATTCATAAAGTAAGCAATGCAAGACACCATATGCATGATATAACCAACATCAGCATGCCAAGTTAGAGCGAAGACCTCAGGGGGTAAATAGGAGTTGTCTTCTCCTTCTGAATCCCCCTCAGAACAGATATCTTCCTCTCGTTTACAATCCGAAATGTGTGGAGGGGGGCTGCCTTTGCGCCTACCATGGAGCGACGTCTGCATGAAATTTTATTGCCACACAAGGCTTGTATCTTTTGCTCTACATGTTCAGTTCCATTGTTTACAATAACTGTCATGCATAGGAATAAAACATAGTGAGATTATGTAAGGAGTGCATGCAGAAATCCAGAGTGATGGTAGCAACCTGTGGATAGACCCAAAACCAATAATAGCAGGCAGATAATGGCTTCAGTTAAAAAATACAGATAATGGCTTCTTTACTGTTTGTTTCCCACCCAACATGAAACTCATAGTAGACACCGGAGATTAACCAGATAGTAGATAGATACTATTGATAGCGGCCCCGATATGTACCCCACAACCATTTAAAAACTCAAGTTTGACCATTAGTTTGGAGCTGACTCAGAGTCTAATTAGTGAACAGGACGATAAAGTAGCATGTAATATTAAGCGATGCATAACGTAAGCAGACACGAAAGAGTGCGACCTCTCTTGCAGACCCATGTAGTCCTCGAGGTCATCTGCTCGGTTGATGATGGTAATGCAGTTTTCATGGCTGCCAGCGGCAGGGAAGAAGATCTGAGGCGGCGAAAGACAGTCTGGAGGCCGGATCCCTGCTGTGCTGGACCCTTCTGTCATTGGAGCAGCTGAGCTAGGGTGGACGACGACGCAGCAGGAGCGAGACAAACCACGCAAGGTTTTCTTTGACAACTATCTGTAAGAGAAGTAATTCTGTAAGGGCTCGTTTGAATTGGAGGATTCCAACAATGCAGGGATAGGAAATAGATAGGAATAGGATAGGAATGCACGTGCAAAACAGAGAATTTAAAAACATAGGATTTCTACCAATCTGGGTGTTTGATTCACAACAATTGGAAGATCACAGGATGCGAAGAAGCATGGTGAGATTAAGTCAAACCACAAGAAAATGTATGGTTATAATGCTATTATGCTACTATCTTTTAGTCTTGTGCTTCATGAATAGGAATTTGAAAAGGAGGACAAGTCAAAATTAAAATTCCTACGTTTTTTATTTCAAGGAGACACTAAAGGAACAAATCCGTGTGCTCAGTGGACAATATATATAACATGTAGAGTGAAAAAGAGATGCAACAAGTGTACAACCTCTTTGGCGAAGCCATGTCGATCTCAGCGTGATTGGGTTGGCCGGTGAGGATGCTCCGGCTGACTTTGCTGTCGGAGGAGGGGAAGAAGATGTTAGGCGTCTGGAGATGGAACCCGAGGTACTGCTCCGCTGTGATGGAGGGTTTCGTCGTTGGAGCAGCTCCAGTGAGTTGTACGACGCCGAGGCTGAAGCAGGACAAGAGAGACAACGAACAACGTTAACCTGAGTGGAATTCTAATCGCATCTCCAATACATGACGTAAAATACATAACCACAAAGTGCTAGATGTAAAATACATCAGCCGCTCATCTCTGAACTTAACTGTCGAAACTGAATTTAACTGTCGAAACTGAACTTAACTGTCGAAACTGAACTTAACTGTCGAAACTGAATTTTGCTGTCGAAACTCAATTTTGCTATCGAAACTGAATGCACTAGCAAGGTGAGGCTACACGTTGGTCGACTGACTTTTTCATCTCTGGTCAGTCGATTTTGCAGCCATTGGATACGAAATCAAGGGCATGCGGTTCATCTTCAACCTCCACCCCCTGAGCCGCCAGCCACCACCGGCCAAACAGCAGCCCCCCACCGCCCGTGGCCGATGGTGCGCTGCCCTGCCCGCCCCGAAAACACTCCCCACCGCTGGTCCGCCGCCGCCCCGGCCATCCCTCTAGGCCCCCCGTGCCGAGCTTTTTCTCCGGCGATCCCCACACCACCGCCCCGCCACCGCCAGCGACCACCGCCCCTATCCTGAACCCTAAGATAGATAGTGGGGTACCTCTCCGGCGAGCCCCCCTCCCCGCTGCGGCTGGTTCTTCCTTCACCCCGGCAAGCCCCCCCCTCCTGAAAATCGACTGACCCAAAAGTCGATTCAGTTGACTGAAGTGTAGCTAAATCGGAGCAGCATCGCAAGCAAGAGCAAGAGCGAGAGCAGCAGCGCGAGCAAGAGCAATAGCAAGAGCAGACCAGGTAGGGGACCGAGAGCAAGAGCAGAGCAGCAGCGCGAGCGAGAGCTAAAGTAGCAGCAGCTCCTACTGATGTGGACGTCGTCTCCGAGGGAGTGACGCCGTGGAGGAAGTGGCTGGCGACGTCGTCGTGGATGGAGCCGCGCCGTGTCGACTCGGGACCGAGCGCCGGCAGCACCGTGAGATCGAATCAAGAAGAAAATGTGGCGATTAGTGTACAACCTCTTTGGTGGCGCCGATTAGGACGCAGCTTCATCCGAGGAAACGGTGATGATGATGCTCTTCCGGTGGTGCATGTGAAGACGGCAGTGTGGGAATGGAGGTGGCGCGAAAGACGAGGGGAACGTCGGGGCAGCTCCTTGGAGGTGGAGGACGGGGTGGCTGAACCGGTGGGACGATGAGATCGACGACGGATCCTCATCCGGTACAGTGGATGAGGGACGTCGAGGTGTTGCTGTGGACGACGTCGTCGGGGAAGAGGCTCCGGCTAGGTGGCAGACGGAGCAGGGTGTGGGGTTTCGTCGCAGGTTTTCGCGGCCTCGGTGTACGAATGGGTGGGCGGATGGGATGGCAGTGGGGAACCATGGCTTAGAGACGCGCTTGTCCGAAATGTGGGGTAAGTTACGAAAGTACCCCCACCGATTTGAGGCGGTTCTTTCGGTTCAGGGGTACCGCGGGCATTTCGCGTGTCGGGATTTCACAAGAGGTGGGAGTTTTCGCGCGCGTTGTAATTTCAAAATAGCAAGGCGCCGGTTGGGATGGAGGGAGTTGTCGAAGCACAACGAGACAAAGATATATCTTAAATATTTCGGGCTAACAAGGCATGGGTTGAAATTTCCGGACAAGCCTAACGTGTACTGTACCAAATCAATGCCACTACAAATGTCATTCAAAACTTTGAATTCATGTTATGTTCAATTAAAATATTTCGCTACGTGTATAATGCATGCAACCTACTACTCAAATGAACATTTTAGTGCATTCCAAACGTATATACTACCGCTTCATTATGAACTAAATTTAAATTCATTTCTCTATTTGAATAAGATCTACAATAATGATTGTTGTGAAGTCAAAGCATTCGAATTCGTTTCTCTATTTTAATAAGATCTACAATCATCATTATTGTCAAGTTAAACCATCGTTTGTGTATTATCTTCACAGCACACCACATGATTAGTCTCGAGTTACATATGAACTATGTGTACTATATGAATTCGAACTAGATTTTTTGAATCCACTTTATTTTGATTTCAAGTCACATTACATTTCTAGCTCTAGCTAGATCTTCATAATCTAAACCATGTCTCATATGTATAATGTGTTTATCACATTATGTATGGTGCCCCGCCCCCTACGCCTACAAGTATTTAGATGTGAGTTGCAAACACCACACATTACCACAAATTCAAATAAAATGTAAGAATGTTCGATATATAGTATTGTTTAGATTGTTCGATATTTAGTTGTAAGCTGCAAACGCCACACATTATGACAAATTCAAATAAAATGTGAGATTGTTTGATGTATAGTATAGTTTAGATTGTTCGGCATTTAGCTGTGAGTTGCAAATGCCATGCATTATCACATTATGGTATAACATGTGCACAGCACGTGTATCACCGCTATATTCATGCATGCAATATTTAAAACACTATATGAATCTGCTTTCATATCAAATTATGATCTTTTTTAGTCTCTTACACCCACACAATCCTCTAACCTTTGTAGCTACCACTAACTTTCTCTCATGCATGCACACGCCCTCCTCATCCTCCCCCTCCCTCGGCATTCTATACACCGGGCACATTCATTTTTTTCTTTAGGTCGTTCTCCTAGAGTCTCCACAACTCCTTTCCGACACACACCGATCGATAAACCTCTCTAGCGATGCCTGCCTACAACATACACACACACCTTCAATCTCCTCCTTTATGTGTCCTTGCCTCGTGTCTCTCATACGGTCAGACACATGTGTAAACTCTCGCCCCTCTTTTCATCGATCTCACAACCGCACACTCCTCCCCGTATCTAGCTAGTAGTTGGGCCTCTTGCACCACCTCCTAGCTCCATTCTCTCTGTCTATCCGTCTCGCTGGGCCTTATTTGCCTCTAACAAATGGACGTACACCGACCGATCTCTCGCTATACATATAGCTAGCTAGGTCCTTATGACTCGTTTTTACCCACACGTCAATCAACCTACCTCATTAGTTGTGTCTCTCCCTTCCTCCGACAAACAACAATTGATCTACCGATCTAGTTAGGTTTGCTTACCAAACACATGGTTCCCCTTCATCATCCATGGATGCGTCCCGATAGATCTATCACGCACAGGCACACAAAGAAACACATCCCCACTCTTATTGATAACATTGTAGTTCCACCCTCAATTTGTCTACTAGGCCTCTCCCACCATCTTTGAGAAGCAACTCCCTCACCCATCCAGCACTCTACCCCTCTCCCTCCCTCTCCCTCCCCCTCTCTCTCCTCTCTCTCTCTCTCTCTGTCCCATCATATTTCCCGTCCTTCAGTTATGTATGGATGTCGACCGATCTCCCTCAAGACATAGTTGGGTCTCTCCTTCTCAACACATATACGAGTCGTTCTACCTCTATAGTTAGGCCTCTGCCTACCCCTCCCCCACCCCCTCCCCCACACACACCGATACATCGAGCGCTCTAGTCATGTCTCCCTGCCACACACAAACTTGACATGTGCCCTCTAACGTTCCGTTAGGCCAGTCGCCCTATATCTTTGACTTGCACACACACACAACTTCGATGGCTCTCTTCATCGATCTCGCACCCACCCACTTGATCCTCTCTTCGACTCTATCGATAGCTATGACCCCTCCCTCTCTTCTCGTGGATTGCCCGACCCTCTATGTATGATATGGATAGGCCTCCATTTCACACACATTGCATGCAAAAATTTGTTTGAGATGTCATCGACACATATTCCCACAAATAATTCACGAAATCAACCCCCACCCCACCCCCACCCCAAAATAAAAAACACTCACAAACGCGGTTTGTATCTCTCACACACACCCACGTAGGTGGGGGACGTCCACGAAGATAAGAGGTGCATGCACGGCGCACATACTCCCGTCTCTTTCCCAACCACACCCACGTGGGTACACTGTGGAGCTCATTTCTGTATGAAAAAGGCAGACCATGTGGTAATTTGGCACGTGTACTGGTTATCTACTTGGTGGAGGGAGGATCGTCTACCACGGGTGAACAAACAAATTGCGACTTGACGTGTTATGTTAAAAAAAGAGGCAAACCATGTGGGGCCTACCTTAGAGGCAAGGCTCTATACACTGGAGTACTTTTGATGTGTCCCGTCAACTCGCAGAACGAGGAGAAGCTTTCTTAGTACGCTGACGGTGTCCTGGACTAGGGGGTACTCACCACGTCATCTCCCGATCTGTTAGATTGGGCCGAGGACCCCCATGGCCATATACTCATGGGCCAGTTCGGACAGCTGCCGCATACAAGGAAGATTCCACAAGACTTGGCGATCAAGACAAGGACTCCTCCCCACCGGCGTATTCGGCTAGGACTCTTGTTATCCTAGGCCTCTGGTGCATTATATAAACCGGGGCCAGGCTAGTCGATAGATATATACATACAATCATACCATAGGCTAGCTTCTAGGGTTTAGCTTCTCTGATCTCATGATAGATCTACTCTTGTACTACCCATATCATCAATATTAATCAAGCAGGACGTAGGGTTTTACCTTCATCAAGAGGGCCCGAACCTGGGTAAAACATCGTGTCCCCTGCCTCCTGTTACCATCTGCCTTAGACGCACAGTTCGGGATCCCCTACCCGAGATCCGCCGGTTTTGACACCGACATTGGTGCTTTCATTGAGAGTTCCGCTATGTGATCGGCAAAAGGATCAATGGCTCGCCTGCAGATCAACTGCGACTTCAGCATCTTCGTCACCAGCTCGACTGGTCACCTTGGTTTGACCAAGAACTGTGCCCCGTGTTCGGATCACCATGTTCGGACGAGGGCCTTCATCAAACATCAACTCCGATCTCTATCAAGATCACGGAGGAATCATCCATGGAGCTCGGGGGCTCAAAGTCAACATTGCCCTCAAGCGACCGTGCTGTTTTTCTGCACAGCGAACTCGTATCTGCCGCCACCACCTCCTCGAGTATCGCTTTGACGATCGCTTTGGTGGAATTGTGCGGAATTGAGTCTACAACAACCCTGGAAAATTTCGTCGAGTTCCGATGGAGGAATCTCTGGCAATCCATGATATACCGGAGCCCTGTCAAATCTGGACGGGAATTTGGATGAGTTTAGGGCGTGGTGTCCAGTTTCTATCTCGGACGTCCTTTGGAAGATCCAACCGTTGATCGGCTGCGGAATTCCTATATCTACCACCTCTCAAAGTTTCAGCTCAATCCGACCGTCCAAACTCCGGGAACCTTCCGATTAGTGCATCACTTTTTGGATCTGTTTTCTGCGCAAAAAAGAATCCGACCCGAGTTCGTCTTTTTTATGAACGGGATTTCAGACATCCCTTTTGAAGGAAGTTTTGTATGGGGTATTGTGTTTTGTTCCCGAACACATCCCACTAACTTTAAGATCTTTTGAATATGATCTTCAACATCATGCTGGTGTCAAACCAGTCCGGCAATATTACTCCACGGCTGCCGACCTGCGCTAGACACGTTGTCACTTTGTTGAGCCGAGCTCAACTTCTTCGGATCATCTTCTCGGCAAGACGAACAAGAGTCCGGCATCGCGAAGGATAAATCATCACCAACATCGCCGCCCCACGGATTACACGGAGCGGGCATACCGGCATCGCCGCACGGTCGCTTCATCAAGCCTGCATCGACCACGTCACGACCGGCATCGACAGGGCCGTGCTATTGCTTCTTCAAGCTGGTGTCCTTCACGCTGACCTACTTCGACTCATCGGCTGACATCGAGGCTTCGACATCTCGGCTGGACCGGGGGCTTCGCCATCTCTTTATCAACCTACTCCGGACACTTCGGCGTCACTAGCCGACCAGCTCCGTCACGTTAGCTGGGCCGAGGGCTTTGCCTCGGCGAGCCAACCTTTGCCAGCATTGCCATGCCATCGTTTTATCGCCCATCAGGCAATGGGTGTGCAGAGCGAGTCCCAATTTTGGGAATCACCTTCCTTCGGATTGCTACAACAAATAAACCAGGTGCTATTAATCCTAGTATTTTTTGCTTGTTTGGGTTCATTTTTCCCAAGGAATTATTACTCTGATTTGTCCATCATATGTACACAGGTCTATCAAATGGTGGCCGCATTAATGACAGTCGCATGGTGGTTCGGTCAGTTTCCGTACATAGTCCGGCGAACGCCGCATCCGGAGCTTGGACCGACCTGCGAATTCAGGCTTTGCCACGCCTTTACCGCATCACGCTGACGCCCTGCATCGACATTGACTTCGGCGCCAGACCATATTTCTTTTATTACTAACTTTGCATAAATTATTTATTATGCAATGATTTTTTTAATTATCATTATTACTATTATCTCCGGTTTGCACTATTTTTGTGCACGGGAAAATGATCCGGGGACTTCGACGCCACTCCGCCGGTCTGCATTGACCGTGCTATGTCACCACTTCGGCGTGTCGAGCTCTCCGCTCCGCCACCTTGGGACCGGCTTGGGGGATGGAACCTTGCCCCGCATCAAGCTCGGACCACGTCATCAATACCGAACACATTAACCAGCTAAGTCGCTTTCATGCTCAAAGCTTTAATTTCTAACTTGTGTTTGGTTCGACCAAGCATTACACTTTTTTGGCAAAAAGTTGCTTGTAAAAAATTTCCTTGTCCAAACTTTGTTTGTGACGCATAAATTCAAATACCCAATTCATTTGGGGGCTTCCTTCATGAAGCTTTTCCTCTTGCATATGATTATACTTGTACGGCTTCGTTCCTTGTTCGTGTATTACGCCACAATATGCACCATATTGACTTAAGCGATTTGCAAGCTGGGTTGCCTCGCTCTTGTGTTTACCCCTACGTTCCCGATTGTTCGGCTAGGGAGTAAAGGGAGCACCTCTGCGATTGTCACGATTGGGTCATCCGAGCCGGACCTCAGACTGGGTGAAGCCGAAAGCTAGCGCTCTTATAGTTTTCAATGATGGTCGGCACACAACGGAACTCATGAGTACAAAAAATCTATTGCACAAGTCTCATAATAACAATGAGCACCGAAGAAAGGTATCGGTGGGGGTACTATTTTCTTCGAAGATGCTTCTTACACTTCACAGTAATATAGCATAAGTTCCCTGAGCGCGCTTTGTCTGTTACAGCCTTATGGCTTGATTGCCTGGTTATTGGAAACACCGTCGATATTCTCGACAGATGGAGTACATAACACTTTTCGGTCCTTGACCAAAGAGGGAGAAGCCGACGGTCGGTTAAGACGCATTTAAAGTTCGGTTGAACATAGATATGATATAAGTACTTCGTTACATGCAATCATTCTTTTACCTAAGTCACTTGGGGGCTCTTAAATTTTATATGAGCCATTTTATGATAAGTGTTCTTCTTAGTCGTTGCAAAGTTTTATTATTATTATTATTATTATTATCTATCACTCCTTTTTTTGACACGAGCGTATGGTCACTAGCCGGGGAGCCTAATTTCTCTCTCAAAGCCGCTAGAGTTTAGTTTGCTAAACTGGCCTAATGAGAAGTACTCCGCCCTCGGGATAGGAGGTTGAAGCCGTAGGCTGACCCGCTTGAAGTCTTGAGATAGGATGTATCATGTTAAAGCACGACAGAAGCACTTCTTTTGCTAAGGCCAATTTTTGGATTGGCACCGAACACTTGATCTTGTTCGGACGTCAAGTTTTTACTGCCGTTTTTTGGTTTTCCAAGCTTATGGCACTTTTAAACTATTTGTGTGTTTTCAGCACAAGTCTCGTAGTGCAACGCCGAACACCTTTAGAGATTCGGCAAAAACATTCTCGGATATTGCTATATATACATCGGTTTTGAATTGTGTCTTCGGTCAATAGTTGGGTTACCCGGCTCCTGCACTTGCCTCCTACGTTCCGCTTTGTTCGGCTAGGTGTGCAAAGGGAGAACCACTATGATTGTGCTTCCAGCTCACATGGTTAAGCACCTCAGTGGAGAAAGCCGAAAACTGACTGTCACAATAAGCGTAAACTGGTCAGCGATCTGATGACTGTGTTAAATGATGGGCCATTCATCACAATGGCCGAAGTGTTTACGGCTTGACCTCGACTGTGGCCAAACACTACCGGGGCCTATTAACTGGCCTCCCAAACTAAATCCTTGATATTTTGCTCTTACATTAGAGCTGAGGTTTCATGATCATGCTTAGCATGACAACCCAAAGAAAGGAACCGATAGCGGAACTATTTTCTTTGGAAGACATTTCTTATGTTAAACAGTAATATAACATATCTCTCTGCGTACCTTTGTTTATAAAACCGTGTGGCCAGATTGCCTTGTTTGTCGTAAATCTTTGCCGTCATAAAGGCTTTATAAAGTAGGACAAACACTCCTCGGCTACTGGCCGAGGAGGTGGAAGCCGATAGTCGGTCAACAAAGTTTTGTACAATGCGGATCCGAGTATTAATGACGTAAAGTACTTGGATACATAGAGTCATTACACATAATTTATGATTTTACTATGGATATCGATCCTTAATTCGGCCACCCATGCCCGCATTAAGGCTCAGGGGCTACTGGGCTTCGGGCTTATTATTTACAAATATTGAAGGGGCACATCGATCCCCTGATCTAGTGTTGCCACCCGACCAGTGTCTCTGGGGCTACTGCATTGCCTGTCCAATGCAGAAAATTTTATGTGCAATATAGTTTCCAAGGAGATTTTGATCCTCAGGTTGGTCGGCCGCACCCAACCTGAGTCTCGAGGACTAAGCACGCCGCTTTTTGTGTCCTAAAGTATTCTTCCGAGCTAGGACTTGATCCTCAGGCCGATTTTGCAAATCAACCTGAGTCTCAGCGGCTACTGGGATCAGCGGTCTTACGTCATCCTTCAGGTGCATCTCGGGTTTTAGACCGATACACACCTTGAGGGCTACTGGTTGTATATCTCGGCAGAGAATAAATTGCACCAATAAAAAATATTGACAAAAAATCGGCACACAATCGGGGTGGTGCACCACCTCGGAAGCAGTCCTGCATAAAGTTCGGGCGCTAGTGGCTGGCTCCATAGAGGGCATTTCCGGCATTAAGCTCAGCTAAACTCCTTCAACTTTTTTGAACCAAGGTGATTTATGACAGTCCGGCGTTGGAGCTTGGACATAGTCCGGTGTTGGAGCTCGGATACAGTCCGGAGTTGGAGCTCGGATACATTCCGGCATTGGAGCTCGGAAGCGGTCCGGCGTTCGTGCTCGTCTGCAAAAGATACCTCAAATGCAGTCCGGCGTTGGAGCTTGGACGCAAGAGGACACTGCCTCCCGGGAACAATTCAAACCCGAGGTCTGGCATAAAAATAACAAGTCATTGATAAAGGCCGGAAACTTAAAGGGGCTCCTCGGATACCCGACGTATAAACTCGTCGAATGCATTTCGGCGATCCTCAAGATCGAAGATGAGAAGATTTGTTGAACCAGTTTCCAAGACCAAAAACCGAAGACGAAGAATGGTTCGGAAGAATCGAGGAGCATCCCTAACTTGAAGACCGGTTCAGGGGGCTACTGACGGTGTCCTGGACTAGGGGGTACTCACCACGTCATCTCCCGATCTGTTAGATTGGGCCGAGGACCCCCATGGCCATATACTCATGGGCCAGTTCGGATAGCTGCCGCATACAAGGAAGATTCCACAAGACTTGGCGATCAAGACAAGGACTCCTCCCCACCGGCGTATTCGGCTAGGACTCTTGTTATCCTAGGCCTCTGGTGCATTATATAAACCGGGGCCAGGCTAGTCGACAGATATATACATACAATCATACCATAGGCTAGCTTCTAGGGTTTAGCTTCTCTGATCTCATGATAGATCTACTCTTGTACTACCCATATCATCAATATTAATCAAGCAGGACGTAGGGTTTTACCTCCATCAAGAGGGCCCGAACCTGGGTAAAACATCGTGTCCCCTGCCTCCTGTTACCATCTGCCTTAGACGCACAGTTCGGGACCCCCTACCTGAGATCCGCCGGTTTTGACACCGACATTGGTGCTTTCATTGAGAGTTCCGCTATGTGATCGGCAAAAGGATCAATGGCTCGCCTGCAGATCAACTGCGACTTCAGCATCTTCGTCACCAGCTCGACTGGTCACCTTGGTTTGACCAAGAACTGTGCCCCGTGTTCGGATCACCATGTTCGGACGAGGGCCTTCATCAAACATCAACTCCGATCTCTATCAAGACGCACAGTTCGGGACCCCCTACCCGAGATCCGCCGGTTTTGACACCGACATACGCTATCTCCCCCTTTCCTAAATATAAGTCTTTGTAGAGATTTCACCATGAACCACATGCGGATGTATATAGATGCATTTTAAGTGTAGATTCATTCATTTTGGTCCGTATGTAGTGGAATCTCTACAAAGACTTATCTACTAGTAATAGCTAGCCCCCACTACTAGGAATTCCCTATCCTCTCCTTGAGCCACATCATCAAAATTGATGTAGCCGTTAGATGAAGTAAATCAGTCCATAATAGCCGTCTGATCTAGACGTTGAGAGGCTCCGCACTAAGCCACATGCAAGCATGCAGAAATACCGTGGCACATGCATGTGAGTGGGTTTTAAATCACATCAACATGTCTGCATGCAAGCATGCACCGGTAGCATGCATGTAAGTGAGCTTTTAAGTCCCATTAACATGTCAAAAAAATATAATCCCATTATGCAGTAGGAGTTGCTGATCTTTTTTCCTTACGTGGGATGATATAAATGATGATGGGAGTTTATTTAGTTTGGCTACCACATTTGTCATGCGGTTATAGAGTTTTTTTAGTTCTATGAAATCGATAATTTTGCGCAGAGAGATATACCGCTGTTCGGCGGCAATGCGCGGGGACTCATCTAGTAATATTTAGGAACAGAGGGAGTACTATGTAAAGAGTTAGGTGTCGCACGGTGATAGTGTGAGGTGGGCCATGTAATCACTGAGCCTGTGTGTTTTCACTGCTCTTGCATGCCTCCGCTGTAAGAATGGAGAAAATTGTAATCTAGTAGTAGTACCTCCTTTCACCGAAAGCGTGGGACATCCAGCAGTCCTACCACCTCAGTAATAAAGACCAATGAGCCGTCAAATCATATAGACCCAGAAGTAACCATCACTCTTGAGCTAGTGAGAGGTCGCCTCCGCTCTGCCCGGGCATGAATGCGGCACCGATTCATTGGAGCGGCGCTGACCGTTTTGGGCGGGAAGCGCGCGCGGGCGATGGAGGGGCTTTGGGTGGGCCAGGCTGGTCAGGAGCGGGCGTGGCAGATGTCCGCATGTCCCTACCGGACACACCCGGAAACGAGAGGATGCACCGACTCTCGCGGCTAAAATCGTACACTACACAACATCTCTCTATAGGAGTAGGTCGATCTGTCGCTCTCTCTAACACACACATGTTGTTAAACACACACACACACACGTGCGCGCGCACGCACACACACACGCACCTTGGTTCCGTTGCACCTTCTAACTTGAGGTCTCGGGTTTGATAACTACACTTGAGCATAATTTGTGCCAGGAGGATTCTTTGACTGGTCAAAATGTTTTCTAGGGTTTGCACGCTTCACACTCTCTCTCCAGTATATATATACACGCTGGAGCCTCAGCGCTTGTAGTTGCTCTCTTCACACTCTCTTGCCCTCTCCCTCCGTTTCGAATTACTTGTGGCAGGTATGGATGTATCTAGATGTATTTTAGTTCTAGATACATCCATTTCTTTGACGAGTAATTTGGAACGGAGGGAGTTGTTGCTCTCTTCACACTCTCTCGCCCTCTCCAGATCTAAACAAGACTTCGTTGGCCTCTCTCTCCCCTCTCTACTGCTCAAAGAGCCGGCAGGATCCGTCCGCCGGGAAGGGAAGGAGGCTTAACGCTGTCGCCGTCGGCGAGGGACTACCGACGCAGCTGTTCAATTTCCACCCAGTGGCGGCGCGGGAGGGCCTTCGACCCCTTCTTCTTTGCCGCCGTCCCGTCGCCCACCGAACCACGCCCCAAGAACCTTAAGGTATAATTTACTTACTCCACATGCATTTCTCTAGCTGCATGTATACCATGAATCTAGGACGTGGTTCAAAGAGGAAAGGAGTGGGGGAAAGTAGTGGGAAAAGTTGTATATAGCATGAATCTAGGACGTGGTTCAAGGAGGAAATGAAGGGGGAAAGTTGTATAGCATGAATCTAGGATGTGGTTCAAGGAAGAAAGGAATGGGGGAAAGTAGTGGGGAAAGTTGTATCGCATAAATCTAGGACGTGGTTCAAAGAGGAATGGAACGGGCGAACGTACTAGTTCAAAAAGGAAAGGAAGGGACAAGGCTGTAGAGTTTGAGCAGGACTAGATTTGCTGCGCTCACATAGGGAAAGGTGTCTAAAGATAACAAAACAGGGACCAACACAAATATGCTCCTTGCTTATTTGTTCTTTGTTGCAACAGACTGTGCATGACCATAGTACATCGGTAGATGCACATGGTGCTGGTGCGTCCACTGTCCCGTGCAACTCATTAGCTGTTGTTAATCTAAGGCCCTGTTTGGTTAAAAACTACCTAGTCCCTACCTGCTTGGTTCCAGGGACTAAACATGGACTAGAGGTTATTAAATGACATGCTAAAAGACCATGTTACCCCTAGTAATGAACTAATAGAGACAAGGTGCGATGCATGGCAGGGGCAACTGTTGGAAAAAGTCCCAAAAGGACTCCCTCGGGGTCTTCTTTCTTTAGTCCCAAATGCCCACTTTTAGTCCCTAAAAGTCCCTCCTGTTTGGTTTAGATGGGACTGACACGGAGTTTTTTTTAGTCCCTACACCAAAATGTCCCTATAAACAAACACCCTCTAATAATGCCGCTGGAAAATTGATGCAATGCCACAGTTAAAAGCAAATTACATGTTTAACGAATTTTATTGTTAATATAATCTCCATGTTAATATTAATCAATGCCACCATTTGAGAAATGCTACTATCTTACTTTCTTTGCCATTTAGATAAGGTAGATGCTTCTTTTTGTTGGCTTCTGTGTCATCCACCGTTATTGACCACTAATTGTTTCCTTTGCACCTCTATGTAAACAGGGTTATCTACTTCACCTTGTTGCCATTGTGACCTTTTGTTGCACTGCACAAAACACTTTTATTTTAAGAGTGTTTTGTGCAGTTCAACCAAAATGTCACGCCGACAACGTTGCTTGATTGCTTGATCTTAGTGGAACTGCACAAGAGGAGATCTTACTTCCTATCCGTTAAGGCGAATTTGGTTCAGATCTTCTTCTTGTGTGTTGTTTGAATTCCGCATCATGAGAGGTCAGTACTAGCCTTCTTTCACATGATTCTGCAGTGTGCTTTCATATGTTGTGCTACTTGTACGATAATGTTGCTTGATTTTAGTGAACTGCACAAATGGAGACAAGACTTCCAATCTGTATGTGCACCGTAATATCCCATTGAGGTAAGATAAGGATATTTCACAACTGCTGGCCTGTATTTTGCCACTTTCATCAGAAAATTAAGTTTAGTACTATACTTGTGCTCTCTAATTGACATGCCGAATCTTACATTAAAGGTGAAGCTTGTCTGTTATTGAACCAAGTGATGAAGGGGAAGAACAAGTGGAAGAAAAACAAAAATCAACTCCCGGTGCTGTAATGAAGCACTGGAACTGTGATGACACAAGTAATGATATAGTTTTGCATCTTAATTTATTGCTATGGCTGGAACGAGCAATTGTTTTGCCACTAATTTGATGCCACTCTTAATGTAATATGTAATTATCTCAACTTGTGCAAACAGGGATCTTCTTTGAAGATACCATATATTTTAGTGGAACTGCGTATATAGTAAGCATGGCCACCACCATAGATAGCAACAGATGGTTCCGGAGAAGTGCTTCATCTGTATGCTCTACAAAATAAGCCTCCTGACAAAGGTTGGTACTCGCCCACTGATTTCATCCATATGATTGAGCTTTGTCATCTCTATTGGTCTTGTGCTACTATTTAGATACTGTCATGAAAAAGTGGTATTGTCCTTGAGAAGTGCTTCATCTGTGCTGTTTTAAATATTTCCTTTCCTTTTTTTTGAGCAAACAGGGATGCTAGCATTTAGTAGTCCCCTTGTCTTTGCACAACAGGATCATCTTCCTCTGAAGAAGAATATGGAGTACGTGTAGTGACTAGTTCTGACTATGCCAGGATGAAGAAGCCCTGTCTATCTTCTCATCAGAAGGAGCAGTTGAAGGATGGTTACATTACTCCCCACAAGACCAAACTAACTTCAGCTCAGAAGGACTGACAAATCTCCATCTTTTTGCTGTGATGCGCGAGTACAATGTTGTTCTAGGATTCTTTCTGGTGAGTTCCAATTTTCTAAAAGTGTGCTCTACATGGATCATGTATGTGCCTGTTGAAACTGTCAATTCATAGTACAGTTTGCTTTATACTAATCACTTTTTTGTATTTGTGCAAACAGGGGTGCTCAGCTTGATTTCAATGGGAACTACACAAAATGTTCATGAATACATCGAATCATTCATTTCCACCACAAGAAAGGAGGTGCTGATAAGTTCAAGGTGTTGCAACATATAAGGGCGAAATCATACAAGCTACGCGCGAATTTGGTTGATTTTGGTGGAACTGCACAAAAAGAACAGCTGGTTTATTTAGCACGAGGTGCCATGTCAATGTCCGAACTGATGGCAAACCCTGCCCATTCCACAATCGTGGGCATTTGATATTTTGGAATGGGACAACCTTGTCAAATTTTGCTCATTGATTTTAGCAATACATGCGTTTGATATTTTCGAATGGGACGCCCTTTGTTGTCAGCAGCGTCGATCAATTTTTCTTTATTCTTTAGTTGTGAAGTAAATATTGCCTCTGACATGTGAGTCGCTGAGATGCATAATCATCGATTGTTTTGAATGTTCTCTATGAATTGCCAGGCCTGTGTGTTTGATTGTAATGTACAGAAACACTAAAAAGCTGCTCAAACTCTTTGTACTCCTTCTGTTCCTTTTTACTTTGCACATTGTGAAAGTGCATACTTTTTTGTATAAGATTGGTCAAAGTAGAGATACTTTGACTGCAGACAAAACTTGTATGCAGACTAGAATGGACCGGAGGGAGTACATGTGAAACTGCTGCAAACGAGGTGATCACCCTGGGAATAATGCTAGTACATATTGTTTTGCATGTTCATCCAATGCCAGTGATACAGGAATTTGAACTAATCAAAATAAATTCATCCATACACGGTCGGATTTCATATAAACATGCCGGATTTCATTACATTTCATACATTCTTTAACTAAAAAGGGGTGCGCTGGAGGTATAATTAATTAACTGAAGCTACCCACTTATGTCCCGCTGAGCCGAACAGAAGCTTCAATGACTTAACTGCAGGTGCAGTTGCGTAACTGACATGTGGCATGTTGGGCCCATGTGTCAGTCAGCCAACTGCACCAGCAGTTAAGTAGAAGCAACGTTCTTCTCCAGCGCAGCTCTCCGACTCCACGTCGCCGCCAAGAAGCTAACCGGCCGTCAATGGTCAACCCGCCTAGCTTGGCTTCAACCGGAGGGTAGCAGCGGTGGCCTTACATGGACCCGAGCGGCAGCGACCTACCGTGTTCTACTCTTCCTCGTTTTCTGTGTGGCGCGGCCTCGTTGACAGCGGGGCGGGGCCTCGGCAGAGCTGGCGATGTCCTCTGCCTCGTTGTTGGTGGGGCGGGGCCTCGGTGGAGCTGGCGGTGTCCTCTGCCTCGTTGTTGGTGGGGCGGAGCCGGCGGTGTCCTCTTCCTCGTTGTTGGTGCCGCGGGGCCTCGGCGGAGCAGGGCCTCGTCGACGCCAGCGGAGCGGGGACTCGTCGGAGCCGGCATTGTCCTCTGCCTCGTCCTCGGTCTCGCCAAACAGCGCCTCACCCTCTTCATCACCCTCTTTGCTAGCCTCTTTGTAGGCGGCCGCAGCCTCCGCCACCTGCATGCGGTACCGCCAGCGCTCGAGGCAGCCCTTGCGGGCGGAGTAGTACGAGTCGAACAGCGCCTCCTGCTCCGCCCGCTCCGCGGCGATGTGCTCCTCCGCCTGCAGGTGCTCCTCGAGGAGATGGTGGTTGTAGGCGGCGTCGGCCTGTGCCTCCCGGAACTGCTCCTCACGCATCTGCCTCACCCTGTCCATATATTGGGCACGGGCCTCGCCGATGGTCATGGTGCAATGCACCGGCAAGGATGGCGCGAAGGAGGGGGTTGGTGTCGGATCGTTGACTACCATGTTCTCCATTGGGACGTCATCATCCTCCGGCTACCTGCCGGCCAGCCGGTCGGTAGCAATGGTTGCCATCTCCTTGTGGTCCATCGTCCGCCCGTCCCGAAGAGCGCTGGAGCACGAGGAAGCCATGGTGGGCAGTAGTGGTGTGGACAGGAGAAAGGGAACGGATGCGGATGACTGCGGCTATGGCCGACGCAACAATTTATATAGCAATGGTGGGCGGGCGGAGGGACGGACGTGTTGCGCCGGAGTAGCCGCCTCGGCAACCGCGTATCATTAATGTGGGCGGCAGATGGACGAATGGACGGCACTTGTGTCGTTTGAAGGCGGAGCAATCGCCTGCACCGGGAAGCGGGGAGGGCGGCGCTGACTGTTTCGGGCGGAAAGCGCGCGCGGGCGAGGAGATGACTTTACTTGGAGAGGATGACAATGGGGACCCACACTATTGTCAACCTATGTAGTACTCCCTCCTTTCCGGTTTATTGGGCTTATCTCAAAATTTTAGTTTTTCCATTTTATAAGGCTCAATTTGGTTGTTCCCCATCACATGTTCAGACTTCAAGGTGCATTAAATCATTGCATGCAAGTATTAAGAGAAAACTGACCAATGCATGCACTTTATGCATGCATGCATTGCAATTAATGCATTCGTAAACATAATTTTTTGAGGAAAACAAGAGCATTAATTGGGTGCTTTTGCAAAATACAAAAAATATTCCACCACTCATCATCTACCTTGGTTGGTCAGATTTTTGAATTGAGCCTTATAAACTGGAAAGGAAGGAGTAGTCAATAAACGAGATAATTGCACAAGAAGCGGCCGACAGCTAGGACCAAGCAGCTCGAGCAGTATTTGTGTTTTTGAGGTGTGAGCACTGCAGAGTTTTTCGATGTTTAGCCCAGATATTAATTTTTCTCCTCTGAACAAAAACGAAAAGATCGCTGCAGGTATTAACTGGGCGAGCTGTGGCCCGTCTAGCCAGGCCAGATATCCAGCCCAGATATTAATTTTTTTCAAGTTGAAAATGGCTAGCCCAGCTATACTTTTTTTAGGAGTACCCAGGAAAGGTCAAGTTGTTATTCTCCGCCCCGCTAGGCTGCAAATCTTTCCTAGGAGGGATGCATTAGGCTTAATAAGAAAATGGGCTTTAAGAAATAATAAATGGGATGTAATTATAAAAACTGGGCAGTAACTATAAAAAAAGCACCAAACACGTGATTACTTTATAAAATATTATTTTTGGATATTGAAAATTTTAATTTCATTAATTGTTGCGAGCACAATGTTTCGTTGGATTTTTACGTAATATAAATTTATATTGAAATTGTATTTAATCTGACTAGAAATTTCGGGATAAAAATATTTCGGATCCCATCAAAATGTGGGAAATTTTATTGAATTCTGTTTTGAACGGTTGGTTGAAATGGGTTGTACTTTTAACAAACTGTAAATGGGCTGTAGTAAATTCCATTAGAATTCAAAAATGGGCTACACATTCTTACAAATCTCAAATGGGTTATACTTTCTCTGCCACACACTTCTGGCCTTACTAAGTTGACGCGTCCCCTACAAAAATAGAGTTGAGGCGTATGCAAGGCTTTGTCAACTTATAGTCAACACACGGTTCTAGTAGCAGTGGCCGTTGGATGTCCAGCCAACGGATGTTGTGCTTCTTCTTCAATCTCGGATATTCTAGCTTCACCCGCCCAAAAAATGATTCCTCCCCTGACATCTGGGGCGCACCGTTTCGGAAGCTGACCTATGGGCCTGCTAAGTTGACATACCAAGGGCTTTGGCAACTTAGTCAATATGAACGATTCTAGCTGCAGTGACCGTACGATGTCCATCCAACGGCCATCATGCTTCTTCAACCTCTGGTCTTCTTTTGCTCCAGCCGCCCAAAGCAGCGCCGGTCAAGCCGCATGCTCTTGCCTCCCGTGGCTGGCTGTGCTTCCGCGGAGGCCTCACCGCCCCCTACTATTCCCACCGCTGGCCAGGCCCTGCGGCGACGGCAGCCTCACACCGCAGCCGAACCAGTGAACCCTCGTACTCCTCTCCGCGCGGGCTTCCACTGCCGCGTCTTCCCCGGCTCCCCGTCGTCCCCTTCCTAGGCCTCGCCGTCGTCCACCGCCCTGGTGCTCTCGGCGCGGCGTGGTCAACGTGGTCAAGGAACGACTTCCATCAAACGTGGACTGTATGTGGAGAGGCTGACAGCTGGGTCCAAGGCCGCATCAAGGAAGTGCCTCCTTATTACGCGGAAAATAATGATTCCTCCACCTGACAGCTGGGACCCATCGGATGGGCCACTGTATTTCACGAAAAAAATGTTTCCCCCTGACTGCTGGGACCCACCAGCTACATCTTCGCACGCAAGGAAGTGCGTCCGGGCAAAAAAAACGATTCGCCCCCTTGACTGATGGGACCCACCAGCTACATCTTCGCAGGCAAGGAAGTGCTTGACAGTCGGGACCCATCTGGTCGAAGCGTACGTAGCATTGTCATTCTGGTCGCGAACGTGTACGTACATATATACTGGTGGATGTAGAGGCGTGCACGTGTCGTAGTAGAGGAGCGTACGTGTCGTAGTAGAGGCGCGCACGCAGCATGTACACGTACGTACAACGGCCAGGGTGCAAGAAAGAAAATACGGCCACGTATGTGTACATACGGGCTGGGTCTCGAACGCCTACTCGCGCATATGTACGGCCAGGGCTCGTGTACATGGCTGGGTCGGAATGGAGAAACAGCGTCGCCGTCGTGTTCATGGGGAGGCAATGAAATGCGTCGTGTTCATGGGGAGGCAACAGAATGTGTCGTGTTCATCGGGAGGCAACGGAACGCATGGGAGCCAACCGGCTGGGTCGGTACGGGATGCGTGGTCGTGTTCATCGGGAGGGCTTGGACGGAACATGCGATGGAAACGAGGCTTGAACGGGGTCCTGTTGATCGGGAGGAGTCTGGTGTACCGCAAAACGGAGGAAACGGACCTCCTGCGGTCGAAACGGGGGTCCTGTTGATCGGGAGGGGTGTGGCGTACTGCAAAACGGACGAAACGGACCTCCTACGGTCGAAAGGGGGGTCCTGTTGATCGGGAGGGGTGTGGCGTACCACAAAACGGACGAAACGGACCTCCTACGGTTGAAACGTGGGTCCTGTTGATCGGGAGGGGTGTGGCGTACCGCAAAACGGACGAAGCGGACCTCCTACGGTCGAAACGGGGGTCCTGATCATCGGGAGGGGTGTGGCGTACCGTAAAACGGGACTCCACGGGATACTGTTCATCTCCACCGTCAACCTCCTCCATCCTCCACGGGCTCCTGTTCATCCAGCCTCCACCGCGCGCTACTCCACCGGCTACTGTTCAACCACCACTCCACCGTCTACTATTCATCCAACCCTCCACACCACGGGGTCCTGTTCAACCACCCCTCCACGGGCACCCCTCCATTGTCTACTGTTCATCCAGCCCTCCACCACACCTTGGGGTCCTGTTCATCCAGAGGCAACGCCACCGCTCACTGTTCATCCACCCCCCTCCTGCAACGCTCACTGTTCATCCAATCGATCGGCTTCAGTTAGCAGCAGTAGTGAAGGAATCACTCGATCGGGTTCAGTTAACAGCCATCGATCAATCGCTCGGGTTCAGTAACGCGTAGCCTGCAGTGCAATCGCTCGGGTTCAGTTAGAGCCCAATGCCTCGCTCGGGTTCAGTTAGAGCCAACGCCTCGCACACACGCGCGTACGTGTACGAGAGAAACGCGCATCGCTCGGCCCCCGACCTCCCACTGTAACCGGGAACTCCCCGAAATTTTCCTCGCCCCCGCTTCTACCACGGTTTTTTCCATCATGGACGACCCAAAGAATGTCATGCAGCTGCGTCTCCGGCCCGCCGAGGACGAAAAGCCCATTTTCTGTCATGATTTTTTGTCATAGAAGTAGGAGCCCACCACATCTATGATGATACCGGGTTTTGTCACAATTATCGTCATAGAAGTGTCATATGTATGACAGAAAAAAAATCATTCGACCCAAAATGTCACGGATGTGTCTTTTTTTTGTAGTGTCCGGAGCCCCGAACGGACTCCAGATCAGCCCTCCCGAGAGAGTTTAGGGCTTGGTGGCGGCTCCGTATCGTAAAACGCGATGAATCCTTCTCCCTGGTTTTTTTCTCCCCGAAAGTGAATATATGGAGTCAGGGTTGAGGTTGGTGGAGCGTTAGGGGGCCCATGAGGCAGGGGGGCGCGCTCCCCACCCTTGTGGACAGGTGGTGGCCCCCCGACGTGGATCTTCTTTCCAGTATTTTTTATATATTCCAAAATAATTCTTCGTTGATTTTCAGGTCATTCCGAGAACTTTTATTTCTGCACAAAAATAACACCATGGCAATTCTGCTGAAAACAACGTCAGTCCGGGTTAGTTCCATTCAAATCATGCAAGTTAGAGTCACAACAAGGGCAAAAGTGTTTGGAAAAGTAGATACAACAGAGACGTATCAACTCCCCCAAGCTTAAACCTTTGCTTTGTTGGAAATATGCCCTAGAGGCAATAATAAATTGATTATTATTATATTTCCTTGTTCATGATAATCATTTATTATCCATGCTAGAATTTATTGATAGGAAACTCAGATACATGTGTGGATACATAGACAACACCATGTCCCTAGTAAGCCTCTAGTTGACTAGCTCGTTGATCAATAGATGGTTACGGTTTCCTGACCATGGACATAGGATGTCGTTGATAATGGGATCACATCATTAGGAGAATGATGTGATGGACAAGACCCAATCCTAAGCATAGCTCATAGATCATGTAGTTCGTATGCTAAAGCTTTTCTAATGTCAAGTATCATTTCCTTAGACCATGAGATTGTGCAACTCCCGGATACCGTAGGAGTGCTTTGGGTGTACCAAACGTCACAACGTAACTGGGTGACTATAAAGGTGCACTACGGGTATCTCCTAAAGTGTCTGTTGGGTTGGCACGAATCGAGTCTGGGATTTGTCACTCCGTGTGACGGAGAGGTATCTCTGGGACCACTAGGTAGGACATCATCATAATGTGCACAATGTGATCAAGGATTTGATCACGGGATGATGTGTTACGGAACGAGTAAAGAGACTTGCCGGTAACGAGATTGAACAAGGTATCGGGATACCGACGATCGAATCTCGGGCAAGTGTCGTACCGATAGACAAAGGGAATTGTATACGGGATTGATTAAGTCCTTGACATCGTGGTTCATCCGATGAGATCATCGTGGAACATGTGGGAGCCAACATGGGTATCCAGATCCCGCTGTTGGTTATTGACCGGAGAACGTCTCGGTCATGTCTGCATGTCTCCCGAACCCGTAGGGTCTACACACTTAAGGTTCGATGACGCTAGGGTTATAAAGGAAGCTTGTATGTGGTTACCGAATGTTCTTCAGAGTCCCGGATGAGATCTCGGACATCACGAGGAGTTCCGGAATGGTCCGGAGGTAAAGAATTATATATAGGAAGTGCCATTTCGGCCATCGGGACAAGTTTCAGGGTTATCGGTATTGTACCGGGACCACCGGAAGGGTCCCGGGGGCCCACCGGGTGGGGCCACCTGCCCCGGGGGGCCACATGGGCTATAGGGGGTGCGCCTTGTCCTACATGGGCCAAGGGCACCAGCCCCAAGGGGCCCATGCGCCTAGGGTTTCACAAAAGGGAAGAGTCCCAATAGTGGAAGGCACCTCCTAGGTGCCTTGGGGGGAAGGGAAACCTCCCTGGCCGCCGCCCCCCCCCCCTAGGAGATTGGATCTCCTAGGGCCGGCGCCCCCCCCCTTGGCCCTCCTATATATAGTGGGGGAAGGAGGGCTTTTCATCGATGCCTTTGGTTGCCTCCTTCTCCCTCTCCAACACCTCTTCCTCCTCTTCTGTGGTGCTTGGCGAAGCCCTGCAGGATTGCCACGCTCCTCCATCACCACCACGCCGTTGTGCTGCTGCTGGATGGAGTCCTCCTCAACCTCTCCCTCTCTCCTTGCTGGATCAAGGCATGGGAGACGTCGTCGGGCTGTACGTGTGTTGAACGCGGAGGTGCCGTCCGTTCGGCACTAGGATCTCCGGTGATTTGGATCACGACGAGTACGACTCCATCAACCCCGTTCTCTTGAACGCTTCCGCTTAGCGATCTACAAGGGTATGTAGATGCACTCTCCTTCCCTTCGTTGCTAGTCTCTCCATAGATAGATCCTGGTGACACGTAGGAAAATTTTGAATTTCTGCTACATCCCCCAACAGTGGCATCATGAGCTAGGTCTATGCGTAGTTTGTATGCACGAGTAGAACACGAAGTAGTTGTGGGCATTGATTTTGTTCAATATGCTTGCCGTTACTAGTCTTATCTTGATTCGGCGGCATCGTGGGATGAAGCGGCCCGGACCGACCTTACACGTACTCTTACGTGAGACAGGTTCCACCGACTGACATGCACTATTTGCATGAGGTGGCTAGCGGGTGCCAGTCTCTCCCACTTTAGTCGGATCGGATTCGATGAAAAGGGTCCTTATGAAGGGTAAATAGAAATTGGCATATCACGTTGTGGTTTTGCGTAGGTAAGAAACGTTCTTGCTAGAAACCCATAGCAGCCACGTAAAACATGCAAACAACAATTAGAGGACGTCTAACTTGTGTTTGCAGGGTATGCTATGTGATGTGATATGGCCAAAAGGATGTGATGAATGATATATGTGATGTATGAGATTGATCATGTTCTTGTAATAGGAATCACGACTTGCATGTCGATGACGTGACAAGATGATCATGGAGCCCCAAGATGGAGATCAAAGGATCTATATGATATTGGCCATATCATGTCACTATTATTTGATTGCATGTGATGTTTATCATGTTTATACATCTTATTTGCTTAGAACGACGGTAGTAAATAAGATGATCCCTCATTACAATTTCAAGAATGTGTTCTCCCCTAACTGTGCACCGTTGCTAAAGTTCGTCGTTTCGAAGCACCACGTGATGATCGGGTGTGATAGATCCTTACGTTCACATACAACGGGTGTAAGACAGTTTTACACATGCAAAACACTTAGGGTTAACTTGACGAGCCTAGCATGTGCATAGACATGGCCTCAGAACACAGAAGACCGAAAGGTCGAGCATGAGTCGTATGGTAGATACGATCAACATGAAGATGTTCACCGACGTTGACTAGTCCGTCTCACGTGATGATCGGACACGGCCTAGTTGACTCGGATCATGTAATCGCTTAGATGCCTAGAGGGATGTCTATCTAAGTGGGAGTTCATAAGATGAACTTAATTATCCTGAACATAGTCAAAAGGTCTTCGCAAATTATGCCGTAGCTCGCGCTTCAGTTCTACTGTTTAGATATGTTCCTAGAGAAAATTTAGTTGAAAGTTGATAGTAGCAATTATGCGGACTAGGTCCGTAAACTGAGGATTGTCCTCATTGCTTCATAGAAGGCTTATGTCCTTAATGCACCGCTCAGTGTGCTAAACCTCGAACGTTGTCTGTGGATGTTGCGAACATCTGACATACACGTTTTGATAACTACGTGATAGTTCAGTTAAACGGCTTAGAGTTGAGGCACCGAAGACGGTTTTGGAACATCGCGAAACATATGAGATGTTTCGAGGGCTGAAATTGGGATTTCAGGCTCGTGCCCACGTCAAGAGGTATAAGACCTCCGATGATTTTCTTAGCCTGCAAACTAAGGGAGAAAAGCTCAATTGTTGAACTTGTGCTCAGATCGTCTGAGTACAACAATCGCTTGAATCGAGTGGGAGTTGATCTTCCAGATGAGATAGTGATGTTTCTCCGAAGTCATTACCACCAAGCTGCTAGAGCTTCGTGATGAACTATAATATATTAGGGACATATATGATGATCCTTGAGATATTCGCGATGTTTGACACCACAAAAGTAGAAATCAAGAAGGAGCATCAATTGTTGATGGTTGGTGAAACCACTAGTTTCAAGAAGGGCAAGGGCACGAAGGGATACTTCATGAAACGGCAATTCAGCTGCTGCTCTAGTGAAGAAACCCAAAGTTGAACCCAAACCCGAGACTAAGTGCTTCTGTAATAAGGGGAACAGCCACTGGAGCAGAATTACCCTAGATACTTGGTAGATGAGAAGGCTGGCAAGGTCGATAGAAGTATATTGGATGTATTATGTTAATGTGTACTTTACTAGTACTCCTAGTAGCACCAGGGTATTAGATACCGGTTCGGTTGCTAAGTGTTAGTAACTCGAAATAAAGGCTACGGAATAAACGGAGACTAGCTAAAGGTGAGCTGACGATATGTGTTGGAAGTGTTTCCAATGTTGATATGATCAAGAATCGCACGCTCCCTCTACCATCGAGATTGGTGTTTGCGTTGAGCATAGACATGATTGGATTATGTCTATCGCAATACGGTTATTCATTTAAGGAGAATAACGGTTACTCTGTTTATTTGAATAATACCTTCAATGGTCTTGCACCTAAAATGAATGGTTCATTGAATCTCGATCGTAGTGATACACATGTTCATGCCAAAAGATAGTGATGATAGTACCACCTACTTGTGGCACTGCCACGTAAGTCATATCGGTATAAAACGCATGAAGAAGCTCCATGTTGATGGATCTTTGGACTCACTCATTTTTGAAAGGTTTGAGACATGTGAACCATGTCTATTGGTGTATATGCATGAAGAAACTCCATGCAAATGGACCGTTTCGACTCACTTGATTTTGAATCACTTGAGACATGCAAATCATACCACATGGGCAAGATGACTGAAAGCCTCGTTTTCAGTAAAATGGAACGGGAAAGCAACTTGTTGGAAGTAATACATTTTGATGTGTGCAATCCAATGAGTGCTGAGGCATGTAGTGGATATCGTTATGTTCTTACTTCACAGATGATTTGAGTAGATGTTGAGTATATTTACTTGATGAATCACGAGTCTGAATTATTGAAAGGTTCAAGTAATTTTAGGGTGAAGTTGAAAGATCGTCGTGACAAGAGGATGAAATATCTATGATATGATCATAGAGATGAATATCTGAATTATGAGTTTGGCACAGAATTAAGACATTGTGGAAATTGTTTCACAACTAATACAGCCTGGAACACCATAGTGTGATGGTGTGTCCGAACATCATAACTGCACCCTATTGGATATGATGCATACCATGATGTCTCTTATCAAATTACCACGATAGTTTATGGGTTAGGCATTAGAGACAACCACATTCACTTTAAATAGGGAACCACGTAATTCCGATGATATGACACTGTATGAACTATGGTTTAGAGAAACCTAAGCTGTCATTTCTTAAAGGTTTGGGGCTGCGACGCTTATGTGAAAAGGTTTCAGGCTGATAAGCTCGAACCCAAAGCGGATAAATGCATCTTCATAGGACACCCAAAACAGTTGGGTATGCCTCCTGTCTCAGATCCGAAAGCAATAAGGGATTGTTTCTAGAATCGGGTCCTTTTTCGAGGAAAAGTTTCTCTCGAAAGAATTGAGTGGGAGGATGGTGGAGACTTGATGAGGTTATTGAACCGTCTCTTCAATTAGTCTGTGGCAGGGCACAGGAAGTTGTTCCTGTGTCACCTACACCAATTGAAGTGGAAGCTTATGATAGTGATCATGAAACTTCGGATCAAGTCACTACCAAACCTCGTGGGATGACAAGGATGCGTACTACTTCAGAGTGGTACGTAATCCTGTCTTGGAAGTCATGTTGCTAGACAACAATGAACCTACGAGCTATGGAGAAGCGATGGTGGGCCCGGATTCCGATGAATGGCTCGAGGCCATAAAATCCGAGAGAGGATCCATGTATGAAAACAAAGTGTAGACTTTGGCAGAACGACTCGATGGTCGTAAGGCTGTTGAGTACAGATGGATTTTAAAAGGAAGACGGACAATGATGGTAAATGTCACCATTAAGAAAGCTCGACTTGTCGTTAAGATGTTTTCCGACAAGTTCAAGGAGTTGACTACGATGAGACTTTCTCACTCGTAGTGATGCTAAGAGTCTGTTGGAATTATATTAGCGATTACTGCATTATTTATGAAATCTTGCAGATAGGATGTAAAAACATTGTTTCCTCGACGACTTTTCTTGAGGAAAGGTTGTATGTGATACAACCGGAAGGTTTTGTCAATCCTGAAAGATGCTAATAAGTATGCAAAGCTCCAGCAATCCTTCTAAGGACTGGAGTAAGCATCTCGGAGTTGGAATGTATGCTTTGATGATGATCAAAGATTTTGGGTTTATACAAAGTTTATGAGAAACTTGTATTTCCAAAGAAGTGAGTGGGAGCACTATAGAATTTCTGATGAGTATATGTTGTTGACATATTGTTGATCAGAAATGACGTAGAATTTCTAGAAAGCATATAGGGTTATTTGGAAAGTGTTTTTCAATGGAAAGCCTGGATTAAGCTACTTGAACATTGAGCATCAAGATCTATAAGGATAGATCAAAACGCTTAATAGTACTTTCAAATGAGCACATACCTTGACATGATCTTGAAGGTGTTCAAGATGGATCAGTCAAAGAAGGAGTTCTTGCCTGAGTTGTAAGGTATGAAGTTAAGACTTAAAGCTCGACCACGGCAGAATAGAGAGAAAGGACGAAGGTCGTCCCCTATGCTTAAGACATAGGCTCTACAGTATGCTATGCTGTGTACCGCATCTAAAATGTGCCTTGCCATGAGTCAGTAAAGGGGTACAAGAGTGATCTAAGAATGGATCACAGGACAGCGGTCAAAGTTATCCTTAGTAACTAGTGGACTAAGGAATTTTCTCGATTATGGAGGTGGTAAAAGAGTTCGTCGTAAAGGGTTACGCCGATGCAAACTTTAACACTAATCTAGATTATTCTGAGTAGTAAACTGGATTAGTATAGTAGAACAGTTATTTGGAATAAGCTCCAAATAGAATGTGGTAGCTGCATCTAGGAGATGCCATAGAGATTTGCGAAGTACATACGGATCTGAATGTAGCAGACCCGTTGACTAAAACCTCTCTCACAAGCATAACATGATCAAACCCAGAACTCATCGAGTGTTAATCACATGGTAAATGTGAACTAGATTATTGACTCTAGTAAACTCTTTGGGTGTTAGTCACATGGGGATGTGACCTTGAGTGTTAATCACATATCGATGTGAACTAGATTATTGACTCTAGTGCAAGTGGGAGACTGTTGGAAATATGCCCTAGAGGCAATAATAAATTGATTATTATTATATTTCCTTGTTCATGATAATCGTTTATTATCCATGCTAGAATTGTATTGATAGGAAACTCAGATACATGTGTGGATACATAGACAACACCATGTCCCTAGTAAGCCTCTAGTTGACTAGCTCGTTGATCAATAGATGGTTACGGTTTCCTGACCATGGACATAGGATGTCGTTGATAACGGGATCACATCATTAGGAGAATGATGTGATGGACAAGACCCAATCCTAAGCATAGCTCATAGATCGTGTAGTTCGTATGCTAAAGCTTTTCTAATGTCAAGTATCATTTCCTTAGACCATGAGATTGTGCAACTCCCGGATACCGTAGGAGTGCTTTGGGTGTACCAAACGTCACAACGTAACTGGGTGACTATAAAGGTGCACTACGGGTATCTCCGAAAGTGTTTGTTGGGTTGGCACGAATCGAGACTGGGATTTGTCACTCCGTGTGACGGAGAGGTATCTCTGGGACCACTCGGTAGGACATCATCATAATGTGCACAATGTGATCAAGGAGTTGATCACGGGATGATGTGTTACGGAACGAGTAAAGAGACTTGCCGGTAACGAGATTGAACAAGGTATCGGGATACCGACGATCGAATCTCGGGCAAGTGTCGTACCGATAGACAAAGGGAATTGTATACGGGATTGATTAAGTCCTTGACATTGTGGTTCATCCGATGAGATCATCGTGGAACATGTGGGAGCCAACATGGGTATCCAGATCCCGCTGTTGGTTATTGACCGGAGAACGTCTCGGTCATGTCTGCATGTCTCCCGAACCCGTAGGGTCTACACACTTAAGGTTCGATGACGCTAAGGTTATAAAGGAAGCTTGTATGTGGTTACCGAATGTTGTTCGGAGTCCCGGATGAGATCTCGGACGTCACGAGGAGTTCCGGAATGGTCCGGAGGTAAAGAACTATATATAGGAAGTGCCATTTCGGCCATCGGGACAAGTTTCGGGGTTATCGGTATTGTACTGGGACCACCGGAAGGGTCCCGGGGGCCCACCGGGTGGGGCCACATGGGCTATAGGGGGTGCGCCTTGGCCTACATGGGCCAAGGGCACCAGCCCAAGGGGCCCATGCGCCTAGGGTTTCACAAAAGGGAAGAGTCCCAATAGTGGAAGGCACCTCCTAGGTGCCTTGGGGGGAAGGGAAACCTCCCTGGCCGCCGCCCCCCCCCCCCTAGGAGATTGGATCTCCTAGGGCCGGCGCCCCCCCTTGGCCCTCCTATATATAGTGGGGGAAGGAGGGCTTTTCATCGATGCCTTTGGTTGCCTCCTTCTCCCTCTCCAACACCTCTTCCTCCTCTTCTGCGGTGCTTGGCGAAGCCCTGCAGGATTGCCACGCTCCTCCATCACCACCACGTCGTTGTGCTGCTGCTGGATGGAGTCCTCCTCAACCTCTCCCTCTCTCCTTGCTGGATCAAGGCATGGGAGACGTCGTCGGGCTGTACGTGTGTTGAACGCGGAGGTGCCGTCCGTTCGGCACTAGGATCTCCGGTGATTTGGATCACGACGAGTACGACTCCATCAACCCCGTTCTCTTGAACGCTTCCGCTTGGTGATCTACAAGGGTATGTAGATGCACTCTCCTTCCGTTCGTTGCTAGTCTCTCCATAGATAGATCCTGGTGACACGTAGGAAAATTTTGAATTTCTGCTACGTCCCCCAACATGCTTGTCCTCAAGCAATTCAGTTGATAAACTGAAAGTGATAAAGAAAAACTTTTACAAACTCTGTTTGCTCTTGTTGTTGTAAATATGCAAAGCCAGCATTCAAGTTTTCAGCAAAGATTATGAACTAACAATATTCACAATAACATTTAGGTCTCATGTTTACTCATATCAATGGCATAATCAACTAGCGAGCAATAATAATAAATCTCGGATGACAACACTTTCTCAAAACATTCATGATATGATATAACAAGATGGTATCTCGCTAGCCCTTTCTGAGGCCGCAAAACATAAATGCAGAGTACCTTTAAAGATCAAGGACTGACTAGACATTGTAATTCATGGTAAAAGAGATCCAGTCAAGTCATACTCAATGTAAACTAACAGTAATGGATGCAAATGACAGCGGTGCTCTCCAACTGGTGCTTTTTAATAAGAGGATGATGACTCAGCATAAAAGTAAATAGATAGGCCCTTCGCAGAGGGAAGCATGGATTTGTAGAGGTGCCAGAGCTCGGTTTTGAAATAGATATGAATAATATTTTGAGCGGTATACTTTCATTGTCAACATAACAACCAAGAGATGGCGATATCTTCTATGCTACACACATTATAGGCGGTTCCCAAACAGAATGGTAAAGTTTATACTCCCCGTCCACCAACAAGCATCAATCCATGGCTTGCTTGAAACAATGAGTGCCTCCAACTAACAAGAGTCCCGGGGGAGTATTGTTTGCAATTATTTTGATTTGATTTGCATAAATCATGGGACTGGGCATCCCGGTGACCAGCCATTTTCTCGTGAGTGAGGAGCGGAGTCCACTCCTCTTGAGAATAGCCCGCCTAACATGGAAGATACGGACAGCCCTAGTTGATACATGAGCTATTCGAGCATACAAAACAAAATGTTTATTTCAAGGTTTAGAGTTTGGCACATGCAAATTTACTTGGAACGACAGGTAGATACTGTGTATAGGTAGGTATGGTGGACTCATATGGAATAACTTTGGGGTTTATGGAATTGGATGCACAAGCAGTATTCCCGCTTAGTACAGGTGAAGGCTAGCAAAAGACTGGGAAGCGACTAGCTAGATTGCGACAACAGTAATGAACATGCATTAAAATTAATCTACACCGAATGCAAGCATGAGTAGGATATAATGCACCATGAACATAAATATCATAGAGGCTATGTTGATTTTGTTTCAACTACATGCGTGAACATGTGCCAAGTCAAGCCACTCGAATCGTTCAAAAGAGGATACCACCCTATCATACCACATCACAGCCATTTTAATAGCATGTTGGCACGCAAGGTAAACTATTATAAGCTCCTAGCTAATTAAGCATGACATAAGCAACTATAATCTCTAATTGTCATTGCAAACATGTTTATTCATAATAGGCTGAATCAGGAACGATGAACTAATCATATTTACAAAAACAAGAGAGGTCGAGTTCATACCAGCTTTTCTCATCTCAATAAGTTCATCATGTAATCATCATTATTGCCTTTCACTTGCACGACCGAATAGTGTGGATAATAATAGTGCACATGCATTGGACTAAGCTGGAATCTGCAAGCATTCAATTCAAGAGAGAAGACAAGATAATATGGGCTCTTTGTCAGATCAACGATAATGCATATAAGAGCCACTTTAACATTTTCATTATGGTCTTCTCCTATCGAACCCCAAAGAACAAGAAAAGAAATAAAACTATTTACATAGGAAAGCTCCCAACAAGCAAAAGAAGAACGAGAGATCTTTTTGGGTTTTCTTTTTTTAATTACTACTACAAGCATTGAAAGTAAACTAATTAAAAGCTACAACTATTTTTTTTGTTTACTTAAGGTTTATTAAACACACAAGAAGAAAGCATAAAAAAGAAAAATAAACTAGCATGGATGATACAATGAAAAAGTATGAGCACCGACAACTAGCAATGAGTGTGTGAACATGAGCACACACAAGAAGAAAGCATAATGTCGGTGAGAAATACGTACTCCCCCAAGCTTAGGCTTTTGGCCTAAGTTGGTCTATGGCCATGGCTGGCCTGGCGGATATCCAAAGTTGTAGCTAGGATCGTACTAAGATGCAGCAGCTATTGCCTCATGAGCTGCCACTTGGAGATGGGCCGTCTCCGTCCTCCTCTTATACTCGTCTGCCTCCTCCCTGGTTATAACATATCTCCCTTTGCCTAAGAGTCAAAGAAAGCAGGAGCAGGGAGAGCGACGTGATAGGTGCGTTTCTCAAAGATTAGTCGGTACTGGAGGGACTGATCGTTCCTCTCAACAAACTGATGACGAACCATGGCCTCATAATCTAAATAAACAGGAGGCAACTCAATATCATACCCACGTATGGGTATATCAAGAAAATTAGCTAGACGGGTTGCATAAATTCCATCGAAGAAATCTCCATTAAATCTATTATTATGCAACCTATGTGCAACAATGGCTCCCAAATTATAATGTCTATCTCCTAATACAGCACTCCTGAGAACACTGAGGTCAGGGACACACATGTGACATGCTTCATCCTTACCATTTATGCACCGACCTATGAAGAGAGCAAAATAATGTATAGCAGGAAAATGGATGCTCCCTATGGTAGCTTGTGTTATGTCTCTAGATTCCCCCACAGTTATACTAGCAAGAAAATCTCTAAATTCAGATTTGCGAGGTTCATTAGGACTACCCCATTGTGGAAGTTTGCAAGCAGTGTTAAAATCCTCTAAGTCCATAGTCTAAGAATTTTCACAAAGATCAAACACGACAGTTTGAGAGTTGCGTGATGATGAAAATTCAAACCTTCTCACAAAGGAATTAGTGAGATAGTGGTACTGGCGGCACTTATCTGCCTCGAAGCTCTCAAGATCAGCATTACGCACATATGCGTTAAATTCTTCCTTGATTCCTGCTCGATCCATAAAGTCCTCTGAAGGCCATTCACAAGCCCGCACTTGAGCTTCCCTCGGTGGTTCTTCGTCGGCATCGCGTATTGCGAGCCTGGGTCCTTGCTTCCTTGAAGGACCACCTTGGTACATTTTCCTAAACATATTTCTTCCTCTGAAAAATTTCTGAAAATTTAGTAACTTCAAAATAAAAGTGAATCAAACTCAACAAAATTGATAGCAACTACTCCTACAAGTGCCTAGAGGCAATATCATGCATCAAAACTACTTTTGACCATATAAATTTGACATGCAAGCTCAAGAACAGGATCACCTAAGCAGCAAAAATATGTAATGAATAAAGCACTAGAACAAAAACTAATTGGACCATTGGAGGAGTCACAAACTAAGGAACAATCCCCCAAAGCAGTTTTGTGAGAGGTGCTTTGAGCAAGGAGATCGAAAATGGCAGCAAAATGAGCTTGGACTCGGGTTTGAGCTGGTTAGTGATGTTTGTGGGAGGAAGAAGGAGTGTGTGATAGCTGGAATAGGTAGAGGGGAGCCACCGTGGGCCCATGAGACAGGGGGGCGCGCCCAGGGGGGTAGGGCGCGCCCTCCACCCTTGTGCCAGGTGCTTGCTCCCCCTGCTGTGTTCTCAGTGCTAGATATTCTCAAATATTCTAGAAAAAATCATATTTAAATTTCAGGGCATTAGGAGAACTTTTATTTTTGGGGTATTTTTTATTGCATGGATAATTCAGAAAACAGACATAAATTACTATTGTTTCTTTATTTAATATAAATAACAGAAAGTAAAGAGAGGGTACAGAGAGTTGTGTTTTCTAAATTCATCCATCTCATGCTCATCAAAAGGAATCCACTAACAAGGTTGATCAGGTCTTGTTAACAAACTCATTCCGAATAACATGGAACCGAAGAATTTTCGAATAACACTAGGTTACCTCAACGGGGATATGCACATCCCCAACAATAAGAATATCATATTTCTTCTTGACAGTAGGAAGAGGAAATTCAAAACCTCCAAAAATAATCGATGGGATTTTTCCGATAGAGTTTATACTATGAACTTGAGGCTGTTTCCTCGAAAAGTGTACCATATGCTCATTGCCATTAACATGAAAAGTGACATTGCCTTTGGTGCAATCAATAACAACCGCTACAATATTCAAAAAGGGTCTTCCAAGAATAATAGACATACTATCGTCCTCAGGAATATCAAGAATAACAAAGTCCGTTAAAATGGTAACGTTTGCAACCATAACAGGCACATCCTCACAAATACCGACAGGTATGGTAGTTGATTTATCAGCCATTTGCAAAGATATTTCAGTAGGTGTCAACTTATTCAAATCAAGTCTACGATATAAAGAGTGTGGCATAACACTAACACCGGCTCCAAGATCACATAAAGCAGTTTTAACATAGTTTCTTTTAATGGAGCATGGTATAGTTGGTACTCCGGGATCTCCTAGTTTCTTAGGTATTCCACCTTTAAAAGTATAATTAGCAAGTTTGGTGGAAATTTCAGCGTCCGATATCTTTCTTTTATTTGTAACAATTTCTTTCATATACTTAGCATAAGGATTCATTTTGAGCATATCAGTCAAACGCATACGCAAGAAGATAGGTCTAATCATTTTAGGAAAGCGCTCAAAATCCTCATCATCCTTTTTCTTGGACGGTTTAGGAGGAAAAGGCATGGGTTTCTGAACCCATGGTTCTCTTTCTTTACCGTGCTTCCTAGCAACAAAGTCTCTCTTATCATAACATTGATTCTTTGATTGTGGGTTATCAAGATCAACAACAGGTTCAATCTCTACACCATTATCATTGCTAGATTGAGAATCAACATGAACATCATCATTAACATTATTACTCGGTTCATGTTCATTACCAGATTCTGTTTCAGCATCAGAAATAGAAATATCGTTAGGATTCTCAGGTGTGTCTACAACAGGTTCACTAGAAGCATGCAAAGTCCTATCATTTTTCTTTTTCTTCCTCTTAGGAGGACTAGGTGCATCAATATCATTTCTTTGAGAATCTTGCTCAATTCTCTTAGGATGGCCCTCAGGATACAAAGGTTCCTGAGTCATTTTACCACCTCTAGTCATAACTCTAACAACATTATCATTTTTCTTAATATTCAATTCATTGAGCAAATCATTCCGAGCTTTGAGTACTTGCTCTACTTGAGTGGTAACCATAGAAGCATGTTTACTAATAAGTTTAAGTTCACCTTTAACATTAGCCATATAATCACCCAAGTGTTCAATCATATCAGCATTGCATTTTAATTCTCTACCAAAATAAGCATTGAAGTTTTCTTGTTTAACCATAAAGTCATTGTCGGTGTCAAAACCGGCGGATCTCGGGTAGTGGGTCCCGAACTATGCGTCTAAGGCAGATGGTAACAGGAGGCAGGGGACACGATGTTTTACCCAGGTTCGGGCCCTCTTGATGGAGGTAAAACCCTACGTCCTACTTGATTTATTCTTGATGATATGGGTATTACAAGAGTTGATCTACCACGAGATCGAAGAGGCTAAACCCTAGAAGCTAGCCTATGGTATGATTGTATGTTGTTCTACGGACTAAAACCCTCCGGTTTATATAGACACTGGAAAGGGCTAGGGTTAGACAAGGTCGGTTACAAAGGAGGAGATATACACATCCGTATTGCCTAGCTTGCCTTCCACACCAAGTAGAGTCCCATCCGGACACGAGACAAAGTCTTCAATCTTGTATCTTCATAGTCCAACAGTCCGGCCAAAGGATATAGTCCGGCTGTCCGGGGACCCCCTAATCCAGGACTCCCTCAGTAGCCCCTGAACCAGGCTTCAATGACGATGAGTCCGGCGCGCAATGTTGTCTTCGGCATTGCAAGGCAGGTTCCTCCTCCGAACACATCACAGAAGAGTTTGAATACCAGGATAGTGTCCGACCCTGCAAAATAAATTCCACATTCCACCGTAGAGAGAATAATATTTCCACAAATCTTAATCTGCTGACACGTTTTGGCAACATGACATCATGCCATGGCTCGGTGATTATTCGAACCGTTTTTCTTCAACCAGCTCCACACATAACGTGAGGCGGTTTCCTGACACGTCTTGTCAAAGCAGAGATCGTGTTCCCCTAATTAGGGGATTCTCATCAATACGGTTGTGGGTAACCCAACCATGTCTAGGACTCCTAGATTATAGGCAAGTCCCAAACAGCCACGGAGAGGACGCTTGATATTCACCCTCTTTATAAAGGGACAAGGCTTTTACTTTTTCCCTCCCGTGCTCAATCGAATCCTTCCCCCGCCTCAAGTTCTAACACCCAAAGCCCAGGTCAGGTGCTTCGGACCTTCAATCATGTCCGGATCCAGCCTTCAAGGCCGATGGATGCCCTCCTCCGTTACGGAAGAGGATATCAAGAAGTTGAGGGAGGCCAGATACCTGACCGCCGAGGTTTCAGATCGGCTGCCTGCCTGAGGGCAGGTCATCCCTACTCCTGAACCCAACGAAGGCGTCGTGTTCATCTCCCACTTCCTCCGAGGACTAGGCCTCCCTCTGGATCCCTTCGTAAGGGGTTTGATGTTCTATTACGGGCTCGATTTCCATGATCTAGCCCCGGATTCCTTTCTCCACATCTCGACATTTATTGTCGTATGTGAGGCCTTCCTCCGCATTACCCCTCACTTCGGCCTATGGCTCAAGACCTTTGACGTGAAGCCGAAGATGGTCGATGGGCAGTATGCAGCGTGCGGAGGCGCATTAATAAGTAAGATAGCAGGAGCTCCGTGGCCAAAAGGTTCCTTTCCAGAGGTGTCCGGATTTTAGCAACGGGAGTGGTTCTACATCACCGCTCCCAGGAGTGCCAAGTGGGTGGCTTCCCCCGCCTTTCGCTCGAGCCCTCCACCACAACTGATGTCATGGATCAGCAGGGGGATGAGCTGGGGTCCAGCCAAGGATGTGCCCATATTGCAGAGCCGCATCCGAGATCTCTTCGAGGGAGATTTTAGTTTGATTATGGTAATGCAAGTCATGCTGGTTCGACGAATCCAGCCATGCAAACGCCGGCCCCTCCGCATGTGGGAGTTCAACCCAGAAGGACCGCGCACTATTCAGAATTTCCTCGGCCTGATGCACGAGGAGATGTATAAATCATTCTTCGGACCCCAAATAGAGTGTCCGGATACTACCGAGGACGTGGGCCTGAGCAGCAACCGCACCGCCGAACAAGTAAGTAATCCTCTAGCCGAACACACCATCTTTCATTTATCATGACGTCATTCTGAGAAATTGCTCTTTGATCAGGACTGGCTAACAAAGGTGAAGATGATTCGGTGTTCGGCCCCCCTTCCTGAGGGTCTGGAAAATCCGGTACTGGAAAAGATGCTCGAGCTAGCACCTTGCCCGGAGCCCTCAAAGGAAGATAAAGGGGGGAATAAAGAGGGCGAAAGCAAGCCTCCACCGCTACCTATTTCGACCGAGGGAACGGGCGCCTCCGTGAGGGAGGATAACCAAGGGGAGGAATCTGACATTCTCTCTCCTCGGAGAAGGAAGAGGACTACCCCTGAAGATCCGGAAACCAAGGTTTCCAAACGGGAGAAGAAGTCTCCACCAGAGGGTCCTGCCTTGGAGGGTGCTCTTGCCGCACAAAGTCCACGCGGGGATCTGCCCTCTAACAAGCTGTAAGTAATCAAAAGGTGCTTTAATAGTGAAGATATACTACTTTACCTCTGAGGAAAATAACCAAAGCATTTATCTTGCAGTTCGGATCTTAGCCCTTCTCAGCAGAGCTCGTCTTCGGGGGATCTTCTTCCGGATATGATGGAGAGCGAAACGCCTCCCCCGGACTCCCCCGCTCAAGAAGCGGGCGACCTTGAAGTGTCGTCACGGAGGGACTCTCCGGATCCGGTGAGGCCAGAAGATAATCCTATAGTCACCCGAAGTCCCCAGCATCTAGCTCTTGAAGAGAGCAAACAAAAGAGTCCGGCATCGTCTGGTATGCGGTCGGACGTACTGAGGGAGCTGTTGGAGCGAGCGGCCATCTCAGAAGAACACCGTACATTGATGGGTACGGTGATGGAAAGAATTTCGTCCGCCAAAAGCGGATTGCATGAAGCTTTTATGAGTCTACTGACAGGCTTTGAGGTACGTGAAATGATATACTTTTTGATAGTACCGCACATGTTTAGGTGTGCCCTGTGTAGATAGTAGCCCCTGAGACTCTGGTTGTCGTCGAGAACGGTGGTGAACAGAGGATCGTAGTCCCAGGTAATAACCAAACCGCCTTTATGTGCAGGTGGTGGAAGCTCCGGTGGCTAGCCGGACTAATGAGTTTGCTGAACTAAAGCGGCAACTGGATGCTGCAGATGCCGACATCGAGCTTGTTAACAAGCGGCTTGACGAGGCACAGGGTAAGTAATGTTTCCTGGTTAATGTCACATAGGAAGAGCAGCATGATGCCAGTATCTTTAATATGTTGTGACTGCAGATGGAGCTGCCACCGTGGAGAACCTTCGGGCAGAACTTGCCCGAGCCAAAGAACAAGCAAGGAGTAGTAATGCGGCTGCTTTGAAGGCGGGCGAAGAGTTGAGAGCCGAGAAGGCCACGCATTGTGAGAGCAAAGAGAAAATGGCCAAGATAGTTGTAAAGTTAAAATACACTGCCAACCGTTGCCAGTTCCTTGAAGAAGAAAACCGAGTGAAGGCGACGGACCTTGAAAAGGCCACGATGGCGACCAAAGACACCCGCTCTACTATGAGAGCGAAGAAGGAGGAGCTGCGTGAAGCCGGGGATATTACGGTTGGGAAGCCCTTTATGCTGCCGAGGAAGTTCGGAGATCCGCGGTATGCCCCTCTGGATCGGCTGTGGAGTTCGGCAGACGCATATTTGGACTTGGCGGCGAGCGCTTTCGATGCGGCCGAATACTTTCGAGATCAAACAGATCGTGAAGTGGACAAGCTGTTCTGGTCGCAGTTTAACGTTCCAGAGCGTCCGCTTCCATTGACTGATCGGCTAGCCGAATGGGCCGAACTCAATAGGTTGTCCGGACTCGCCATGAGGTCCGTCATAGATCATCTGTGGTCAGAAGAACCGAAGCCGAACAGCTATTTTAGCTTAGTGCAGCAGTTCCTTGGAACGGTGCCGCGCATCAATGCAATGAAGAGGTCGGCGTGTATAGAAGGCTCGCGGATGGCCCTTGCCCGTGTCAAAGCATACTGGGTGGAGATGGATGCTACCACTGTTGTGGCGCAGGGTTCGGCCATAGGCCGAGTGGCTGCCGAGCACTATTTCGAAGAGGTTCTCGAGGGTGCTCGTTTGATAGAGGCCCAGTGCTCGAAGAATATTATGTTTGAGTGACATGTATTCCCATTGTAAAAACAATGTTTACGAAATTTATTAAGGCTGTATTTATACTTTTTCCTGAAAGTAATATGATGCCTCATGTGCGGCCGTTTATGTATATATGTATATAACCTGAAAGATTGCAGTCGTCGGCTTCAACCCCCACGCATATAATGCGGAGGTGTTCGCAGAAGACGCGTGTTCACACTTAATCCAACATCTTGGTCCTGTTAAGGAGGTGATAGCGCAGCGAACGAGGCAACCGGACTATAATGCTTTAACACTTTCACTTAGCCATAGGAGTTTGACGGTGGGGCTACTACATAGCCCCTGGTGGCTCCACACTCTACCGAATTCAGGGTGCGTACATGCCTGGCTGGGAAACGGCCCTTCGTTAAGGCGGAGAAATTCTAACATTCCGATAGGTCATCCAGTGGTTGACCAGTCTCACGCTATATCATGACAGTCAGTTTTCGGCTTTCTCTACTGAGGTGCTCGTCCGGATGACCCGGGGCACAATCACAGTAGTTCTCCTGGTGCTGCCCTAGCCGATAGAGCGGAACGTAAGGCAGCAAAACACAGGAGCCGGGCAAACCCAACATTTGACCAAAGACATTATTCGGAGCTGATGCATATAAGGCCAAACTCGCGACGTCGAACACTCCCTAAGGTATTCGGTCTTTATGGTATAAACCGAGCCTAAATAGTGCCCTTTGTAAGAAGCCCCTGGTGTCCAGGTACGTGCATTATTCTGACGTGGCCACATGCCAAGACGTCAGCATCCTTCTCAATTGTACTGAGAATCCGAGGGATGTGTATCAACAAGAGACAATAAAAAAGGTTAACGCAGGGTCTTAATCTAAAAGGAATCCTTGGAACGGGTCCCTGCTGCACGTCTGCGCCTGTGTCTCCGTTGTGCCGTATCCTGGACGGGTGTAACACGATGGTCATCTGTAAAAGAGAGGAACTTAGGTGAAAAGTTGTCGTGCAAAAAGGTAGGTTTAAATAAACCATGTATAATTCGAGATGAGTAAAAATTGCCACTTGTCTGCGTGCGTTGAGCCCCTTGTATTTGTACTAGGGTGTGGCCATCAAACCTGTATGAATTACATATAGCTGCGTCGGACTCGTCTAACCGTGTCCGTAGTCTTGACGACCTGTCGAATGCTTTAGTTGGTGAGGCCGTTTTAGTGTGCGGCTGCTGAGGCAGCCGCACTCTCTTCGGCGCGCAGGGATCGCTCAATACTTCCATTTACTGTAATGATGCCACGTGGACCGGGCATCTTAAGCGTGAGGGAAGCGTAATGCGGTATTTCATTAAAGCGAGCGAAAGCTTCACGTCCAAGTAGTGCTTGATAGCCACTTTGGAACGGAGCAATGTGGAAGGTTAAATTTTCGCTACGGAGGTTATCGGGGAAGCCGAATATAACCTCTAGTAGCAGGGAGCCCGTGCAATGAGCCCCTGGGCCCGGCGTTACTCCTTTAAAGGTAGTATTGTTGTGGCAAATTTTCGTTGGGTCTATCCCGATTTTGCGTATTGTGTCCTGATATATCAGGTTTAGACTGCTGCCACCGTCCATCAGGACTCGTGTGACGAGGTATCCATCAATTATTGGGTCTAATACCAAGGCAGCCCATCCTGCACGCCGGATACTTGCTGAGTAATCCCAATGGTCGAAAGTGATCGGTTGAGACGACCAGTGGCAGGACTTCGCGGTGATAGGCCCCTGGGCATATTTCTCTGGGAGTGCCGCTTTGTTTCTCCCCTTGATCACGTGTAACACGTTTACTGTTTTGACTTCTGGTGGAAATTTCTTTTGTTCCCCAGTGTCTTGCTTGAGAGGCTTATCCTCGTCTTCGCTTGGTATATCCTCCCCCTTGTGTACGGCATTGAGCTTGCCGGACTGCTTGAAGACCCAACATTCTCTGTGGGTATGATTAGCGGGTTTACCAGGGGTGCTATGGATCTGACATATTTGGTCCAGAATTTTGTTTAAGCTAGACAGTTCGTCTCTGCTGCCTTTATAGGGCGGCTTTTGCTGACCTGGCCGAGAGCTTTTGAATCCGGCATTTACTGTCGTGCTCTTCAGGCTGTCTTTATTCCGACACTTATTATTTTTGCTGCGTCGTGATTTCCCGTTTCCATCTCTAACTTCGGATGTACTTGGGTCGCTGGTGCTGCATCTGGCTAGCCAGCTGTCCTCACCCGCGCAAAAGCGGGTCATGAGGCTTGTTAATGCTGCCATTGTTCTCGGCTTTTCTTGGCCGAGGTGTCTGGCAAGCCATTCGTCCCGAACGCTATGCTTAAAAGCTGCCAAGGCTTCGGCGTCCGAACAGTCGACTATTTGGTTCTTTTAAGTAAGAAACATGTTCCAAAGCTTTCGGGCTGACTCTCCGGGCTATTGAGTTATATGACTCAAATCGTCCGCGTCTGGAGGCCGGACATAAGTCCCTTGAAAATTTGCCTGAAAAGCATCTTCGAGCTCTTCCCAGCTTCCAATGGAGCTTTCAGGGAGGCTTTTAAGCCAGTGCCGAGCTGGCCCTTTGAGTTTGAGGGGTAAGTATTTGATGGCGTGGAGATCATCTCCTCAAGCCATATGGATATGGAGGATATAGTCCTCAATCCAGACCCCAGGATCTGTTGTTCCGTCGTATGCCTCTATGTTTACGGGTTTGAATCCCTTTGGAAATTCATGGTCCAACACCTCGTCGGTGAAACATAGGGGGTGTGCAGCGCCCCTATATCTGAGTGTGCCGCGTTGTTCGGATGTTTGTTGTGTTGCATCGTATGCTGGAGCGCGCTTGCGTGGTCCATAGATGGATCTGGTTGCGCCGTCCTTTTGATGTGAGCCCTTGCGTGGATCGCTTATTAGCTTATGTGCGGCGTTGCTTGCCGCTTTATGTTGGCCATGAGGTCGTCTATCCGGCCAGATGGCCGTTTTAATTTTTGGTTGCGGGGGATCTAAGGACTCCTCATCAAATTCAGGTAGCAACTTCCGCTTCAGGTAGCTCTTGGTGTGGCGATTACCGCCGTACTTCGCTGCTGTGTTGAGTACTTTACTCCATCTGATTCTGAGTGTGTCTTGCGCAGCTTTGAGCCTTTGCTTCTGCTTTTTTAGACTCCTCGCGGTGGCAACAAGCCTTTGATGGGCATTCTGTTGCTCCGGGTGTCTGTCCGGTGTGATGTCGTCCGGACTATTATCTTTGACAGAGTCGGGTTGTTCGGTTTGATTCTCCGTGTTGCCGTGGTCCGAAGATGGTTCACCCTGCTCTAACGCTGGGTCTATATGATCGTTGTTTCTGCCGAGGCGGGATTTGGAGTGGCGCTTACGCCGACACTTTGACTGCTTCTCGAGGGGACAACCCTTCGTTGTGTCCTTCCGTTCCTCGTCGTCATCTTTTGGTGTGTCCACCATGTATACGTCATGTGATGAAGTGGGCGTCCAGTGCCCTGTGGGCAGTGGTTCCTGTTCGTCTCCTGCATCGTCGTCCATACCGTTGATGTCTTCGGAGTCGGAGTCGAGCATGTCAGTTAAGTCATCGACAGTTGCTACTAAGTGGGTGGTGGGTGGGTGGCGAATTTCTTCGTCATCCACATCCCAATCCTGCCGGACATAGTTCGGCCAGGACTCTCCTGACAAGGAGAGAGACTTTAATGAATTCAGTATGTCGCCGAAGGGCGAGTGCTGAAAGATATCCGCGGAGGTAAACTCCATGATCGGCGCCCAACCGGATTTGATAGGAACGGGCGCAGGCGGTTCGGAGTCCGTGGCCGGGGAAGTATCCGGCAGTTTAACAACACGGCTCTCGTGAAGGGTAAGGTCGATATTCGGCTCGATCGCCGTTGGGGATGCGGCCTCTGTGGCGGGGTCTATCCACCCGTCCATGAGAGGCGCAACTGGCTCCGAATTAAGGGTCGGAGCGGCTGCCGGTGCGATTTCTTGAACGCTGTCCGATGGCAGAGCTAAATCGTACTCATCATGACCGCGTGGCGCACAGGGCAGGGGCTCGAATCCGTCGAAGACCCAGTCTCCGCGGATATCGGCCTTGTAGTTTAAGCTTCCAAATCTGACCTGGCGGCCTGGGGCGTGACTTTCGATCTGCTCTAGATGGTCAAGCGAATTGGCCCGCAGTGTGAAGCCGCCGAATACAAAATTATGTCCGGGGAGAAAAGTCTCACCCTGGACTGCATCGCTATCGATGATCGTAGGAGCCATCAAGCCTAACAGCGACGACACAGAGGAACTCTCAATGAAAGCACCAATGTCGGTGTCAAAACCGGCGGATCTCGGGTAGGGGGTCCCGAACTGTGTGTCTAAGGCGGATGGTAACAGGAGGCAGGGGACACAATGTTTTACCCAGGTTCGGGCCCTCTTGATGGAGGTAAAACCCTACATCCTGCTTGATTTATTCTTGATGATATGGGTATTACAAGAGTTGATCTACCACGAGATCGAAGAGGCTAAACCCTAGAAGCTAGCCTATGGTATGATTGTATGTTGTTCTACGGACTAAAACCCTTCGGTTTATATATACACCAGAAAGGGCTAGGGTTACACAAGGTCGGTTTCAAAGGAGGAGATATACATATCCGTATTGCCTAGCTTGCCTTCCACACCAAGTAGAGTCCCATCCGGACACAAGACAAAGTCTTCAATCTTGTACCTTCATAGTCCAATAGTCCGGCCAAAGGATATAGTCCGGCTATCCGGAGACCCCCTAATCCAGGACTCCCTCAGTCATCAAACTCATCCAAGCATGGACTAGCAAACTTAGTAAATGGGATTTCAACTTTATCATATCTATAGAGAGAATTTACCTTTACTACCTGTGTCGGGTTATCAAGACCATGTATTTCTTCAATAGGTGATGGATTAAAACCATGTATTTCTTCAACAGGCGGTAAATTAAGACCATGTATTTCTTCAATAGGAGGTAAATTCTTAACATCTTCAGCTTTAATACCTTTTTCTTTCATATATTTCTTTGCCTCTTGCATATCTTTAGGACTGAGAAATAGAATACCCCTTTTCTTCGGAGTTGGTTCAGGAATTGGATTAGGAAGTGTCCAATTATTTTCATTAGTCAACATATTATTCAATAGAATTTCAGCTTCATCTGGTGTTCTTTCCTTGAAAACACAACCAGCACAACTATCCAGGTGGTCTTGGGAAGCATCAGTTAGTCCATTATAAAAGATATCAAGCATTTCATTTTTCTTAAGAGGATGATCAAGCAAAGCATTAAGTAATTGGAGAAGCCTCCCCCAAGTTTGTGGGAGACTCTCTTCTTCAATTTGCACAAAATTATATATTTCCCTTAAAGCAGCTTGTTTCTTATGAGCAGGGAGATATTTAACAGAGAAGTAATAAATCATATCTTGGGGGACTACGCACACAACCATGGTCAAGAGAATTAAACCATATCTTAGCATCACCCTTTAATGAGAACGGAAATAATGTAAGGATATAATAATAGCGAGTTTTCTCATCATTAGTGAACAGGGTGGCTATATCATTTAGTTTCGTAAGATGGGCCCCAACAGTTTCAGATTCATAGCCATAGAAAGGATAAGATTCAACTAAAGTAATTATCTCAGGATCAACAGAGAAATCATAATCCTTATCGGTAACAAAGATAGGTGAAGTAGCATAAGCAAGATCATATTTCATTTTAGCATTCATAGTTTTTTGTTTCAGCTTAGCTAAAAGTTTCTTAAGACCACTTCTATCATTGCAAGCAAGAAAGTCTCTAGTAGTTTCTTCATCCATGACATAACCCTCAGGAACAACAGGCAATTCATATCTAGGGGAGAATCTTCATCATCACTTTCATCAATATTATCAGTTTCAATAATTTCATTCTCTCTAGCCCTAGAAAGTTGTTCATCAAGAAATTCACCAAGTGGCACAGTAGTATCAAGCATGGAAGTAGTTTCATCATAAGTATCATGCATAGCAGAAGTGGCATCATCAATAACATGCGATATATCAGAGTTAATAGCAGAAGCAGGTCTACGTGTCGCAAGCTTACTCAAAACAGAAGGTGAATCAAGTGCAGAGCTAGATGGCAGTTCCTTACCTCCCCTCGTAGTTAAGGGATAAATTTTTGTTTTAGCGTCTTTCAAGTTCTTCATAGTGATAAGCAGATAGAAATCCCAAGTGACTCAAAGAATAGAGCTATGCTCCCCGGCAACGGCGCCAGAAAGTAGTCTTGATAACCCACAAGTATAGGGGATCGCAACAGTTTTCGACGGTAGAGTATTCAACCCAAATTTATTGATTCGACACGAGGGGAGCCAAAGAATATTATCAAGTATTAGCAGCTGAGTTGTCAATTCAACCACACCTGGAAACTTAATATCTGCAGCAAAGTGTTTAGTAGCAAAGTAATATGATAGTAGTAGTAACGGTAGCAAAAGGTAATGGTAGTAAAACTAATATTTTTGGTTTTTTGTAGTGATGATAACAATAGCAACGGAAAAGTAAATAAGCGAAGAACAATATATGGAAAGCTCGTAGGCAATGGATCTGTGATGGAGAGTTATGCCGGATGCGATCGATCATGTAACAGTCATAACCTAGGGTGACACAGAACTAGCTCCAATTCATCAATGTAATGTAGGCATGTATTCCGAATATAGTCATACGTGCTTATGGAAAAGAACTTGCATGACATCTTTTGGCCTACCCTCCCATGGCAGCGGGGTCCTATTGGAAACTAAGGGATATTAAGGCCTCCTTTTAATAGAGTACCAGAACAAAGCATTAACACATAGTGAATACATGAACTCCTCAAACTACGGTCATCACCGGGAGTGGTCCCGATTATTGTCACTTCGGGGTTGCCGGATCATAACACATAGTAGGTGACTATAGACTTGCAAGATAGGATCAAGAACTCTCATATATTGATGAAAACATAATAGGTTCGGATCTAAAATCATGGCACTCGGGCCCTAGTGACAAGCATTAAGCATAGCTAAGTCATAGCAACATCAATCTCAGAACATAGTGGATACTAGGGATGAAACCCTAACAAAACTAACTTGATTACATGATAAATTTCATCCAACCCATCACCGTCCAGCAAGCCTATGATGGAATTACTCACGCACGGCAGTGAGCATCATGAAATTGGTGATGGAGGAAGGTTGATGATGATGATGGCGACGGATTCCCCTCTCCGGAGCCCCGAACGGACTCCAGATCAGCCCTCCCAAGAGAGTTTAGGGCTTGGCGGTGGCTCTGTATCGTAAAACGCGATGAATCCTTATCCCTGGTTTTTTTCTCCCCGAAAGTGAATATATGGAGTCAGGGTTGAGGTCGGTGGAGCATCAGGGGGCCCACGAGGCAGGGGGCGTGCCCAGGGAGCAGGGCGCGCCCCCACCCTCGTGGATAGGTGGTGCCCCCCTGACATGGATCTTCCTTCCAGTATTTTTTATATATTCCAAAATAATTCTCCGTTGATTTTTAGGTCATTCCAAGAACTTTTATTTCTGCAAAAAAATAACACCATGGCAATTCTGTTGAAAAGAGCGTCAGTCTGGGTTAGTTCCATTCAAATCATGCAAGTTAGAGTCCAAAACAAGGGCAAAAGTGTTTGGAAAAGTAGATATGACGGAGACGTATCAGTATTGCAATCCCGTTTTTATTGGCCTACTCTCTCCAAGGATGCCCGTAAGTTTGTCTTATCTTGTGATGAATGTCAAAGAATTGGTAATATTAGTAGACATCAAGAAATGTCTATGAATTATTCACTCGTTATTGAACCATTTGATGTTTGGGGCTTCGATTATATGGGACCTTTTCCTTCCTCTAATGGGTATACACATATTTTAGTTGTTGTTGATTACATTACTAAGTGGGTAGAAGCTATTCCAACTAGTAGTGCTGATCATAACACCTCTATTAAGATGCTTAAAGAAGTTATTTTTTCGAGGTTTGGAGTCCCTAGATATTTAATGACTGATGTTGGCTCACATTTTATTCATGGTGCCTTTCGTAAAATGCTTGCCAAGTATGATGTTAATCATAGAATTGCATCCCCTTATCACCCACAGTCTAGTGGCCAAGTAGAATTAAGTAATAGAGAGCTTAAATTAATTTTGCAAAAGACTGTTAATAGATCTAGAAAGAATTGGTCCAAGAAACTTGATGATGCATTATGGGCTTATAGAACTGCATACAAAAATCCTATGGGTATGTCTCCGTATAAAATGGTTCATGGTAAAGCATGTCACTTACCTCTTGAACTAGAACATAAGGCATATTGGGCCATTAAAGAGCTCAATTATGACTTCAAACTTGCCGGTGAGAAGAGGTTATTTGACATTAGCTCACTTGATGAATGGAGAACCCATGCCTATGAAAATGCCAAGCTGTTTAAAGAAAAAGTTAAAAGATGGCATGGCAAAAGGATACAAAAGCGTGATTTTAATGTAGGTGATTATGTATTGCTATACAACTCTCGTTTAAGATTTTTTGCAGGCAAAATTCTCTCTAAATGGGAAGGTCCTTACGTCATTGAGGAGGTCTATCATTCCGGTGCCATAAAAATCAATAACTTCGAAGGCACAATTGCGAAGGTGGTGAACGGTCCAAGAATCAAACATTATATCTCAGGTAATCCTATAAATGTTGAAACTAATGTTATTGAAACCGTAACCCCGGAGGAATACATAAGGGACACTTTCCGGAACATTTCAGACTCCGAAAAGGAATAGGTATGTAGTATGGTAAGTAAACCAACTCCAAAACAGTTCTAATGGCAATTTTTCTCTATTTTGGAATATTTAAGAAAATAGGAAAATAAGAAGCAGACTGGAAAGGACACAAGGCTTCCACGAGGGTGGAGGGCGCGCCCTACCCCCCTGGGCGCGCCCCCTGCCTTGTGGGCACCTCATGCGCTTTCCGGACTCCGTTTTCTTGCATGATACTTCTTTTGGTCGGTAAAAATTCATTATATAATCTTCCGAAGGTTTTGACCACCCTATCACGCAAATATCTCCTGTCTTTGTTTCGAGCTATTTTTCTGAGAGATCTAGATCTCCATGGCTTCTTCAAGTGCCCCCAAGGACAAGTTCTTTGAGAAGGTCATCAACTCCTACCTCGCGGAGGTGCTGCAACACCCTCAAATCATTGAGATGCGTGAGGGTTTTCTGCACATCCGTGATGTGGAGGGACCAAGGAGGACCGTGATGTCTACTACACAACCTTCTTCTTGTAGACGTTGTTGGGCCTCCAAGTGCAGAGGTTTGTAGGACAGTAGCAAATTTCCCTCATGTGGATGACCTAAGGTTTATCAATCCGTAGGAGGCGTAGGATGAAGATGGTCTCTCTCAAGCAACCCTGCAACCAAATAACAAAGAGTCTCTTGTGTCCCCAACACACCCAATACAATGGTAAATTGTGTAGGTGCACTAGTTCGGCGAAGAGATGGTGATACAAGTGGTATATGGATGGTAGATAAAGGTTTTTGTCATCTGAAAATATAAAAAACAGCAAGGTAACTAATGATAAAAGTGAGCGTAAAGGATATTGCAATGCGTGGAAACAAGGCCTAGGGTTCATACTTTCACTAGTGCAAGTTCTCTCAACAATAATAACATAATTGGATCATATAACTATCCCTCAACATGCAACAAAGAGTCACTCCAAAGTCACTAATAGTGGAGAACAAACGAAGAGATTATGGTAGGGTACGAAACCACCTCAAAGTTATTCTTTCCAATCAATCCGTTGGGCTATTCCTATAATTGTCACAAACAGCCCTAGAGTTTGTACTAGAATAACACCTTAAGACACAAATCAACCAAAACCCTAATGTCACCCAGATACTCCAATGTCACCTCAAGTATCCGTGGGTATGATTATACGATATGCATCACACAATCTCAGATTCATCTATTCAACCAACACATAGAACCTCAAAGAGTACCCTAGAGTTTCTACCGGAGAATCATGACGAAAACGTGTGCTAACCCCTATGCATAGGTTCATGGGAGGAACCCGCAAGTTGATCACCAAAACATACATCAAGTGAATCACGTGATATCCCATTGTCACCACAGATACGCACGGCAAGACATACATCAAGTGTTCTCAAATCTTTAAAGACTCAATCTGATAAGATAACTTCAAAGGGGAAACTCGATCCATTACAATAGAGTAGAGGGGGAAGAAACATCATAGGATCCAAATATAATAGCAAAGCTCGCGATACATCAAGATCGTATCACCTCAAGAACACGAGAGAGAGAGAGATCAAACACATAGCTACTGGTACATACCCTCAGCCCCGAGGGAGAACTACTCCCTCCTCGTCATGGAGAGCACCAGGATGATGAACATGGCCACCGAAGAAGTATTCCCCCTCCGGCAGGGTGCCGGAACGGGTCTAGATTGGTTTTCGGTGGCTACGGAGGCTTCTGGCGGCGGAACTCCCGATCTATTGTGTTCCCCGATCGTTTTAGGGTATATGGAGATATATAGGCGGAAGAAGTATGTCAGGGGACCCACGAGGGGCCCACGAGGGTGGAGGGCGCGCCTAGGGGGTGGGCGCGCCCCCTACCTCATGGCTTCCTCGAAGCTTCCTTGACGTGGACTCCAAGTCTCCCGGGTTTCTTTTCTTCCAAAAATAAGTTCCGTGAAGTTTCAGGTCAATTGGACTCCGTTTGATTTTCCTTTTCTGTGATACTCTAAAACAAGAAAAAAAAAACAGAAATTGGCACTGGGCTCTAGGTTAATAGGTTAGTCCCAAATATAATATAAAAGTGTATAATAAAGCCCATAAACATCCAAAACAGATAATATAATAGCATGGAACAATCAAAAATTATAGATACGTTGGAGACGTATCAGACCGGAAGCGTGGAGACAAGGCTCGAGTCAATGGAGCAACAAGTTTTCAAGTGTCAGGAGATGGTGGAGCGTGGACTCTACTCCAATCACATAATGATCACGGAGTTCACCAACAACCACAAGCTAGACGCCAAGGACATTGGGGAGGCCATCTTCAAGCTTCATGAGAAAATCAAGCGCCTCCAAGCCCAGATCTATGACCTGCAAAACCAAAATTGTGAGTATGAATATAGATTCAAGATGATGAGTTTGGCTGTAGATTTGAGGATCCCGGAGACTCGGTCATCCTTCTATGATGGTGAGCCTATGCCTTGGAAGATGGATGACAAGCCTACATCATCAACAACTCCATCATCACCACCTACGAGGAAGGAAACATAAACACATGGGTATGGGCACTCCCCTTGGCAACAGCCAAGCTTGGTGGAGTGCCCCGGTATCGTATCAACATCACTTTTATCTTTACCGTTTTTCTTAGTTCGATCCTTTTGATAATATCTTGATCTAGTAGAATAAAGTTTTATTATGATCTAGTTGTGAGTTTTGCTTTATGATCTTTCTATGTAATCGAGTCCGAGCTATATATAATAAAGATTTGTGTTGAGTCAAGGGCTTGATTATTTTGCTATGATCTAGATGGAATAAAATAAAATAGAAGAAATAGAAATAAATAACGAGATCATATGGATCTTATGGAGAGTAATGAGCCCACATATAAAGAGTAAGATGAATAAAAGTTGTTGAGAGTTGACAAACATAGTTTGGGTCATCGTTGCAATTAATAGGAAGTAATAAAGAAAGAGAGGTTCACATATAAATATACTATCTTGGACATCTTTTATAATTGTGAGCACTTATTAAAGTATGATATGCTAAAGAGTTGACGTTGGACAAGGAAGACAACGTAATGGGTTATGTTTTCTTACATCTAAGATAAATTATATTGTCATGGATTATCTAACATGTTGAGCTTGCCTTTCGCTCTCTTGCTAGCCAATTTCTTCGCACCAAGTAGAGATACTACTTGTGCTTCCAAATATCCCTAAACACGTTTTTGCCATGAGAGTCCACCATACCTACCTATGGATTGAGTAAGATCCTTAAAGTAAGTTGTCATCGGTGCACGCAATAAAAATTGCTCTCTAAATATGTATGATTTATTAGTGCGGAGAAAATAAGTTTTATACGATCTTGTGATATGGAAGAAATAAAAGCGACAGACTTCATAATAAAGGTCCATATCACAAGTGGCAATATAAAGTGACGTTCTTTTGCATTAAGATTTTTTGCATCCAACCATAAAAGCGCATGACAACCTCTGCTTCCCTCTGCAAAGGGCCTATCTTTTATTCTTGTCTTATACTTCATGCAAAGAGTCATGGTGATATTTACCTTTCCTTTTTACATTTTATCCTTTGGCAAGCACAATGTGTTGGAAAGATCCAGATATATATAGCTAATTGGATGTGAGTTTTCATGAACTATTATTGTTGACATTACCCTTGAGGTAAAACGTTGGGAGGCAAAACTATAAGCCCCTATCTTTCTCTGTGTCCGATTAAAACTTCATAACCATAAATATCGCGTGAGTGTTAGAAATTATGAAAGACTAAAAGATGGTTGAGTATGTGGACTTGCTGAAAAGCTCTTATATTGACTCTTTCCTATGTTATGATAAATTGCAATTTCCTCAATGAGTGAGATTAGAGTTTGTTAGTTCTCAATGAAGTTTATGATTCATACTTGAAATTGTGATTGAATTGTTACTTTAGCATAAGATATTAAATGACAATATATATATATATATGTTGTTGTTCTAAGAATGATCATGATGCCCTCATGTCCGTATTTTATTTTATCGACACCTCTATCTCTAAACATGTGGACATATTTTCGATTTCGGCTTTCGCTTGAGGACAAGCGAGGTATAAGCTTGGGGGAGTTGATACGTCCATTTTGCATCATGCTTTTATATCGATATTTATTGCATTATGGGATATTATTACACATTATGTCACAATACTTATGCCTATTCTCTCTTATTTTACAAGGTTTACATGAAGAGGGGGAATGCCGACAGCTCGGATTCTGGGCTGGAAAAGGAGAAAATATTAGAGACCTATTCTGCATAGCTCCAAAAGTCCTGAAACTTCACGGAAGTCATTTTTGGAATTAATAAAAAATACTGAGCGGAGAAAGTTCCAGAGGGGGGCCACACCCTGGCCACGAGGGTGGGGGGCGCCCTACCCCCTAGGCGCACCCCCTACCTCGTGGGCCCCCTGGTGGCCCTCCGATGCCCATCTTCTGCTATATGAGGTCTTTCGTCGAGGAAAAAATCATAAGTCAGCTCATGGGAAAAAACTCCGCCGCCACGAGGCGGAACCAATCTAGGGCTCCGGCAGAGCTGTTCTGCCGGGGAAACTTTCCTCCGGGAGGGGGAAATCATCACCATCGTCATCACCAATGATCCTCTCATCGGGAGGGGGTCAATCTCCATCAACATCTTCACCAGCACCATCTCATCTCAAACCCTAGTTCATCTCTTGTATCCAGTCTTTGTATCCAAACCTCAGATTGGTACCTGTGGGTTGTTAGTAGTGTTGATTACTCCTTGTAGTTGATGCTAGTTGGTTTACTTGGTGGAAGATCATATGTTCAGATCCATTATGCATATTAATACCCCTCAGATTATGAACATGAATATGCTTTGTGAGTAGTTACGTTTGTCCCTGAGGACATGGGAGAAGTCTTGCTATAAGTAGTCATGTGAATTGGTATTCGTTCGATATTTTCATGAGATGTATGTTGTCATCCCTCTAGTGGTGTCATGTGAATGTCAACTACATGACACTTCACCATTGTTTGGGACTAGAGGGAGGCATTGGGAAGTAATAAGTAGATGATGGGTTGCTAGAGTGACAGAAGCTTAAACCCTAGTTTATGCGTTGCTTCGTAAGGGGCTGATTTGGATCCATATGTTTCATGCTATGGTTAGGTTTACCTTAATACTTCTGTTGTAGGTGCGGATGCTTGCAATGGGGGTTAATCATAAGTGGGATTCTTGTCCAAGTAAGGACAGTACCCAAGCACCGGTCCACCCACATATCAAATTATCAAAGTACCGAACGCAAATCATATGAACATGATGAAAACTAGCTTGACGATAATTCCCATGTGTCCTCGGGAGCGCTTTCCTTCATATAAGAGTTTGTCCAGGCTTGTCCTTTGCTACAAAAAGGATTGGGCCATCTTGCTGCACCTTATTTACTTTTATTACTTGCTACTCGTTATAGATTACCTTATCACAAAACTATCTATTACCGATAATTTCAGTGCTTGCAGAGAATACCTTACTGAAAACTGCTTATCATTTCCTTCTGCTCCTCGTTGGGTTCGACACTCTTACTTATAGAAAAGGCTACAATAGATCCCCTACACTTGTGGGTCATCGCCACCGTGTTCTCCTCACGTCCTTGCACAATGCAAGATGTCGTGATTTCACTAGTGGTGCTCTTGAAAGCATCGACCAAACCTTTACAAACAAGGTTGAGGCAATCTCCACAACCGAATTGGAGGCTCCCAACACCAGCACGAGTCTTCACCACAATAGATTGTGGCTCCAAGGTGACCTCAACCGTCTAGGGTGCTCAAACACCCAAGAGTAACAAGAAACACAAGGGATTAGTGGGGGGAATCAACTTTCTCTTGGTGGAAGTGTATATCGGGACCCTCTCAACCAAACCCTAGATAATCAACAAGTTTTGTTGGCTAGGGAGAGAGATCGGGCGAAAATGGGGCTTTGAGAAACAATGAAGTTTGGGAGAGGAAGAGGCAAGCCTTCCTGGGAAAGAAGACCCCCTATTTATAGTGGGAAGAGATCCAACCGTTTTCTTGCTCACAGCCCACATACAAGTGGTACTAGTGCTCCGGAGAGCGGTACTATCGCTCGGGCGGAAGTACTCACAGAGCTGTACAATGGCACGGAGACACGAGTCGGTAGTGCCGCCGGGGCTGTACTACCGCTTGGGTTGCAGCTCCGGAGTCCACAGAGGCAGGGCAGGAATAGGGGATTGTTGCAGTACCGCTGCAGCGGTACTACCGCTCAAGAGAGCGGTAATATGGTTTACAAGCCGTAGTGCCGCGCACCCATCACACCGCCCTACCACCACCAAGAGCACGATGGATCCAAAAGGAAGCGGAAGCAGAGTGGTAGTGGGCGAGCAGTACTACCGCTTATAAGCAGTACTATAGTTTGACTGCTATGCAACCCGACACAAAAAGCCGAGTCCCCAGAAGCAGTGGTACTACACGCAGTACTAGACATCAGTACTACCGCTAACAAGCGGTACTACCGCTTGGGGCCTTTAGGAGCTATGCATAGAAAAACAGAGGAGCAAACTCCATCGACGTGGGAAAGGAATGAGGGTGCAAGAAAAAATGTGTACGTGTTGATTCCACCTGAAAGTGCGTTATATCGACTAGAGGGGGTGAATAGGCGATTTTTACAAATTCATCACTGAGGAAATTCAACTTGAGGAATTTCCTAATTCACGAACTACAAGCAATGGATAAGTACTCAGATGCATGCATAACAAAGCAGTAGCATAGTCATTATGATGAAATGAAACATACACAGAGCACAAGTAGCGTGTAAACAGGATAACTAGGCTAAAGACTAAGTGACTGAAGAATTTGGATTGAGGAAATTGAGAAAGTCTTCAGTTAAAGTCTTCAAACAGTAATGATCAATTTCATCAACACATGAATGAGGAAATGAAAGGGTTGAGGAAATAGAACCAGTAGCTTGGTGAAGACGATGATTTGGTAGACCAGTTCCAACTGCTGTGACAGACATACGTCTGGTTGGAGCGGCTAGGTATTTAAACCTGATAACACACAGTCCCGGACACACAATCCTCACCGTATTCTCCTTGAGATAAGATCACACAGACCTCTCCCAATCACTCATGGTAAGTTTTCAGGTGACTTCCAAACTTTCACAGACTCGGTCACTCGGAGATCCACAATTCCTCTTGGATGCTCTAGACCATGACGCCTAAACGATTGAAGGATGCATAGTCCTCAAAGGTAACAAGCATCGGTTCCACACAGGAACAATCTCTTCAGTGATGCTCAATCACTTTGGGTTTGTAGGTGTTTTGGGTTTGGGTTTTCCTCACTTGATGATTTTCTCTCAAAGTCCTCGGAGGATGGGATGCTCTCAATGACAAGTGTTAGTTTCTCTCGGAGCAGCCAACCAACTAGTGGTTGTAGGGGGTGGCTATTTATAGCCTAGGGAGCAGCCCGACATGATAAGACATAAATGCCCTTCAATGATATGACCATTAGGTGGGTAGATATTTTGGGACAGCTGGCGCATAGCACAGAAACGGTTGGAAATTTGAGTATCAAATTCCTCAGGGCTATCATGTTCCTCACTTGTAGGCAATCCACACTAGCGAATTCCTACTCCTCAGTCAGAAAAAATTCCTCAGAGGCCAGAAGAACTTCATCTCTATCACTGAAGAAATTGACTGAACTGTATGAGATTTCCAATGGCTTCACTCGAAAGGATTGGATAGGTGTAGGATTCTGAGATGAGCATCACTTGGAAACTTTTCCTTAGGTTTACCTCGACCCCCTTTAATAGTACGATGTTTCCTATGACTCAAGAAAGATAAAATGAAACTACGAAAACAAAAGTCTTCACACTTCATAATCCTCGCATGAATATCAAAGTCTTTAAGGTCACACCAATTTCCTCAGTTTCAAAGTCTTCAACTGAAGACATTCATTTTTAGGGGTCGACTTTCATCGTAAATATCAAACTCCTCATAGACTTATAGAATCTGTTTACACTCACAAACACATAAGTCCCTTAACCTATAAGTCTTCAATACACCAAAATCACTAAGGGGCACTGTCGGTGTCAAAAACAGCAGATCTCGGGTAGGGGGTCCCGAACTGTGCGTCTAAGGCGGACGGTAATAGGAGGCAGGGGACACGATGTTTTACCCAGGTTCGGGCCCTCTTGATGGAGGTAAAACCCTACGTCCTGCTTGATTAATATTGATAATATAGGTAGTACAAGAGTAGATCTACCACGAGATCAGAGAGGCTAAACCCTAGAAGCTAGCCTATGGTATGATTGTATGTTGTCGTACGGACTAAAACCCTCCGGTTTATATAGACACCAGAAAGGGTTAGGGTTACACAAGGTCGGTTACAAAGGAGGATATACACATATCTGTATTGCCTAGCTTGCCTTCCACGCCAAGTAGAGTCCCATCCGGACACGAGATGAAGTCTTCAATCTTGTATCTTCATAGTCCAACAGTCCGCCCAAAGGATATAGTCCGGCTGTTCGGAGACCCCCTAATCCAGGACTCCCTCAGTAGCCCCCGAACCAGGCTTCAATGATGATGAGTCCGGCACGCAGTGTTGTATTCAGCATTGCAAGGCGGGTTCTTCTCCAATCTTCAAGTGTTCGTAAGTAGTGTCCGACTCCATAAATTTTGAACCTCTTGGCTTCTGTGCCCAATAAGGGCTATCTCCCATGCGTCGAATGAATACGAGGCGTCAGGGTGTTTTTACATTCGCCCCCCTAGCTAGATAAATAAATTGTCTATTAAAGGGATGGGGATTCTTAGATCCGATCCATACCATCCTCCCCCCAGCGAGAATCCATCAGAGCGCGTTTCGGAAAGATCCATTCCAGCATGGCCGACCTTCGCAGCTCCTCCTCCCGCCCCCGTAGCCCTAAGACCGGTGATTGGGAGAGGTGTTCAGTCCCGCACAGTCGATTATTCGAACTGCAGACTAAGGTATTTCTCCCTCCGGCGTATATGGTGCCCGTTCGAGCTGGGCTTGCCACCTACAATGGCGGGGAGCAAGCAGAGAGCTTTCCCTGTCCCTCCATGGGGGAATGGGTCTGCCTTGTTCCTTATCTACTAAGGGGACTCGGATTTCCAATTCATCCGTTCCTACGCGGGTTCTTGGAGTTCTACGACCTCCAATTACACAATCTCACCCCTGCCTCCATTCTACACATCGCTGGCTATGTTGCTATCTGCGAGTTGTTCCTGGGCTGCGAGGCTCACTTCGAGCTGTGGAAAAGGCTATTCTGCCTCGTCCCTTGCATACAGGGGAGATCACTTTATCAAGTGGGCGGAGCCGAAATATGGCGCATCGCCGATACCAGATACCCGTCCGGTACCCTGAAGAAGTCGTTCGAAGACTGGCCTTCAGAATGGTTTTATATGGAAGACGTTCCCCTTCCGGACCCTGTTCGGCGGGGTCTTCTTGAGTTCAACAATGCTCCGCTGAAGAAGCGCCGAAGTTGGCGCCCACGGAGCCCCCAGGTGGAAGACAACAGAGAAGTCCTCTATCTGATGAACCGGATCAAAGCAATGGCTCAATCAGGATTGACAATGATCGAAGTTATGTCGATTTGCATAATGCGGGGAGTGCAACCACTTCAATACCGAGGTCACCCCTTGTGGCGTTATAACGGGGCGGATGACGCCACCCGCTGCGGTCGTAAGGGTCCGGACAATGCTGCCGCTTTAGCGAAGATTCTGTCCGAATTGTTCAAGGGTGAGGAAGAGGAGTTCACCTACACCAAGCCACGGGACGGATTCTCCATGTACAATCCTCCAAGCTGGGTAAGTTATATCTCCCTGCTCCCATTTTTCCCGCACTCTTTGTCGTAAGTATTCACCTTGCTAGTTTGTGGCAGGAACTGCGAAAAGCCATAAAGGAGGTTAGCAGCCCTTCTCCACAACCAGAGGACCCTGACCGGGCCCTCGACTCCGGACTTAAAGAAGATTCGGTTATATTTGTGGAGCTGATAGACCGACAGTTCTATCAGTTAAGTTGCGACTATCCCGGACTGCTCCCTGCATCGCAAGTAAGAAAAACCAAAAATCCCAACTCCAAAACTAGGATCCCCTTTTAGGCACTTCACCAACCATACACACATGGCATCTTTTCAGGGAAGGCATTTGGGATGCCCTGCCGAACCCGCAGCAACGCGCCAACAGGAGGCACCGAGGTCGGGTAGGCCAAAAAGGAAGGCGGTCAGGACGGAGACGCCGGCGCAAAGGTATAACAAACCCCGCTCCATGGTTGTCGTCTTTCTCGAAATGTAATGATGCCCGTGTCTCTTTAACAGAAAAAACGCTCGCCGGAATATGTCCGGCGATGTTGCTGATCACTCTTCCACCAGTCGGGCGCCAGGACCGGACATGGAGGCAGAAGCTGATATGGGGCAGGCGCCGGATAATCCTCCTACAGAGGATGCAGATAGATTATCCGCTACAAACTCAGAAGTGGAGAGCGCCATGAATCATAGGCGCCGTCGGGCCGTACTCCGTGACGCTTGTTTCTCACTAGAGGCGTTTGATGCCTTCAATTCTAGAGAGGCGTACCTCCGTGCCGCTCAAGATGGTCTAGCCAGAGCCACGGATCGGTATGTAAAGGATGTACGGGTGACTGAATCTGACGATTTATATGTATCAGTAGCCCCTGAGACTTGAAACAGTTAGCAGAACTGATTTAAGGATCATCTTTATTGTGCAGGTTCTTACAGAGAAGAATACTAGGCTGTCCCAGGAGCTGGAGGAATGCAAGACCCAACTGCGGGTCGCTGTTGCTGCATTGCAGGAACAGAAAAAGCCTCCCGCTGGTAACATTTATTTTAAAGAATGATGGTTACCATATAGTGTGCAGCGTGGCTGCAGATCTAACAATAGATTTTGCAGATGAATCCGGAGAAAATCCGGGGGACCAGCATGTTATGCGGCAGCTAGAGGCTGGCAAACGCGTGCTGACTGAGGTTAGGCGGGAGAAAAACAATCTCCAAGACGCTAATATAAAGCTGAACATGGAACTAAAAGACGTTCGGGGCCAGCTTGCAGACTCCGAGAAGGAGAATAAGAGGCTTCGGCGCGGCATTTTCAGTAAGTGCTTGAACGAATCCTTTTAAAGGTATTCGGCGAAGAAGCCAACTAACAGCGTTATGTCTGTAGGTATGCTGATGGGTCGTCCCGCGGAGGAAATGCCCGGGTCTGTGGGTGATCTTCTGTCTGAGCTGTCACATCTACACGAACAAGTGCGGCAGATGATGCAGGGTGTTGCCCAGGCCTTGTGGCCGTCCGTCTCCCTGCCAGAGGGCGTTGCAGAGCTTGCGGAGAAGCTCAAAGGAGCATGGCGGCGCTTCCGATTATGGAAGATATCAGCCTGCCGACAGGGTGCCAGAGAAGCCTGGGCCATGGTGAAGACGTGGTATACCAAAGCAGACCCAAATCACATGGCCGAGGTCGGACCTGTGGGGCCCGACGGAAAAGAGATCCCCGTTAGCTTAGTTTATGGGCAAGTAGAATTAGCCGCAAAGTATTCCCAACAGATTGTAAGCTAGACCGCCTATTGGATGGTATAGAAGAAGAATTTAGTCAATCTGCATGACTATGTAATTGAAGTGACATGTATAATGCCTTCTAGTCGGATTGTAGATCATTTGTCGTTGTGGACCTTTTCGCTTCAGCCTCCGGACCCAATAGTCCGGAGTGTATCCGAATACCCGCTCAGTTATATAAGAACCGGGGTATGCGTGAAGACCAGGCGTAGGGGTCATTAGTGCTTTATCAGACAAGTGCCCAACTAGTTATGTTATATTACATGGGTAGTAAGAAACATCTTCCAGTGAGAATAGTTCCGTTAAGGGTTCCTTTCCCTGGGTAAGCATGCCCTAAAGTGCATGTCCGGACTGCGATAGGAAACGCAGGAAAAACATCTAGGGGCAGATATGAAAAAATAAAAATCATCTTTTGTTCACCGACCGAATATTCCCTTAAGAACGCTAGCTTTCGGCTTCACCCAGTCTGAGGTACACATCCGACTGACCCGGCAGTAACAATCGCAGAGGTGCTCCCCTTATGCCCTAGCTGAATTAGCGGAAACGTGGGGCATAAATACAAGAGCCAGGCAACCCAGCTTGGCAAAACTTAAGTCATATCGATGCATATAATGGTGAAAAAAGGTACATGCGGAAGTATAACACATGTGTTGGGCATGAAGCCCGGATAAATAATTTAAGCTTCTGTGAAAGAAGCCCCCAGGTATGAAGAGTGCGGCTAGAGCATCTGTAATGTGCAAGCGAGGCACAAGGTGACCCTTGAAGGCCTAGAGGAATAAGAAAAGAAAGAAAGAAAGAAAGAAAGGAAAACAAGACAAATAATGTATATGCGAAAAATGGACAAAGGGAGGGGACTAATATAGAGTCCGGTGCTAGGCGTAGAATCTTCGGAGCCTGGCCGCGTTCCATGGGTTTGGCTCGAGTCGACTAGTTGATGCATCCCGCAGTCGGTACGCTCCACCGGTCAGAACTTGGTCAATAATGAAGGGACCTTCCCATTTGGGCTCGAGCTTGTTCTTTTTCTTATCCGGCAGGCATAGAACTAGTTCACCAATGTTATAAGTTTTGGCCCGTACTTCTCTGCTTTGGTATCTGCGAGCCTGTTGCTGATAAAATGCGGAATGGGCTTTGGCTACGCCGCGCTCCTCCTCCAAGGTGTCCAGACTGTCCTGCCGATCGAGCTCGGCTTCTCTTTCTTCGTACATGCGCACTCTAGGTGAGTCATGAATTATGTCACAAGGCAAGACTGCCTCTGCGCCATACACCATAAAGAAGGGTGTATATCCGATACTACGATTCGGCGTGGTCCGCAGCCCCCAGAGTACGGAATCGAGCTCCTCTACCCAGTGCGTGTTAGACTCCGTTAAGGAACGCACTAATCTGGGTTTAATGCCGCTCATTATAAGACCGTTTGCTCGCTCGACTTGACCGTTGGTTTGTGGGTGATAGACTGAGGCATAATCGAGCTTGATGCCCATTTTGCTGCACCAGAGTTTTACCTCGTTGGTCGTGAAGTTCGTGCCATTATCAGTGATGATGTTGTGGGGGACGCCATAACGGTGTACAACCCCGGATATGAAGTCTATCACCGGTCCGGATTCGGCTGTTTTAACCTGTTTGTTCTCTATCCATTTGGTGAATTTATCCACCATGACCAATAAGTATTTTTTCTTGTGGGTTCCCCCTTTAAGGGGTCCAACCATGTCAAGCCCCCAGACCGCAAAGGGCCATGTAATGGGGATTGTTTGGGGGGAGGTGGGTGGCATGTGGCTTTGATTTGCAAAGAGCTGGCAACCGGCGCAATGTTGCACCAACTCCTGTGCATCTGCCCGGGCCGTTGGCCAATAGAATCCTGTACGGAAGGCCTTGCTTACAAGAGCCCGGGCTGCGGCGTGATGACCGCCGAGTCCGGCGTGAATTTCTGCCAAAAGATTCCGCCCTTCCTCTTCGGAGATGCACCTTTGAAGGACTCCGGTAGTGCTTTTTTGTACAATTCTCCCTCATGGACCCTGTAGGCCTTGGATCGCCGCACTATGCAGCGTGCCTCATTTTGGTCCTCCGAAAGTTCCTGTCTAGTTAGGTAGGCCAGGAATGGTTCTATCCACGGGGCAATAATGGCCATTATTTTGTGGGCTGAAGGTGTTATTTCGGTGGCGGAGCCTCCGATTGTGTCAAAGAGTTCGGTATCGGGTATTTTGGCCGGGTCTAGACTGTTGTTACCGGTGTCCCCTTCCCATACTACGGATGGCTTGAACAGCCTTTTCAAAAATATGTTGGGGGGACCGCATCATGTTTTGCACCGACGAGGGCGAGGATATCCGCTGCCTGATTGTTTTCCCGAGCCACATGGTGAAATTCGAGCCCCTCGAACTGAGCTAACATTTTTAGGACGGCATTTCGATAGGCCGCCATTTTCGGATCCTTGGCGTCAAAGTCTCCATTTATTTGGGATATTGCGAGGTTTGAATCCCCACGCACCTCCAGGCGTTGAATGCCCATGGAGACTGTCATCCGAAGACCATACAACAGAGCTTCATATTCGGCTGCATTGTTGGAGTCTGTATACAATATTTGCAGTACGTACCGAACGGTATCTCTGGTTGGGGACGTCAGGACGACGCCAGCCCCTAGACCGGCCAACATTTTAGAACCATCGAAGTGCATGATCCAATTGGAGTATGCGCCGTACTCTTTAGGGAGTTCGGCCTCCGTCCATTCGGCGACGAAGTCGGCCAATACTTGCGATTTAATGGCTCGTCGAGGTTTGTATGTTATGTCGAACGGGAGGAGCTCAATGGCCCATTTGGCGATCCGGCCCGTAGCGTCGCGGGTGTTTATAATATCATTAAGTGGCACTTCCGAGGCTACTGTAATCGAACACTCTTGAAAGTAGTGTCGCAGTTTCCGCGATGCCATGAATACCGCATATGCTATCTTTTGGTAATGCGGGTACCGTGATTTGCATGGAGTGAGGACAGTGGATACATAGTATACCGACTTTTGAAGAGGGAATTTGTGTCCGTCCGCTTCCCGTTCGACAATGAGCACTGCGCTTACAACTTGATGAGTTGCCGCAATGTACAATAGCATTGGTTCACCGATGTTTGGCGTGGCCAGGATTGGGTTGGTTGCCAAAATGGCCTTTATTTCTTCCAATCCAGCTGTGGCCGCGTCCGTCCACTCGAAGTGTTCGGTGCGCATAAGGAGGCGATAAAGGGGTAAAGCCTTTTCTCCTAAGCGGGAGATAAAGCGGCTTAGAGCCGCCACGCATCCAGTTAACTTTTGGATTTGTTTGAGGTCTGTTGGGGTGGCCAATTGTGACAAAGCTCAGATTTTGGCCGGATTAGCTTCAATACCTCTACTGGAGACAATGAATCCCGGGAGCTTTCCGGCTGGTACGCCGAAAACGCATTTTTCCGGATTGAGCTTGATGTCATATGTTCGGAGGTTGTCGAATGTGAGCCTCAAGTCGTCTATCAAAGAGTCGACGTGTTTGGTTTTGATGACCACGTCGTCTACGTATGCCTCTACTGTTTTGCCGATTTGTTTCTCCAGGCATGTCTGAATCATGCGCTGATATGTTGCGCCGGCGTTTTTGAGCCCAAAAGGCATTGTGTTAAAACAGAAGGGACCGTATGGTGTGATGAATGCCGTTGCGGCTTGGCCGGACTCCGCCATCTTGATTTGGTGGTAAGCGGAGTATGCGTCAAGGAAACACAATGACTCGTGTCCCGCAGTAGCATCAATGATTTAATCGATGCGTGGGAGGGGGAAGGGATCCTTTGGGCAAGCTTTATTGAGGTCTTTGAAATCGACACAAAGGCGCCAGGATTTGTCCTTCTTTGGTACCATCACCAGGTTTGCTAACCAGTCCGGATGTTTTATTTCTCTGATGAATCCGGCCTCCAATAACTTGGCTAGTTCCTCTCCCATGGTCTGTCTCTTAGGTTTGGAGAAATGCCGAAGATCTTGCTTGACCGGCTTGAATCCCTTTAGGATATTGAGGCTATGCTCGGCCAGCCCGCGTGGGATTCCTGGCATGTCTGAGGGATGCCAGGCGAATATGTCCCAATTTTCGCGCAGGAACTCTCGTAGTGCGGCATCCACAGCGGGGTTTAACTGTGCCCCGATGGACGCTGTTTTTGTAGGGTCCGTTGGGTGGACTTGGAATTTGACTATTTCATCCACTGATTTAAAAGAGGTGGACTTGGATCTCTTGTCGAGTATCACGTCGTCCCTGTCCACTGTGGAGCATAGCGTGGTTAATTCCTCGGTCGAGAGGGCTTCGGATAATGCCTTCAGGGCCAATGCGGCTATTTTGTTTTCAGCGCAGAGTGCTGTGTCCGGATCACTGGCGAGAGTGATGATTCCGTTGGGCCCGGGCATTTTAAGCTTCATGTACCCATAATGGGGTACGGCTTGGAAGATTGTAAACGCCTCCCGTCCTAAAAGAGCGTGATAGCCACTGCTGAATGGGGCCACTTGGAATGTAATTTCTTCGGACCTGTAATTGTCCGGCGTGCCGAATACCACATCTAGTGTGATTTTCCCAGCACAGCGTGCTTCCCGACTGGGGATAATTCCTCTAAAGGTTGTGCTACTTTGCTCGATGCGGTTCCAGTCTATTTCCATCTTTTGAAGAGTTTCCTCATAGATGAGGTTTAGTCCGCTGGCGCCGTCCATGAGTACTTTGGTGAGTCGAAAGCCGTCCACGATTGGACTGAGGACCAGTGCGGCTGGTGCTCGGGCTGTTCAGAATTTAGGTTCATCACTGGCATTGAAGGTAATAGCCGTGTCACTCCATGGATTTATTGCTGCTACGTGGCAGATTTCGGCCATGCTGCGGAGTGTTCGCTTGCGCCTATTATTTGATGCAAAGGTCTCGAACACTGTTAACACCGTATTGTTATCCACGGGATGGTGCTCTGTGGTATTTGGGATAAGAAGATCCTCACCACTTTTGGCCACCTGTCAGAGTATCCAACATGCTCTAAGGCTGTGCGTTGGTATTATATCCGTTGTGCTATGAAATTTGCAGGGTCCGTTGAGCCATCCCTCCAGTACGGTTCCATGCCCTGTAGAGGGTTTTTGCTTTTTGGTAGTTGACCCGGGTGTATTGTGATAATGCACCCTTTTATTTCGGACTGGGTTTGTATTCAGGGCCGGATTATCCCAAAAGTTTGTTTTGGTTTTCTAGGCACTTTCCATCGCACAGTACTTTCGTACTATGGACGCCAAGTTAGCGAAGTGTGTTATCTCATGGCGATTTGTGGCGTTAAGGATTCCCTTGTCCGTGCAATTATTGCAGAAAAATAAGATTGCGTCTTCCTCGCGACAGTCCTTAACCTTGTTCATCGCAAGGAGGAATCTGTCCCAATAGTGATGTACTGTTTCCTGGGGCTCTTGCCTGATGTGGGAAAGATCGCTTATGTTTGGGTGGGTGGGTGGAATTGAATCCGAACCCTTACCCGATCTGGGATCTAGGGGCCGAGGAGTTTCCAATTTTGGAAGTTCCGGTTCCGGGGTGTTACCCGATAATCCTGGTCCGCTGCCTGACTCTAAGTTCAGGGTTTGGATGTTGTCCTCCCGCGAACGGGCGTCCAGCTCGGAGAGCTCGGGAATCCGGACATAGTTGGTCCTCAAGATAGAGGAAAGGTCGCTGCATTGTTCCTCCACCACTGCAATATGATGGGTGACCGGTGGAGAGTTAATCTCCCTTTGATTGGGTTTAAGCCCAATCCGATCATAGTACGTAGCGACTCCCAAGGCAGCGATGCGATCCAAGAGCTCGTTTAAGGAGGCGAGCTCCATTGGATCCATTTGTTCGTCGAGTGCCAATTTGACATGGAGGCTGTTTTCGATGACCCGAGAAGTCATCGTCGGCGCGGCGGCCGAACAGGCGGTCATGATGAACCCGCCTAGCCGGAGGGTTTGGCCGATAGCCAAAGCTCCCCCAACAGTAGTACCGTCTTTAAAGACGAGACGAGACATCCTTCCTTCTGGCGACAGCACAGAGGAACTCTCAATGAAAGCACCAATGTCGGTGTCAAAACCGGCGGATCTCGGGTAGGGGGTCCCGAACAGTGCGTCTAAGGCGGATGGTAACAGGAGGCAGGGGACATGATGTTTTACCCAGGTTCGGGCCCTCTTGATGGAGGTAAAACCCTACGTCCTGCTTGATTAATATTGATAATATAGGTAGTACAAGAGTAGATCTACCACGAGATCAGAGAGGCTAAACCCTAGAAGCTAGCCTATGGTATGATTGTATGTTGTCCTACGGACTAAAACCCTCCGGTTTATATAGACACCGGAAAGGGTTAGGGTTACACAAGGTCGGTTACAAAGGAGGAGATACACATATCCGTATTGCCTAGCTTGCCTTCCACACCAAGTAGAGTCCCATCCGGACACGAGACGAAGTCTTCAATCTTGTATCTTCATAGTCCAACAGTCCGGCCAAAGGATATAGTCCGGCTGTCCGAAGACCCCCTAATCCAGGACTCCCTCATGCACTAGATGCACTTACAACCCCCCCCGGTTATTGATGACAAATAGGTTAAGTTTTCATCAGGGATAAAAATATGAAGTGTAAATACTTATATTGAGGAATTTGATTGCAAGATATAGAAGAACTCCCCCTGAAGATGTGCATATTTGAGGAATTTGCTTTGGATAGCAAATGCACATTGTAGAGTAATATCATGGAGATCTCCCCCTATATCTTGTAATTCATACACGCATTTGACATATGATATGAAGAATTTGAAATGCATGATGAAATATGGACTCTGACGAATTCAACATGCGTGCATTAAGGTACTTGAGGAATAAGCATGCAGAAAAGCAATTCAAAAGAGTTAGAGCACCATAGGACTTAAGTTTACAACTCATCAGAGCAAACACCTCAGAAGAGCAAGAGTTGTAACTTAACAAAAAAACGCCCATATAATAGACCCGCTTGAAGACTAACTCAAATTTCTCCCCCTTTGTCATCGAATGACCAAAAGGGACGAAAAATGAGGACTAACGCCCCTGAAGAATATCATCATGATGTCGATGGATGAGGGTCAGCGTTGTTGGGGTCGTCCATTGAAGTAGGGCCTGCCGCGGTGTCGTTCAAGTCTTCAGCTTCATCCGTCTCGTGCGATGAAGAATATGAACTCGCGACCAGCCGAGGAACTTTGACCTTCTTGAATTTCTTCGAAGGTGGTTGTGCCCAGTCAAAGTCCTGTTGAAATTCCATCTCCTTTTGAGATCTTCAGCACTATAAATATTAGATAGAATAGCCCAGGTGCGGTCAAATACTTCATGCAAATAGTAGTGATTCTTCTTCATAGTATTTTGTGTGACTGTCATGTTCTGAAGAATTGCACCAAACAGACACTTGACCCACTTGTGGTTGCGATCGACCTTCTAATGAAGACTGAGGAGAAGTTCACGATCAGTCATCACACGCGGAGCAGTGTCTTGAGGATTTTGCTTGGAAGCTTTTGCGGCAGAATCTTGTGTTGCAGAGTCATCATTGGTGGAATAAGATGCAGCTTTGTGAAACTGTCCATCCAATGGACGAGTGCCTTCATCAATAACAACAGCTTTGCCCTTCTCACCAGCTGAGGAAATAGTCCTTTTGAGGACTTCAATAGGTGGCAAATGGCTGAGATGATTTTGATAGTCAGCCTGGTAATGAATTGAAGACCTTGATCTGATGAATTTCATGATCCATGGAGCATAAGGCTTCAAGTCAAAAGGTGACAGAGCAACATTGGCCAAAGTCCTCATGAATAAAGCATGGTAGTTGATAGGAATGTCATGTATGATATTGAACAATAGATTCTTCATGATGCCAAAAACTTCTTCTTCATCAGAGTTGTGGCCCTTGATCAGACTAAGGGTTTTGGTCAATATGCGATAAACTGTCCTTGGCACATATAGCAATTCCTTCACAAGGAATGTGGTCCTTGGAGCTTGGCCAGGCTTTAATGGCTTCATCAGCACTTGCATCAAGTGGTTTGAAAGTTCAGGTTCCTCATAAATGAGTGTGGCGCCTTCAATGGGAGGACTGACTGGGACGACATGAAGCAATTCAGAGGCCGGTGCTTTTGTAATGAGTATTTTCAGACATCCAGTCGAGTACCCATGAATTTACATCTTCCACATTTCTAGTGAGATGCAGTGTAGCGTAGAATTGAAGAATGAGTTCCTCATTCCAGTCGCAGATGTCAGCACAGAAGTTCAAAAGCCCAGCGTCATGAACAACACTCCATATACACGTGAGGAATTTGACGATGCTCAAAAACCTTATCTCTTATCAAATAGCGGTGAGGAGTAGAAGTTCATCTGTCTCGTTGTCCAGAAACGCTTGCGCCGAAGTCTTGCCGAGTCATATGGATTGAAGTCCGTGAAGAAATGATGCTCAGCGAAGAAATCATCAGCCTTAAACTTTTGCTTCTTGGTATGAGGATTTTGTGGCTTGGGATGAAGATTTACAGTGGAATGCTTCACAGCCTCTTGGTGCACAACCTCTGGAGCCACAGACTGAGGAATTTCAGCGGCAGTTTCATCAACAGCAATCTTGGCCTCCATTTCTTCAGCATTAGTAGCTGGAACTTCTTCAAGAATAGAATGAAGTGATGTTTAATGTCCTTTAGAGCCCGTATGAATTTATTCAGTTTGAACTTGGGACTGAGAGATCTGTTGTAGAGGAGTGGTCAAGGGTGAATTGAGGTGAAGTCTTTCCAAATAATCATCATTGAGAACTGGCATCGTAGATCCAATGTCCACATCCTCGTCTTCTTCATCTATTTCTTCAACGTCGGGCTCTTCAGCTGTGAATTGAGGCATGAGCGATGATACCAGTGAAGTTGAAGGGATATCATCCACTTAAATTTCTTCATCCAACTGTTCTGAAGAAGCAGCAGAAGGATTATCTTCATCAATGTCATCACGTATGACATATTCCTCACCAAAGGAAACAATATCCTTTGAGCGCACAATTGAAATGGGAACAACATCAATGGGGTTGGTGTATTAACTCGACAAAGTCTTCACTTTCTTGTGTAAGACTCTATAGTAGCTGATGCTTTTCTTTTCTTCATAGCTGCCTTCTCCGCAACTTTAGTTTTCTTCGCTTCTGTTGCAAAAGGAAGGTTGATATTCTTCATCTATGATGACTTTGCAGGAGGAACGGATGAAGTAGATTCATTTTCTTCAGGCGCAGCTGATGTAGTTGCCCTGACTTGTTCAGTTTCTTCAGGCACAGCATTGGAGGTTGCCCTGGCAGTTTCTTCAGGTGCTGGAATTTCTTCAGCAGCCCTGGTGCTTTTAGTCTTACTCCTATAAAAAAGTTGAGTTGGTGATGATGGTGTGCCTGCCATCCTTCGATTACGATCGTCGGATCTGCATCTAACGCATGTGAAGAACTATGTGGCAATTTTACAAAAAGACCCCCGCTGCTCCGTCATCCATTTGCAGCTAACCCCAACTCTCCCGAACAATCCAGTCTACTCCACAACTCACCTGTGACCACCCAAAGGAAATAGCCACCGTAAGAACCATCGGCCGGGAAGATTGGAGATCTGTCACGGTGGCCGATGCCGGCGCCATCCACCCCAGCTCCTCTCATCCCACCGCCCACCACCACCACGACGACGAGCACCTCCTCCTCGCCGTCTCCTCCTCCCCTTACCCGTCTGCTCCGAGGCCGACGTCGGCAAGCACGCCGTTGTCGCCGTCCACCGACGCCTCTCATGCCTCCTCTGCGGCTGCAGTCCCTCCGCCTACTATCACCATCACCCCGTCCTCCTCGCCATCCCCTTCACACCCCCATCTCCCGCGATGGCACCCCCCTCAAGTACGCCGTCGGTTGCGTCCATGGCCCCAACACCCCTCGTTCCTCCTCCCTTTCTTGCTGCAGCAGGCTCACCACCACACCCCACGCCTCTCCCTCATCTCCTCCGACGCCAACCTCCACAGGTACGGCGGCTGCACCTTGCTCATCCTCGCCGACGGTGCTGCCACTGTCTGCTACTATCCCCTCCCCACAGATGCGCTCCGTGGCATGTTCTATTGTGATGGTTGACATGGAGGTGCTCTGCTCGGCTACTGCCCCCCTTCCCAAAGCTCATCGTGCCCTCCCATGGTGCCTCTCAAATTAGATGGGACTTACTCTACTCGAACTACATCCTAAGAAGTGCGCTTTGCCTTCTGATCTACTTCGTCGAGGACCAAGGTATGGTGTGTTGATGGAAGAGTAAAAGCTCGTCTATCTGTCGTCAAGTCTTTGTTCATCTCTGTTAGGCAATCCTTACTTGTGCAATTGCAGAGATGTGGAATGTTTGGTTTCAAATTACTTTTCCAGGATCTTCTTCTAAAATGAATGAAACTTAATTATTACTTTATTAGTGAGGAATTACAAGCATTGAATGAAACTATGAATAAGAATGCAGTAGAGGAATTGATTTCGATATCACGCAAGCCCTAATTTTGTGTTAAAAAAGTTGACGACAAAACTGGAAGATGCATGTCATTGCATTAGATGTTGATGGACTACCTTCATTTTTTAATGCTATAGGTTGCTAGGCACTCCAAATGCGGATGTCTGGAGAGGAATAGGCAAGTTTCCGATCTCACGAGTACCCTCAATGCAAGGTCTCAAAGCTGTCTACTGTAATTCCCAGTGGTGACAAACTAACAATGTCTACAATTAAATATTAGGCCATAAGTTTTAGTAATCCCATAAGATGCAGTGCTAACTAGATGCAAAAAAAACTAGATGCTTCAGCCTTGCTACTTCTACTATACAGAATTTTTGAGGGCGTCAATAATTAAATCAAATAAGTTTACCCATACACTTCTATTTGGCTTTTCAAAATCCAGGAAATCTGAACCATTTGCGTACCTATGTTTGCTACGTCCTATTCAATTTGTTTATTGAGGCATACTTCGGTTATAATTATACGATAAGCTATTCTAATTGTGAAGTGTTCTTCCCTTTTCTTTTGGCGAAAGAAAATGTTCCCCATTTTGAGCAAGCCTGAACTCTGAATCATTACCTTTTACCATATTGCAGAAATCAGGAATTTCTAAAGTCCGGAACATTTCTCTACTACACTGCTACTTCAAAAAGACTAATAGCCTAAAGATTTGTTTCGGTGTCAGTTGCTGTTAAGCATTTTAGCTCATGTCAGTTGCTGCTTTCATGGCCCTCGAAGAAGAACAAATCCTGACCATGTTAGTTGCCACCTATTACTGTTTCCCCTTGTGTACCGGCGCGCTCACGGCCAGTTCTGGTGCTATGCCCGGCTACCGCCTGTCCTTTCAAAACCTCATCGTACCCACCCTTGCCGCCTACCAAATTCAAATTTTCTATGATCCAAATCCGCGCGCCTATGTCGAACTGTCTAGAAACCACTCTTGCAGCCCATTATAAATCAAGTGAGCAGGCAAATGGGACTCACGCTGCTCAAATCACATCCAAAGAAGCAACACGCTCTGGTCACGCTCTTCGCCTTCTGATCTGGTTCGCCAAGGACCAAGGTATGGTGTGTTTTAGGCAATCCTTATTTGTGCAATTACAGACATGTGTTTGTAGGGAAACTCTCTTGTCTTCTATGTTCAATAAATATATTCCAAGGTCTATTGTTTTCTTTTTTTTTTCAACATTAGCAATTGGTTCCACAGCAGTCAGCCGGTCACCACTGTAGCAATATTTGGTTCAGTTTCATTTTTGGATTCTTCTTCTGGAATGGCTATGAACAAGACATGCCATAGTTACTGTTAGAGGAATTAACATCAATACATGTTGGCCATAATTTTGTGTTAAAAGAAGATTTTTAGTGCCCAAAAAATTACTAACGATCACAATAGATGAGTATCCACATATACTACTATTAGACGATGATGCCACTTTTATTGGTGAAGTTGAACATCATGACAGGGAGTTGCAGGTCACCGTATGGTTCTGTAACATGTAATTTTGTCATTTTATTATTTATGCATATTGGTCGTTGGGTATTTCTAACCCCAGGCTGGTCTGTATGTTATTAAAAGATCTGCATCTTAGTTCTAGGTGGATCAGCTTGTTTTAGAGGAGTTGTTCAGACAGAAATTCCCAAGCTAGATTTGTTATATTTCCCTTTATATAAAATCGCGTGACTTCGTCACACATATGCACATATATACTCAGTATCATCTCCAACTACACTAGGATTTTTGTTCTCACCAAATCACTAAAATTTCTGAAAAAAATAATAATTTACATGGCAGGTCCAAAAGATATTTGACAAGCTTAGGAGTTTCCTGGAGAAACCCTTGGATTTAGGAGTGATGCTGAAGAACTGCAAGGTCAAGAAAGCAGTACAGCCCTCGTGCCAAAAAAGTGCTAAAGGAAAACATAAAGTTTTGTATCATGTACCTTACTGCTTGGCAAAAACATCTGCTTGCATATCCTGTTGGATTTCAAACTGGCCAAATGGAGCATATCCTGTCAGATTAAGAACTACATGTAAACATTCCAGCACCTTGCATCATACAGAACTAGCCTAAAGTGATATGCTTGATCTTCTATGCCTATTAGTGCTGTAAAGAAGGTGTTTATCACCAAGGAAGTTAATTATAATAAGCATCAGTATAGAAACAAATTTATGATGACTGAAATATTATGCTAAAAATAGCCGGAAGATCCAGATCAAGCAGAGTTCCTGGCTGGAAAATATATACTATTTTTTTATGTTTTATGTTTTCCTCAAGTAGCAGGCAGTGGCTTTGGTTTTCATCTTGATACAGTCAAATCTTGCTTTATATAGTGTAAGAGGGTGAAAGTTTTGTTCAATTAATTATTAATTTTATGACACATACACACACACACAATGAATGCCCTCCAGGAGCATTGTCTCCAGTGCCCTTACTATACGTTGAGCATTTGTTTGTAAGATATAACATAATCCAAGACACCTATCAAATATAGGGGGAAATCGTGCCTATATTTTTGTTGTATATACCAATATATATGTGCCTATGTTTCAGACTGTACAACACGGTTATTGATAATTTTGTTATTAAGATGTGCTTGCAGGAGGTGAAAAATCAAAGAGATCACGCCCCATTGGCAGAGGTGAGTGGAGTGGAGGTGTGCGGTGCACTGAGAGGGCGAAGCAGAGGCTGAAAGCCAGACTAATTTTCTGTGTTTCACAAGCTGCTCTGTAGCTAAGTTAAATACTCTGCTTCTTACAGTGAAGATACTCTGCTTCGTGGATGGGGGAGATATCTTGTTACTTCTGTCTTGTTCTTGTACATTTAAGCTTAAAAACAATTGATCAAGTACAGTGTTGATTTTCCATGACAATAAGTTCTTGATGGCGTGTTTCTCATGTTGAGGCTCGTATGCTTCATGAGATGATTGATTTTAAGAATAAAAGTAACATTCCTATGCTAACGTTCATTTGTAATGCAGTGAACAATAAAGACCCTTATGTATGCAGTAGTGCTTGTCTGATGTATACACGGTTTTGGGTACCGAGCGAAATTCCGAGCTCTCGCGCGGTTACCGCGTTTACCACCCCCCCTCGAGAAACACGCATACCGAGCAAAAAATCTCGAATAGTTTGAAAATTTTGAATTCAAACGCTTACAGTATAGTTAAATGAAGCCCATCTCTTATACGACCACAAAGCTGCTGGCGGCCTAGTGATAAAGCTAATCTTTCATGAGCAGGTGGACGCGGGTTCGAATCTCAGCTTTCATATTTTTATTTCTTTTCGGTGACGCGAAAATTTTAAAAAGCTGCCAAATTGTGGGAGCGACCAGGGGTCGAACTCGCGCATGTTATAGCTGCGGTTGAATAGCCCATTAGACTGATAAACTTATCTATATCTATCCAAAAAAATTGATTTTAAATTTCGTCCGTTTTTTCCGGAATTTCATGGTTACCGTGGTAACCGCAAATTCCGGTGCCCCATGAGAAAAAAGGTCCGTTCGGGATCCAAAACCTTGGATGTATACAATATTTAGTCCTATCAATGAAATGAACAGCTTTTCCTGTGCATGTTGTGGCTGCGGTTGAATAGCCCATTAGACTGATAAACTTATCTATATCTATCCAAAAAAATTGATTTTAAATTTCGTCCGTTTTTTCCGGAATTTCATGGTTACCGTGGTAACCGCGAATTCCGGTGCCCCATGAGAAAAAAGGTCCGTTCGGGATCCAAAACCTTGGATGTATACAATATTTAGTCCTATCAATGAAATGAACAGCTTTTCCTGTGCATGTTGTAGCTGCGGTTGAATAGCCCATTAGACTGATAAACATATCTATATCTATCTTAAAAAAATTTGATTTTAAATTTCGTCCATTTTTTCCGGAATTTCGTGGTTACCGTGGTAACCGCGAATTCCGGTGCGCCACGAGAAAAAAGGTCCGTTCGAGATCCAAAACCTTGGATGTATACAATATTTAGTCATATCAATGAAATGAACAGCTTTTTCTCTGCGTTTAAGCAAAATCTGTGTTAGAGCTCAGGTCTTGCATGTTTCAGATAGTTACATTCTATGAATAAACTTCAGATGAGAATAAACTTATCTATATCTATCAAAAAAATTGATTTTAAATTTCGTCCGTTTTTTCCGGAATTTCATGGTTACCGTGGTAACCGCGAATTCCGGTGCCCCATGAGAAAAAAGGTCCGTTCGGGATCCAAAACCTTGGATGTATACAATATTTAGTCCTATCAATGAAATGAACAGCTTTTCCTGTGCATGTTGTAGCTGCGGTTGAATAGCCCATTAGACTGATAAACATATCTATATCTATCTTAAAAAAATTTGATTTTAAATTTCGTCCATTTTTTCCGGAATTTCGTGGTTACCGTGGTAACCGCGAATTCCGGTGCGCCACGAGAAAAAAGGTCCGCTCGGGATCCAAAACCTTGGATGTATACAATATTTAGTCATATCAATGAAATGAACAGCTTTTTCTCTGCGTTTAAGCAAAATCTGTGTTAGAGCTCAGGTCTTGCATGTTTCAGATAGTTACATTCTATGAATAAACTTCGGATGAGAAGCATTTATGATGCTTTCTATATTGCAGTGCCAATTATTCATGTACATGCAACACTTTATGAATTTTATATACTCTCTTATTTAAAAAGTGTTTTTATTTGTGTACTTTTTTTTCATGCGAGTTCCCTTGTATTCAGAGATAAAGGTGGTCATTATAGCTGCGGTTGAATAGCCCATTAGACTGATAAACTTATCTATATCTATCCAAAAAATTTGATTTTAAATTTTGTCCCTTTTTTTCCGGAATTTCATGGTTACCGTGGTAACCGCGAATTCCGGTGCCCCACGAGAAAAAAGGTCCGTTCGGGATCCAAAACCTTGGATGTATACAATATTTAGTCCTATCAATGAGATAAACAACTTTTCCTGTGCGTGTTGTAGCTGCGGTTGAATAGCCCATTAGACTGATAAACATATCTATATCTATCTTAAAAAAATTTGATTTTAAATTTCGTCCGTTTTTTCCGGAATTTCGTGGTTACTGTGGTAACCGCGAATTCCGGTGCGCCACGAGAAAAAAGGTCCGTTTGGGATCCAAAACCTTGGATGTATACAATATTTAGTCATATCAATAAAATGAACAACTTTTCCTTTGCGTTTAAGCAAAATCTGTGTTGGAGCTCAGGTCTTGCATGTTTCAGATAGTTACATTCTATGAATAAACTTCAGATGAGAAGCATTTATGATGCTTTCTATATTGCAGTGCCAATTATTCATGCACATGCAACACTTTATGAATTTTATATACTCTCTTATTTATAAAGTGTTTTTATTTGTGTACTTTTTTTTCATGCGAGTTCCCTTGTATTCAGAGATAAAGGTGGTCATTATAGCCGCAATTGCTAAATGTGTGTGGGCGGATTTTCTGCAGGGAGTAATGAGAAAGCCGGGTAGGGAGAACAAAAAATCTTCCTGCAGGTGAAGATGGAGAAGAAAATGGTTGGCTTGGAAGAAAGGGGTTGGAAACCGCATGTTTAATTGTGCTCGATGTGTGCCTACCAGCAGTATAACATTGTTTGATCACTGTCTAGGAGCAATTTTTATTGTTCCTAGGAATGTTTAAGTAAACAATGTTACACTTATCATTTGTGACCCCGTAGCGTAGCACGGGCATCTTACTAGTGTCTTCAACAGGCTGATTTTCATTAGTTGTGTTGGCATGTTCTTCAGTAGGCTGAGCAGATGCTTCAGCTTAAGGAATTTCTTGTTGTGATGTAGCTACAACCTTTGGTTTGAATCCCTCGACCAGTTTGACAAATCTGACTTTGGCACCTAGCCAATCTGCACGATAAGCGTCAAACTGAGGTCTTTGATTGCTTTTACAGATTCACAAGTTCTTCAGGAGACATGTTTACAACATTCTTCTTTGGAAAACACTCCTTCTTGTACTGAGCTTTCTTGGATTGTCTGACCTTTTCAAACTTTCATTTTTCTTCACGTATGAAGGCATTGAGCATGTGACTTTGTCCTGGGGTGAGATTTAAATCAGGCAGAGGAGTGTTAGGGTCCTTGTGCCATAGATTGATGAAATCAAGGATCAACTTTGGATCCAGCATGAGTGGCACTACGCTGCCTTTGGCTCTAGCGGCTCTTTGTTGCATGTCTCTGATGATCTTAGCAAGTTATTCATCATCAGCTTCATTGTCATCAGACGGAACTTGAAAGGCAACTTGTTTCTTGTGAGGACTTGGCCTCGAGCCGCGTCCAGCAGCGGTCTTTTTCTTCAGTAAGGCCGGGCTATTGAGGATTGTGGTGGAGCTGAGGAACTTGCAGAGGCTCTTGAAGCAATTGAGATTCCTGTAGTCCTTTGGCACGATGCTAGATGCACAGGTGCTGAGGACTTTGCAGCTGCAGTTGAGGATTTTGCAACTAAGGGAGTTGGAGATGCTTTTGAAGAGGTTGCTTGAGGAATAGGCCGTGAGGACTTTGAAGAACTTGGCCGTGAGGGCATAGCAGCCGAGGAACTTGGTTTTACAGCTGATTTCTTCGGCAAAGCCTTCTTGGGCTTGCTAGCAAAGGCCTCTGAAAGTACAAGTGCTCCCTAGGTGGTTTTGATAATTGATGACAACATATCTCTTATTGGACTAACATTTCAATCTAGCATATTTCAGATAAGTTCAACAATGGAGTGGCATGGACTAAAGGTTGTGGGAACTCCTTCAAGATGCTAAGGACAAAGGATTGGCTAAAGCTTCAAGCTCAAGACTCCTCATTTTACATTTTAGTGATCCAAGATCACATTGAGTCTTTAGGAAAAGCCAATACTATTAAGGAGGGATGAGGTGTTGCTTAATGAGCCTCTTGCTTCACGTGCTTAGTGATATGCTCCAAAACCCTCAACTACTTTCCCATACCCACATATGACCTAAACCCTAAGCCAAACTCGGTCTTACCGATTCTTCCTATCCGGCGCCACCGAGTTTCACTTGTCATTAGCCACTGCCAAAACCCTAGCAATTCGGTTCTACCGATAAGGATCTCGGTCTCACCGAGATGGGGTTGCAAACTCTCTGTTTCCCTTTCATAACTTTTCGGTCTCACCGAAAGAGCGAATCGGTCCCACCGAGATTACAATGTAAACTCAGTGTTTCCCCTTTGTAACTTTTCGGTCTCACCGAAAGAGCAAATCGGTCCCACCGAGTTTGCCTGACCAACTCTCTGGTTACCTAATTACCAAATTCGGTCTCACCGAGTTTGTGTAATCGGTCTCACCGAGATTACGTTATGCCCAAACCCTAACCATATCGGTCCTACCGAGTTGCATGTCAGTCCCACCGAAAATCCCTAACGGTCACTAGGTTTACATTTTCGGTCCGACCGAGTTTATTGATTCGGTCCCACCGAGATTGGAAAACTGTGTAACGGTTGGATTTTGTGTGGAGGCTATATATACCCCTCCACCTTCTTCTCATTCGATGAGAGAGCCATCAGAACACACACACCATTCCAACTCATATGTTCTGAGAGAGAACCACCTACTCATGTGTTGAGACCAAGATATTCCATTCCTACCATATGAATCTTGATCTCTAGCCTTCCCAAGTTGCTTTCCACTCAAATCTTCTTTCCACCAAATCCAAATCCTATGAGAGAGAGTTGAGTGTTGGGGATACTATCATTTGAAGCACAAGAGCAAGGAGTTCATTACCTACACACCATTTGTTACTTCTTGGAGAGTGGTGTCTCCTAGATTGGCTAGGTGTCACTTGGGAGCCTCCGACAAGATTGTGGAGTTAAACCAAGGAGTTTGTAAGGGCAAGGAGATCGCCTACTTCGTGAAGATCTACCGCTAGTGAGGCAAGTCCTGTGTGGGCGATGGCCATGGTGGGATAGACAAGGTTGCTTCTTCATGGACCCTTTGTGGGTGGTTGCTTCTTCGTGGACCCTTCGTGGGTGGAGCCCTGTGTGGACTCGCACAACCGTTACCCTTGGGTGGAGCCCTATGTGGACTCGCACAACCGTTACCCTTCGTGGGTTGAAGTCTCCATCAACGTGGATGTAGGATAGCACCACCTATCCGAACCACGGGAAAAACATCCGTGTCTCCAATTGCGTTTGAATTCTCCAAACCCTTCCCTTTACATTCTTGCAAGTTGCATGGTTTACATTCCGCTGCTCATATACTCTTTGCATGCTTGCTTGATATGTATTGTGTGTGTTGAAATTGTGCCTAAACTCCACTTAAACCGAAAAAGCTTAAAAATTGCAACTTGAGCATTATGTGTCTAATCACCCCCCTCTAGACACATCTACTTCTAGGTCCTACAAGTGGTATCAGAGCTTTGGTCTCCATTGCCTTGGTTTAATCACCATTGGTGGAAGATGGATGTGTCTACATTAGGGAGTCTTAGGCATAGAGTGCCTATTCTTGATGGAGAGTACTTTCATGAGTGGAAAAATGAGATGCTTGTAATCTTCAATCAATATCATTTGAACAAGTATATTGCTAGCCCTTGTGCACCCCATATTGATCCCTTGCATCCTACCCTAGATGAAGATATTGACATGATTCGCAATCTAAGAACTATTGAGCTCATCATTAGAGGATTGCCCAAAAATTTGATTGCTAGTTTGCCTACTCAAAATTGTGCCTATACTATATGGAAATTTCTTGAGGAACGATTTCCCAATCATTCCTTGAAAACTTTGGATGAAATTCTCCATAAATCTATTGCCTTGAGTAAGATGAACTCTAGTGATCCTAGTTTTGGTAAATGTCTTCTTGAACTTGCCAATCTTAAGCATGCTAAAGGAGATGTTGGAATCATTAATGATATCATACTCAAAGCTATAAGAATTCATAAAAGTGACCACTTTGATGATCATTTATCTGATGAATTACCCTCTCTAGGAAATGATGAATCACAAGATCATGATGAACATGAATATTATGATGATGATGATAGTGACTTCGATCTTGATGATGCAATGAGACATTTTGGTCTTATGGCAAATCTTCAGCGATATGAATCAGGAGGAAAGGAATGGGTTCTTGATAGTGGATGTACTGATCATATGACCGGAGATGAAGAGATGTTTCGTGAGCTTGCTGAAAATGACGACCCTCGAAAATATGTCACTTTTGGTGATAATTCAAAGGGTAAAGTGGTTGGCCTTGGTAAGGTGGCCATCTCACATGATAGTTCCATTCAAAATGTCATGCTCGTTGAATCTCTGGGCTACAACTTACTTTCAGTATCTAGACTTGCTGATTTCGGTTTGAATGTCCTATTTACTGAGGTAGATTGCCAAGTATTTCGTCGAGACAATCATAAAATGGTCTTTACGGGTATGCGTAGAGGAGATCTTTACATTGTTGATTTCTCTAAAAAGGCACAACCTAAAACTTGCTTTGTTGCTAAATCCTCAAAAGGTTGGTTGTGGCATAGACGACTAGGTCACGTTGGCATGAGAAACCTTGACAAGCTTATTAAAGGAAATCATATCCTTGGAGTTAATGATGTCATATTTGATAAGGATAGACTTTGCAGTGCTTGTCAAGCAGGTAAACAGGTTGGAGGAAGACATCCCGTGAAGAACATCATGACCACAAGGAGGCCACTAGAGCTACTTCACATGGATCTTTTTGGTCCCAACGCCTACAAGAGTCTCGGTGGAAATTCTTTTGGTCTAGTTATAGTTGATGATTTTTCAAGATTTACATGGGTGTTCTTTCTTAATGACAAGTCGCAGGTCCAGAAGATCTTCAGAAACTTCGCTAGGAAGGCCCAAAATCAGTTTGATGTGAAGATCAAGAAGGTTCGGAGTGACAACGGAACAGAGTTCAAGAACGCAAATGTGGACACCTTTCTTGACGAAGAAGGGATTTCACACGAGTTCTCGGCTACGTATACACCTCAACAAAATGGAGTTGTTGAGAGGAAGAACCGGATGCTCATCGAAATGGCAAGAACGATGCTTGATGAATACAAGACGCCAAAGCACTTTTGGGCAGAAGCGGTTGAGACAGCTTGTCACGCAACAAATCGCTTATACCTTCACAAGCTACTCGGCAAGACGGCATACGAGCTTCTCACCGGTAACAAACCCCAAGTTGGATACTTTCGAGTATTCGGCTCAAAGTGCTACATTCTTGATAAGCATCGTCGTTCAAAGTTCGCTCCTAAATCTCATGAAGGTTTTCTACTTGGTTATGGCTCAAACTCTCACACTTACCGTGTCTACAACAATTTCACCCGAAAAGTTGAAGAGACGGTAGATGTGAAGTTTGATGAATCTAATGGCTCTCAAGTAGAGCAATTGCCAATTAATGTAGGAGACAAAGACCCTTCAGAAGCAATTCAAGACTTGTCCATTGGCAAAATTCGTCCAACGGAGGTGAAGGAGAGTACTTCATCCGTCCAAGTGGAAGCTTCTACTTCATGACAAGGTGAACCAAGAATTGACACGGAAGCATCCACAAGTGGGACACACCAAGATGAAGAAAACGAGGAAATACGTCAAGACGAACATCAACAACCTCCTTCTCCACCACGACAAGAGAACGACGACGTCAACAATGAAGAAGGCCAAGAAGAAGAACAAGATGGAGAAGATGTTCAACGAAGACCCAAGCAAAAGCTCTCACGAGTTCGAGCAAGAATTGCCAAAGATCATCCCGTCGAGCAAATCCTCAATGATATACAAACCGGGAGAATCACTCGCTCAAAAACTCGTTTAGCTAACTTTTGTGAAAACTATTCATTCATCTCTAGCATTGAACCCATGAAGGTTGAAGAAGTATTGGAAGATCCGGATTGGATAAACGCTATGCATGAAGAGCTACATAATTTTGAGAGAAACCAAGTTTGGACATTGGTTGAGAAGCCCGACAACAACCACAACATCATTGGTACCAAATGGGTGTTCCGCAACAAGCAAGATGAAGATGGACAAGTGGTTCGCAACAAAGCACGTCTCGTCGCCCAAGGGTACACACAAGTCGAAGGTATGGACTATGGTGAGACGTATGCCCCCGTTGCTAGACTTGAGTCCATTCGTATCTTACTTGCCTATGCTAATCACCATAACATCACCTTGTACCAAATGGACATTAAAAGTGCTTTTCTAAATGGTGAAATAGAGGAGGAAGTTTATGTCAAACAACCTCCCGGCTTTATCAATCCTAAGAAACCAAATCATGTTTACAAACTTCACAAAGCTCTTTATGGTCTTAAACAAGCTCCTAGAGCATGGTATAAATGCTTAACCAAGTTCCTTACTACAAGTGGTTTTGAAATTGGTAAAATTGATTCTACTCTTTTTACTAAAAGGGTTAATGGAGAGCTATTTGTATGCCAAATTTATGTTGATGATATCATATTTGGTTCAACTAACCCCCTCTTTAGTGAAAAGTTTGGAAAGCTAATGTTAGAGAAGTTTGAGATGTCTATGATGAGTGAACTCAAATTCTTTCTCGGGTTGCAAATCAAACAAACTAAGGAAGGTACATTTGTCTCTCAAACAAAGTACACCAAGGACTTATTCAAGAAGTTCAATATGCAAGAATGCAAAGGTATGTCTACACCCATGCCTACTAGTGGACATAATGATTTAACCAAAGATGGTGAACCGGTTGATCAAAAGGTTTATCGCTCTATGATTGGTTCATTGTTATACCTATGTGCTTCACGTCCCGATATTATGCTAAGTGTGTGCATGTGTGCACGATATCAAGCTGCTCCTAAAGATTGTCATCTTAAGGCTGTGAAAAGGATAGTGAGATATTTAATCCATACACCAAATTTTGGCATTTGGTATCCTAAGAGGTCTTCTTTTGATCTTGTTGGCTATTCCGACTCAGATTATGCCGGAGACAAGGTTGATAGAAAGTCCACTTCGGGTACTTGTCAATTTCTTGGTAGATCTCTTGTGTCTTGGTCTTCCAAGAAACAAAACTCGGTATCCTTATCCACCGCCGAAGCTGAATACATTGCCGCTGGTTCATGTTGTGCTCAATTACTTTGGATGACCCAAACTCTTAAAGATTATGGGATTTATGTGAAACATGTTCCACTGCTTTGTGACAATGAAAGTGCTATCAAAATTGGTCATAATCCTGTACAACATTCTCGGACTAAGCATATTGAAGTTCGTCATCATTTCATTCGAGATCATGTTGCTAAGGGTGACATCAATCTTAAGCATGTTCGCACCGATAAGCAATTAGCGGATATATTCACCAAACCACTTGATGAGAAAGTGTTTTGCAGGTTGAGAGGAGAATTGAACATCATTGATGCTTCGAACTTGGAGTAGAAACTCCATTGGATACATGCAAGACATGAGCTTATGACTAATCCATGATATATCTCTTATGATAACTATCTTATGTCTTGGATATATTTGCACCTTGCATGTTGTCTAACCCATGTAGGTGCTTGGTTGAATCTAATTCCATGAGATTGCGACTCACTCATATCCTGAGCGATCTCTACATCACCAAGACTCTACACAATAGTGGTTGAAGACAAGGAAGCACAAAACCATGAAACATATCCTTTGACAAACTCTATGTTAAGCTTCATGATTGTCATTTTTGGATACACAAGTGCTCTTCCTTGCAAGAACTAACCCATGTAGGTAGATGAACTCAAACTCCAAGTGGTGCTCCCAACTCTTGATGAACTACATCAACCTTGAGCACCCACACAAGTTCAACTACATGAGCAAGAACCACATCACCACCCAAGGTATGTTATTCCATCTTAGAGAAGCTTTACTCCAAGACATGAGTCAAAGCAACTCAACAAGATGTGAATACATCAAGATGCTTAAACGAAAAATGGTAACCCCATTTTGAGCTTAAACGATGAGTATGACCTATGATCAAGTGTTCTCACTTGACTCCTAAGTCAATATACTCTAACATAGGTGACTATGTCACCGCCCAATTCTAGATGAAGTTCTCTTGTGTTCTTTTCTGAGCTATTGCATTTGTCCCTTGCATATTTGTTTCTTTCTTTTTCAATCAAAAAAAAACTTCATCTAGAAACCTTTCACTCTTTTCTTTTTGATTTTTGTTCTGCATATTTCTGCATCAAATTCCTTGCAAATCTTTCAGCTAATTCATTGCAAATCTTTGTGAGATCTTACTTGTCTAGTGAGCTGAGGTGACAAGTGTTTTTCTCTGTGATGAACTCGGTTTCACCGAATAGCTATTCTCGGTCCAACCGAATCCCTTCGGTACTACCGAAACATGCTACTCGGTGCCACCGATTTCGCAACAGGAAAAACAGTTTGCCACATATCCTATATTTTTTCTGATCTAGCTCCACTCAATGAATCTTGTCCTCTACAAGCATCACAGTTTTATTCACTGCTTTGTACTGAATCTCAAGGACCAAACCTATTCGACAAATTCTAGGAAAAACCTTCTTGGAAATTGATGTCAAAGGGGGAGAGAGAGATCACATCAAAGCTTATCATCAGAGAGAGAGATCACATCAAAAGCTTATCACCTACAAAGGAGAAAGTACTAAGGGGGAGAGAATACTCAAGGATCCCATATAGAGAATACTCAAGGATCCCACATATTAAGGGGAAGAAAGAAATCTCCAAGGGGGAGATAATACTCAAGAGGAGAGATGCCACATGTCTTTTTGGGGGAAAGACATGTTCATATGAACTCATTTGAATTTAGTTCTATTCATAAGCTTTCAGCTCTGATTTTCTGTTTCCTATCTTCTCCCAATATCCCATGTAAGGTTCAGGGGGAGCAAGACACCTAAGGGAAAGAAATCAGTCAAATTCATTGCATATCTTTATTCTTGGGGACATGTTGAATTCAATATGGTACCTTGTACTCACTCTCTACATGTCATCCCAATCTTGGTATTCTTGTGGTTTCTTTTGTTTGCTCTGGCTAGTGGACGTACCTGTGTTATCTAACCTTGTTTGTGCAGGTTCATTCTATCCTAAGCCAACTCAAGACCACAAGGTAAGTATATGCATCAAAATCATGAGTATGAGGAGTTCTTGCTTATGTACATACTGTTTGCAAGAAGGACTCATGAGCATGAAGGTATTTTCCTTGATAATCTTTTGCTCTGATGCATATGGCCAAGATACATGTAACACATTGCCTACTCTGTCATGGTTATGTTCTCACATGCCTCCATATTTCATATTTACATGAGTGCATACATGTAGGGGGAGCCTATGCTTGTTACATGTCCTTCCAAAGCTTTACTTGCTGTTCTTCATATCTTTATCTAAAGCTTTTATGTATGTTGCCATCAATTACCAAAAAGGGGGAGATTGAAAGCACAAGTGCTCCCTAGGTGGTTTTGATAATTGATGACAACATATCTCTTGTTGGACTAACATTTCAATCTAGCATATTTCAGATAAGTTCAACAATGGAGTGGCATGGACTAAAGGTTGTGGGAACTCCTTCAAGATGATAAGGACAAAGGATTGGCTAAAGCTTCAAGCTCAAGACTCCTCATTTTACATTTTAGTGATCCAAGATCACATTGAGTCTTTAGGAAAAGCCAATACTATTAAGGACGGATGAGGTGTTGCTTAATGAGCCTCTTGCTTCACGTGCTTAGTGATATGCTCCAAAACCCTCAACTACTTTCCCATATCCACATATGACCTAAACCCTAAGCCAAACTCGGTCTTATCGATTCTTCCTATCCGGCGCCACCGAGTTTCACTTGTCATTAGCCACTGCCAAAACCCTAGCAATTCGGTTCTACCGATAAGGATCTCGGTCTCACCGAGATGGGGTTGCAAACTCTCTGTTTCCCTTTCGTAACTTTTCGGTCTCACCGAAAGAGCGAATCGGTCCCACCGAGATTGCAATGTAAACTCAGTGTTTCCCCTTTGTAACTTTTCGGTCTCACTGATTTCCACTCGGTCTCACCGAAAGAGCAAATCTGTCCCACCGAGTTTGCCTGACCAACTCTCTGGTTAGCTAATTACCAAATTCGGTCTCACCGAGTTTGTGTAATCGGTCTCACCGAGATTACGTTATGCCCAAACCCTAACCATATCGGTCCTACCGAGTTGCATGTCAGTCCCACCGAAAATCCCTAACGGTCACTAGGTTTACATTTTTGGTCCGACCGAGTTTATTGATTCGGTCCCACCGAGATTGGAAAACTGTGTAACGGTTGGATTTTGTGTGGAGGCTATATATACCCCTCCACCTTCTTCTCATTCGATGAGAGAGACATCAGAACACACACACCATTCCAACTCATATGTTCTGAGAGAGAACCACCTACTCATGTGTTGAGACCAAGATATTCCATTCCTACCATATGAATCTTGATCTCTAGCCTTCCCAAGTTGCTTTCCACTCAAATCTTCTTTCCACCAAATCCAAATCCTATGAGAGAGAGTTGAGTGTTGGGGAGACTATCATTTGAAGCACAAGAGCAAGGAGTTCATTACCTACACACCATTTGTTACTTCTTGGAGAGTGGTGTCTCCTAGATTGGCTAGGTGTCACTTGGGAGCCTCCGACAAGATTGTGGAGTTGAACCAAGAAGTTTGTAAGGGCAAGGAGATCGCCTACTTCATGAAGATCTACCGCTAGTGAGGCAAGTCCTGTGTGGGCGATGGCCATGGTGGGATAGACAAGGTTGCTTCTTCGTGGACCCTTTGTGGGTGGTTGCTTCTTCATGGACCCTTCGTGGGTGGAGCCCTGTGTGGACTCGCGCAACCGTTACCCTTGGGTGGAGCCCTGTGTGGACTCCCGCAACCGTTACCCTTCGTGGGTTGAAGTCTCCATCAACGTGGATGTAGGATAGCACCACCTATCCGAACCACGGGAAAAACATCCGTGTCTCCAATTGCGTTTGAATTCTCCAAACCCTTCCCTTTACATTCTTGCAAGTTGCATGGTTTACATTCCGCTGCTCATATACTCTTTGCATGCTTGCTTGATATGTATTGTGTGTGTTGAAATTGTGCCTAAACTCCACTTAAACCGAAAAAGCTTAAAAATTGCAACTTGAGCATTATGTGTCTAATCACCCCCCTCTAGACACATCTACTTCTAGATCCTACAGCCTCAGTAGCAGCAGCAGCAAAATCTTCATTGAATTTCTTCACTACTTCCTTTGCCATTTTAGCCAACTTGGATTGGCGCTTGGCCCGTTACTTTGGAAATTCCTCACCTCGCCTGATGGTAGAGGGATTAGATTCTTGACCTGGAGCCAATGGAGGTCTTGGGCATGGAGGGTGTACAACGAATTTCTTCATGTACTTAGGAGTAACATATCGATACTCCCTCCATTCTCTTACCCATCTCCTCGCAATCCTCTAAATGCGCACCTTGTGCTGATTTTTTTCTCCTTGCCATGAGTGGCTTCATCAGGAGTGCAATACTCATCATAGATGTCTTCAGGGATTTCAAACACTATATTTGTTTCTGCTCTCTTTCCTCCCTTCTGAGGTCTTTTCCCTTCAGCCATTTTCTTCACTTGAGGATTTTGAACAGTCGAAGTTTCTGAGGAGGTATGCAATTTGTCTTCGAGGAATGCTACAAATGAGTTAAGTTGATGAGAACCTAGTGATTCAGTAGCGGACATTTTGTACCCGTGAACAGAGTATAGGTGTGAAGAATTTGGAGAGGTCATATGCGTTCTCAGATTTTTTTCAAAAAAGAATCAGGTTTGAGGAATTTGACCATGGGTGTCTTGAGGAATTTCACTAAGCGTTCTTGACTTAGGTTCCAAATTTGTATAGATTTGAGAATCCACACAATTGAGGAATCTTGAGGAAAAACGTAGCTTAGAGAAACAAATCAAGAACAAATGCAACTGGGTGTTTAAGGATATGGAAGTTGAAGAATAAACACCTTTTGAAGATTTTGTGGAAATCATGAGAATCAATATATGGTAGTTAAATCGGATTTTATTTACCCTGGACGAAGAACATGACGAACTGGAAGTTGTGGTGGAGAGGTTCGTCCGTTCATATCTTCCACGCCCTAACTTGGCGGCGGAAGACAACTACGGCAGCGGCGGAGTGAAGATTTCCGCGGCCGGCGCGAGTACGACGACGACGAGGTCGGGGCAGTGAAGCTCTTCCTCACCGGCGATGATGGAAAGTAGCGGTAGCGCTAGGTCAGAGAGCTCGAGTGAGGGGAGTGAGATCGAGCGGAGTAAATGAGGTCTGAGGAGGGCAAGGGGTATTTATAGACGAGGTGAAAAAATGCTCGTCCGAGAAAATTGAACGAACGTGCCCCTGACCCTTACCATCCTAGCGACATGTGTCACCCACGTACTGTGATTTGGAGATCGTGGTAGATCATGGGTGTAAGTGCATCTAGTGCCACCCCTAGTTGGTTTTGGAGTATTGACGACAAACCTAGTTGAGGGACTAATGTGTTTGTGAGAATTGCAGGACAACACAGGTAGAAGTCCCTCATTGATTCGGTTTTCCTACCAGAGATGACCCCTAAAAATATATGAAGACATTGATGTTAAAGGTGGTATATGAAGATATTCACATCGAAGACTATGACAAGAGAAGACATCGCTTGAAGCCTATGGAACTCGAAGACTTAGATCTTTCGTAGTTCTTTTTCTTCTTTGTTGAGTCATAGGAACCACCGTACTATTAAGTGGGGTCCAAGAGAACCAGTCAGAATGACTGAAGTGATGCTTAACCAAAACCTATGTCTTCGAGTGAAGACTATGAGAGCGAATCTTGTCCAGAGTCGAACAAGTCAGATTTGCTTGTAGCCCAAGTAAAGTTGTCGTGTGAGTTTGAAATCTGACCGTTGGAACATGTGTCAGTTCCTTAGTGACCCAGGGTCATTTCGGACAAATCAGGTCGGGTTGCCTAGTGGCTATAAATAGCCCACCCCCTACAACCATAAACGGTTGGCTGCTCAGAGTTAGTGCACGGCTTTTGTCGTTTGAGAGCAACCCACCTCGAAGCCTTTGAGAGAGAATTCCTTGCGAGGATAAAGCCCTAACCACCCAGAGCCAAAGAGAGTTAGGCATCACTTAAGTCTTCTTGTCTGTATGATCTGAAGACTTATTACACTTGAGGACTGTGAATCCTCCAGCCGGTTAGGCGTCGCGTTCTGAGCATCCAAGAGACATTGTGGATCGCCGGTGAACGAAGTCTGTGAAGGTTTGGGAGTCTCCCTTGAAGACTTACCAGAGTGATTGAGCGAGGTCTGTGTGACCTTAGCTCAAGGGGAATACGGTGAGGACTGGGTGTCCTGAGCTGCGTGTTCAGGACTGGGTGTCCGGGACTGTGTGTCCTCAGGTTTAAATACCTAGCCGCCCTAACCAGACGTACAGTTGTCATAGCAACTGGAACTGGTCCAACAAATCATTGTCTTCAACGAGTCACTGGTTTCATCCTTCCCTTCCCTTTACTCATTGTTGGTCCTTGTGAAGTCATTGTATGATTGCACTATCTTTTGTCTTCATTGAGTGACTGCGTGTTCTGTTTGGCTTCATAATTTCTTCCTACCTGATCCTTACTACCTAGCTGCTATTAGTCATTGTGCTTTCACTTCATTGAATACTTGACTATGGTTTGCCTAGTGTAGTCTACCTTCCGCTGCATGGTAATAGGTGTATTTCTATCGTTTGTCTTCGAAACTTCCATGTTTTGAAGACTTCCATAAAAATCGCCTATTCACTCCCCCTCTAGTCGATATAACGCACTTTCAATTGGTATCAGAGCAAGGTACTCCCTTATTCTGTGTGATTCGGTTTAACCACCTGGAGTTTTAGCTATGTCGACTGCAGGGATAATTAAAGTCTCCGCTGCGTGCCCTGTCTTTGATGCAACTGAATATCCCTACTGGAAGAATAAGATGCGCATGCATCTTGAAGCCATTGACATCGACCTATGGTATGTCGTCAAGAACGGCGTTCCCAAGGCTGGAGAAGGTGTCACTGCCGCTGACGTCAAGAAGTTCGTTCAAATGGACTCTACTGCCAAGAATATCATCTGTGGTCATCTGACCAAAGGACAGTATGGCCGCGTGAGTGCTTTGGAAACATCTAAGCTAGTCTGGGACTGGCTCTCCAAGGTCAACGAAGGCGTCTCAACCCAGAGAGATCAGAGAATCAGTGTCCTTCGCAACCTCTTCAACCGCTTTAAGAGAAATGACAATGAGAATGTCCAGCTCACGTTTGATCGACTCACTGACATCACAAATGAGCTTCAAGCACTCGGCGCTACTTAGATCACCAAGCATGAAGTCGTCAAGACACTCCTGAGATCACTTGACAGTTCGTTTGACACCCTAGCCCCGATGATTCAAGAACGTCCTGATTTCAAGACACTCGATCCATCTGACATACTTGAGAGGCTCAACTGTAACACCCCGGATGTAACTTTCCCTTTTTGTACTCCAACTCTTGCCGTTTCTGGCGTTAAGTTATATTTATTTCCTCGGGTTCGGGTTTTTGTCTCCATGTGTTGTTATCGTTGTCATGCATCTCATATCATGTCATCATGTGCATTGCATTTGCATACGTGTTCGTCTCATGCATTCGAGCATTTTCCCCGTTGTCCGTTTTGCATTCCGGCGCTTCGTTCTCCTCCGGTGGTCATTTCTATCTTTCCTTCGCATGTGGGGATTAAACATTTCCGGATTGGACCAGGACTTGCCAAGTGGCCTTTGTTTACTACCGGTAGACCGCCTGTCAAGTTTCGTACCATTTGGACTTCGTTTGATACTCCAACGGTTAACCGAGGGACCGAAAAGGCCTCGTGTGTGTTGCAGCCCAACACTCCTCCAATTTTGCCCAAAAACCCACCAAGCTCTGCTCCATCTCCTAGAGCGTTCGATCCCGATCGCGTGGCCGAAAACCGCACCTCATTTGGACTCTCCTAGCTCCACTTATGCCTATAAATAGCACCCCCATTCCAAATTCCGGATCCCCTCCCCAAAACCCTAGATCCGCTCCTCCTCGCGCCGCCGGACGTGTCCGGGCGGAGCCGGACAACGTCCGCCGCCACCGCCAGCCACTCTCCGCCCGCCACCTGTCAGCTCGCCGCCGCCTCCCACCGCCGGCCCGGGAGGCCCGAGCCGGGCCCCCGAGGCCCACGCGCACCCGCCGCCTGCCACCTTGCTCCGCCGCCTGGCGCCGCGCCCCGCCGGCCGCCGCCACCGCGCCGGCCGCCGTGCGCCACCGCGGGCCCCCGCCACCACCGCCTCGCGCCGCCTCCGGCCGCCGCCTCGCGCCGCCGCCGCTGCCTCGCGCGCCGCCGCCGCCTCCGGCCGCCGCCGGCCCCGGCCCGGCCTCGCCTCTCTCCACTCCGGCCACCACGACGCCATCGCCGGCGACCTCGGCTCCGGCCGTGAACACTGCCGCCGCCACCTCGGGCTCCGTGCGATCCAGATCTGGATCGGAGCTACAGTAAACCCTAGGAGAGGTTGATTTTTTACTAAGTCCCGAAATTCTTGATCCAAGTTGCTCTGTTCGAGGCCCCGTAACTTTGCATCCATAGCTCTGATTCACGCATATAGCACATCAAAATGTTCATCTCAGAGAGTACATCATTTCATTCCATTGCATCTTTTTCATTCGAGCTCATCTTGATGCCCAAAATGCTGTTAGAAGGAGGCTTCGTGAGTAAATTGTCAGATCTGCTAGTTCATCTTAGACTTTTGTCATTTTTGCCATGATTATTGTGTGCATGATATGCCTGTGAGTCCTTCATATGTTTTGTTAAGGATTTTGTTATCTTTCCAGAGGTGCAACCCATGCATTTTTAGGATGTGTGTGGTGACTTGTGCAAGCTTGCAAAGTGAGGCACCCGGTAAATCTGTTTTCAGTGACTTAGTAGTTTTTCACTAAGCCTGGGATTGTTTAGTTCATGATACCATATGTTCTTGTTGTTTCCTAGTGATCCGTGCCTCTTTTGAGGATGATCAGTAAGGGAGTTTTGTTAACCTTGTAGTGCTCTATCCATCTATGTCTTTGTTTGCAATTATGGAGCACCCTAGCTTGAGTCAATTGAGCTCTACTTTTGCTTCATTGTGAATCTGGGCAGATCGTCAACTTGTTTGCGATTTTGCTGATGTTATTGTAGTTGATCCGTGTATGCTATGCCATTGTTCTTGCCATGTATAGCTTGTATTTTGTGCCTTCTTTAAGGATGTATGCTTGTCTTGCCATGACTTGCACCGTGGTGAGTGCATCGAGCTCGTAAACATGCCTTCGTGAGTTATGTTTCAGCATGTCCCAGTTTTCACTAAGTCCGAAAACTGATTATGTTTTTGCTATGTTCGTGTGCTTGTTAGTATATTTTGTGATCCCTTTTGGATCAAGGTCACTAAGGGACTTTTGTTAAGCTTGTTGAGTAGCTCCATTCCATGTCTTTCTTTGTCATGTTCAGGTCCTGTAGCATGTTGTTTTGTTGCTCCAAAGAGGGCTATATGATCTGAAATTCCAGACAAGTGTTAATTTCACTAAGTCTGAGATCTGTTAACCATTTGCGTTTTTTGCCATGCTTGTTTGAACCTGTTAATGGATGATTTGGCCGTAGCTCAGTGCTAGACTTTTCTTAAGCATCTTGTGTGCATCCCTGCCATGTATTTTGTTGTCATGTTTGGGTGCTGTAGCATGTTCACTTCATTGCATTTAGATGCCTACTTGCTGTAAATCGCAGACCGGTGTCATTTTTGAATCGCTTGCCATTTCCAAACCGTAACTCCAATTCCGGCGTTCTTTATATCGTTTTCAAGCGATTTCATCTCATCTTTCCAGTGGCACCCTTGTAATTCCAAGTTGAGGCCAGGTTCATGCATTTCCTGTCATATCTTGCATTTTTGCATCCCGCATCGCATCCCGCATAGCATATCATCATTTCATCATATTGCTTGGTCTTGCACGTGGTTGATTGTATCCTTGTTGCTTGTTTGTCTTGTTGGGTAGAGCCGGGAGACGAGTTCGCTAACAAGGAGCCTGTTGAGTTTTCTTTTGAGGATCCAGTCAACTCTGACAACTGTGCAGGCAAGATGATCATACCCTCGAAATCACTACTATCTTTGCTATGCTAGTTTGCTCGCTCTTTTGCTATGCCAATGCTACGATGCCTACCACTTGCTTGAAAGCCTCCCAAATTTCCATGTCAAACCTCTAACCCACCATTGTCCTAGCAAACCATTGATTGGCTATGTTACCGCTTTGCTCAGCCCCTCTTATAGCGTTGCTAGTTGCAGGTGAAGATTGGAGGCCGTTCCTTGTTGGAACATCATTTATTTACTTGTTGGGATATCATTATATTATCTTGTTATCTTAATGCATCTATATACTTGGTAAAGGGTGGAAGGCTCGGCCTCTCGCCTAGTGTTTTGTTCCACTCTTGCCGCCCTAGTTTCCGTCATATCGGTGTTATGTTCCCGGATTTTGCGTTCCTTACGCGGTTGGGTTATAATGGGAACCCCTTGATAGTTCGCCTTGATTAAAGCTTTTCCAGCAATGCCCAATATTGGTCTTACCATTCGCCACCTAGCCTCTTTTTCTCTTGGGTTACTGGAGCCCAAGGGTCATCTTATTTTAAACCCCCCCGGGCCAGTGCTCCTCTGAGTGTTGGTCCGACCGAGTAGACTGCGGGGCCACCTCGGGGCAACTTGAGGGTTGGTTTTACTCGTAGGATGTCTCATATGAGTGTGCCCTGAGAAAGAGATATGTGCAGCTCCTATCGGGATTTGTCGGCACATTCGGGCGGTGTTGCTGGTCTTGTTTTAACCTGTGGAAGTGTCTTGAGTTACCGAGATACCGAGTCTGATCGGAACATCTTGGGAGGAGGTCTATTCCTTCGTTGACCGTGAGAGCTTGTCATGGGCTAAGTTGGGACTCCCCTGCAGGGATTGAACTTTCGAAAGCCGTGCCCGCGGTTATGGGCAAATGGGAATTTGTTAATGTCCGGTTGTAGACAACTTGAACCTTAATTAATTAAAATGAATCAACCGAGTGTGTTACCGTGATGGCCTCTTCTCGGCGGAGTCCGGGAAGTGGACACGGTGTTGGAGTAATGTTTGCGCAGGTTGTTCTCTAGTTTCTCGCTCGTGCTTTGCCTCCTCTTCTCGCTCTCTTTTGCGAATAAGTTAGCCACCATACTTGCTAGTCGCTTGCTGCAGTTCCACTCATATTTTACCTTGCCTTACCTATGAGATTAAATAGTCTTGATCGCGAGGGTGCGAGGTTGCTGAGTCCCTGTGGCTCACAGATTACTATTCCACCAGATGCAGGGCCTGATGATTCCGCTCCAGGAGACGCGTATGAGCTCAAGTGGGAGTTCGACGAAGACTCTCAACGATACTATGTTTCCTTTCCTGATGATCAGTAGTGGTGCCCAGTTGGGGGTGATTGGGACCGTTGTCGCATGTTGGGTTCTCTTTTATTTTGGCGCCGTAGTCGGTCCATGAGTGTTTGGTTGATGTAATGTTATTTATGTACTTGATTGACGTGGCGAGTGTAAGACAACTATGTTATCTCCCCTTTTTTTATTATATTGCATGGGATGTTGTGAAGATTGCCTAACTTGCGACATATGCCTTCAATGCGATTATGTCTCTAAGTCGTGCCTCGACACGTGGGAGCTATAGTCGCATCGAGGGTGTTACATCAACACACATGAGTTTCAGCTTTCTAAGAAAAGAGATATTTACGGTCCCAACTATGGGCGAACTCCTGCCTTGAAGGCAAGAGCTATCTCCTCATCTGAAGAAGAATCTGACAGCAGTTCTGATGACCCTGAAGACATTGGAAAGGAACTTGCTATGCTTGTGAAGAAGTTCCAAAAATTCACCAAGAAGAAAGGCTTCAGAAAGTCTTCACGATCAAGCTCAAGGAATGATGAAGCTTCTGCTCATGACTACAAGAAGAAAACATGCCACAAGTGCAAGAAAACTGGCCACTTCATCTCTGAGTGTCCGCAGTGGGACAATGAGAACAAAAAGAAGAAGAAGAGCAAGGAATATGACTCTGATGACAAGAAGAAGAAATACTCAAAGTCTTCTTCCAAGTCTTCCTCAAAGTCTTCATCACACAAGAAGAGCTCATCTGGCAAGGCACGTGCGTTTGTTGGCAAGGAAATGGATTCAGAAGAGGAGTCCGCTTCTGAGGAGGCGGAGGTGGAGTCTGAGGAGGAGTCCGATTCTGGTGTTGCAAGTCTGGCTACAGCATACATTGCCAAGTCCATCTTCAACACTAAAGACAATGACTTCATCACCGACACCGATGCAAATGACAAGGACTACTCCGCTCCTACCTACTGCTTCATGGCACGCGGTGCCAAGGTAAACACACGCACTACTCACTATCAAACATCTAGTGAAGATGACTCTGATTATGGTTCAAGACCCAGCTACAAAACACTTGCTAAAATTGCAACTGAACAACAGAAAGCTATGGAACATATTCGAAAACTGTTAGACAAAAGCGATGATCTGTTAGGCGCTGAAATGACTCGATCTGAGTCCTTAATTGAAGACATAAAAAATCTTCACGTTAAGTATGAGGAACTTGAAAGTCGTCATGAAACGCTCTCAACAACTCATGAAAAGCTTTCCTATGATTATCTTCAAAGGAAGCAAGATCTTGAGAAATTGAGAGCGTCTCATGAAGATCTTCAAAAGGAAAACGAGTCACTTCGTGCCGAACAGATCAGTTCCGCTCAGGAAGGATTTGAACCACCATGTCTTAAATGCATTGAGCGTGATAATGCTACTTCTGTTGCTGAATGTTCTACTGCTGCTACTATTGCAATATCTTCAACGGTTGATGTGGTAACTAACCCCTCTGCTGAGGATACCACTGCTATTGCTGATGAGAATGCTAGGTTGAAGACATTGCTTGAAACAGGGATGTACAAAAGTCTTAAAGGGCATCAGACACTATGTGATGTCCTCAAAAGGCAGATTCTGAACCGAAACCCGAGGAAAGAGGGTGTTGGGTTCGTAAGGAAAATGAATGCTGATGGCTCTTACTGGAAACCTGAGCAGTACCCCAAAACCACATGGGTTGCTGCAAAGGAACCTTCAGCAGATCCATCCAATCTATCTGGCTTCACTTGTGCTAACCCCATTGTCATTGATGAATCCTTTGATGCAAACTATAAACTGTTTAAGAATCAGAATGGTGAAGTGTTTGCTAGGTATATTGGTACTAACTGCAGGAATGGGCCGCCTATGCAGAAGATCTGGGTGTCGAAAAAGTGTTTGGAAAATCTTCCTGTGAATGTCATCATGACACCACAGGTGAAGAAGACAATCCCTAGACCACAGGCTTCATACGGTCCAAAGGCTTCATACAGACAGAGGACTCACCTGAGTCGCACTAACACAAATGTTTTGCAGGGAAACCATACTCAGGCCTATGAATATGAGCGTGGTTCATCAAACCGCCATGTTCATAAGACCAAGAACTATTCTGCTTATTCTTATGAGTACTATTGTCCACCTGCAAGACTGTTTGCTAGGGCTCCAAAGCCAAAGTTCTCAGATGCTGCACTTAGACTTATCGCTTCTAAGCCACCCTTGAAGATGTGGGTGGCTAAGAAAGCTTAACTCTCTCTTGCAGGGAAAGGTCTCCAACAGAAAACCAAAATCGTCTGACGCTATTGCTGGGGACCTTAAACATCTTGTAGGGCGCAAGATCAAATGCCCGAATGGTCTTACTATGTACTTCGTTCCTGAATCGCTTGCTACTCTCCCTATCAGTCCTAATCTGGATCTAAGCTTTCATAACCCACTGGTTCGTCAAATGTTTTTGCTTCACAATTCTCTTCGTGAAGCCTATCCCCCTAACTGCACTGTAGGGTACGACACCAGCGTCTTTAGAATGGATTATTGATAGTGGGTGTACCAATCACATGACTGGCAAAAGAAGCCTTCTTATGGACTCAACCTTACATCCATCCGACAAGAGTCACATCACATTTGCTGACACTGGTAAAAGTAAGGTATTGGGTCTAGGTAGAGTTGCAATCTCAAAGGATCAACACATGGATAAAGTCATGCTTGTTGAATCCCTTGGCTTTAACTTAATGTCCGTCTCAATGCTTTGCGATTTGAACATGATCGTAATATTTGGAAAATATCGTTGCCTTGTTCTAATGGAATCTGACAAGTCTCTAGTGTTTGAAGGGTATCGGAAAGATGATTTGTACGTGGTAGATTTCTCAGCAGGACCACAGCTTGCCGTATGTCTTCTAGCAAAAGCTTCAGAATGCTGGCTCTGGCATCGGAGGCTAGGGCATGCTGGCATGAGGAACCTCCACACCCTTGCAAAGAAGAAGCATGTCATAGGCATCGAGGGCGTCAAGTTCAAGAAAGATCACTTATGCGGTGCCTGTGAAGCAGGAAAGATGACGAGGGCCAAACATCCCTCGAAGACAATCATGACAACTACTCGACCCTTCGAACTGCTCCACATGGATCTTTTCGGTCCCACTCATTACTCAACTCTTACTACTACTGCTTGTCTCTATGGCTTTGTCATTGTTGATGATTATTCTAGATATACTTGGGTGCACATAATCCTCTACAAGACTGAAGTGCAGGATGTCTTCAGACGCTTCGCCAATTGAGTAATGAACAACTATGGCGCCAAGATAAAGCACATCAGAAGTGACAATGGCACTGAATTCAAGAACACTGGCCTTGATACATATCTTGATACTTTGGGCATCACACATGAATTCTCAGCCCCGTACACGCCATAGCAGAATGGCGTCGTCGAACGCAAGAACAGAACACTCATTGAGATGGACCGAACGATGCTTGATGAATACAAGACTCCAAGAAAATTCTGGCCTGAAGCCGTTGATACTACATGCCATACAATCAATCGTGTTTATCTTCACAAGCTTCTGAACAAGACATCTTGTGAGCTCCTTACTGGCAAGAAGCCAAATGTCAGTTACTTCAGAGTATTTGGCGCTAGGTGCTGGATCAAGGATCCACATCACACTTCAAAATTTGCACCAAAAGCACATGAGGGTTTTATGCTTGGATATGGAAAGGATTCGCACTCCTACAGAGTCTTCAATCTCTTTCATTATAAAGTGGTTGAAACAGTGGATGTGTGGTTCGATGAGACTAACGGTTCACAGAGAGAGCACCTGCCAAATGTGCTAGATGAAGTTCCATCTAGTGAATCAATCAAACTAATGGGAACTGGAGAAATCATACCCTCTGAAGCTCAACCTAAAGAGGAACTTATCATCTCTGCACCTGATCAACTTGAAGACAATGCTTAGCCTGAAGACAATTCCACTAACAATGACAATGATCAGCAAGAGCAAAATCTTCGCCCTGTGCATCCTCGTGTTGCCAATGAAGTGCAGATTGAGAGAATAATTGATAGCATCAATGCACCCGGTACGCTCACTCGTTTAAGGGCAACTCAGCTAGCAAATTTCTGTGGGCACTTCGCATTCGTCTCAATAACAGAACCCAAGAAAGTTGAAGAAGCCTTCATGGAACCTGAATGGATTCAAGCTATGCAAGAAGAGCTTCAACAGTTTGAGCTGAATAATGTATGGGAACTGGTTAAGCGTCCTGATCCTCGGAAGCACAATATAATAGGCACCAAATGGATATACCGCAACAAGCAAGATGAGCATGGTCAAGTTGTCAGAAACAAAGCTCGTCTCGTTGCTCAAGGATATACTCAAGTGGAAGGCATTGACTTCGATGAAACATTTGCTCCTGTGGCTCGACTTGAAGCCATACGCATACTGCTGGCCTATGCAAATCATCATAACATATTTCTATACCAAATGGATGTGAAGAGTGCTTTTCTCAATGGCAAGATTGAAGAAGAAGTGTATGTTGCACAACCGCCTGGCTTTGAAGATCCAAAACATCCTGACATGGTATACAAGCTCAACAAGGCACTGTATGGCCTCAAACAAGCCCCTCGGGCTTGGTATGACACTCTCAAATACATCCTAAAGAGCAAAGGCTTCATACCTGGTTCCCTTGACCCCACTCTCTTCATGAAGACATATGATGGTGAACTGTTTGTGTGCCAAATATATGTGGATGACATTATCTTCGGCTGCACCAATCAGAAGTACAGTGAAGAGTTTGGATATATGATGCAAGAGAAATATAAGATGTCCATGATGGGAGAGCTGAAGTTCTTCCTCGGTCTTCAAATACGACAACAACGCAACGACATCTTCATATCTCAAGAGAAGTATCTCAAAGATTTCCTGAAGAAGTTCGGTATGCAAGACTGCAAAGGCTTCACGACGCCAATGCCATCCAAACATCATCTGGGTCCCGACGACAATGGTAAAGAGTTCGATCAAAAGGTATACCGCTCCATGATTGGTTCTTTACTTTATCTATGTGCATCTAGGCCAGATATTATGCTTAGTGTTTGCATGTGTGCTCGATTTCAAGCGGCACCAAAGGAGTCGCATCACTTAGCTGTGAAGCGAATTCTTCGATATTTGGCTCACACCCCAACTCTAGGATTATGGTATCCAAAGGGCTTAGAGTTTGATCTGGTTGGATTCTCGGATGCTGATTATGCTGGTGACAAGGTGGATCGCAAATCTACATCAGGCACATGTCATTTTCTGGGACGATCACTTGTATGTTGGTCTTCAAAGAAGCATAACTGTGTATCTCTCTCCACTGCTGAATCTGAATACATTGCTGCTGGATCTTGCTGCGCTCAGCTTCTGTGGATGAAGCAAACACTCAAGGACTATGGCATTCATCTGAAGCAAGTGACACTCTACTGCGACAACGAAAGCGCCATCAAGATTGCCAACAACCCAGTTCAGCACTCGAAGACAAAGCACATTGAAATTCGTCATCACTTTCTCAGAGATCATGTTGTGAAAGAAGACATTTATATCATACACGTCGACACTGAAGAGCAATTGGCAGATATCTTCACCAAGCCCTTGGATGAGAAGAGATTTTGCAAGTTATGGTGTGAGCTAAATATCTTGGAATCCTCAAATGTCCTGTGATCAGGCACACATCCTAACACTTATGCATATTGATGACTTAGATGTGCAACACACGAAGTAAAGTATATCTTCAATCAATGAAGACATACATTCTAAGTGTGAATACATTAATGTGGAATTTGACTTCGGAGCGCCACGATAATTGTGCGCCATGTCTGGGTCTAATACTTCCTATACGGTGGGTAACGCCACCACCAAAGGTTCTGTTCGAAGTGTTTCACTCATGGCGTTACATTTGCTATGTCTTCACATTTGGTTTGGCTTCAATCTCAACATGTCTTCATGATTATCTTCACTATGTTGAATATATATATATATACTAGTGTTCTGTCCTCTACAGCATTCACTTATAGCTATGTCTTCTTGTTGAATCTTTTGAACTAAGTGAATGTAATCGGACCCTAACCTCTCTATGCTTTGTATCTCAAACTCGATCTCTCCAAATCATATGCATTCTATTGAAATGGTCAAATGTCTTCTCTGTGTCCTTGTCAGCAGAAGATACAGAGACAAACATTAAGTCCGTTTTCAATGCTCATTCCTTCACCTGAAACCCGGAGAAGTGGGAACGACCACCCGACAATCCAGGCATGCGTGGGACGTGGAACGACCCCCGATATGCTGCATGATGGCCACGCGTTCCTCAGATGTGAATCGCCAGGGGCACCTGTGTAATAACACTGAGCCGCCCCTGTCCCTATAAATACACGCCTCACCACAGTCATTATCTCTTCTTCCACTCTCGCACGAACCCTAGCGCCACCGCTAGCCCTCGACGACGCCGGTGACGAAGCGCTTCGCTGCCACAACCTCTCCGACGCCGTCTTCACGCCGACCGCGGACATCGTCCTCTCCGCCGTCGCCGTTGGTGTCCTCCGTCGCCAAGTTAGGGCACGGACGATCGAACTGCTCGGCCTCCTCTTCCACACCGTCTAGCAGTTCTACGTGTGGTAAATAAAACTTCCTTTTTACGGCCCCTTTGATCCTATAGCTTTGTCACTTTCTACCACAAGCAGTTTCTATTCACACAAGTTGGATCTCTTTCATACTGCATCTCATAACATGCCTAGTATATTCACTTATGCTTCACAAAGTAGTTAGATTCCTCACTTGTACTGATCTCTGGATTCGTACAAATCTGGAACCAACTCCTTATCTATGAGTGAATGTCTTCGCACGATGAGGTCAATGTCTTCTAAACTGATTTATCTTCAAAATCTTCTGAGAATGCATATGACCTCTTCCCCTTCCCTCGCACCTTAATGCTGTCACAGGTACATGTCCGTGGGAGAATCCCTTGGTTCTCATAGTCTGCATTCATTTGCAGAATTCTTATAGCATCATATAAATTCTCCCGAAGCTAGTTCCTGTTTGTCCAGCAAGCGAAAACCTTTGAAGCCTTTGAATGTATTGAAGCCTTTCAGTTTAAAATTCATGGCTTCAGAGAAATCTGCAAGGAAGGGTGGCAGAAAGCGTCGAGGAGAAACATCAAGAGATCTGCCCGATGACCTCTCAGAGCTGTACAAGACAGATCCTGAAGAGGATTACAATCAGCGCAAGACACGAATCCAATGGATTCAACGCTATTGGGCAGAACAGTGGTTCAAGTACAGATTTGTGATCAAGGAATATGCTGAAAAGAATGCCATCAAGCGACCATGGGGAGACATCCTCTACAAAAATCTTCAACCCAGGACCAGAGATGAAGCCATTGAATAAGGCTTCTATCCCTGCATGGTCCGTGGACCACAGCCTGCGGATGCTGACCCATCGTCACTGCTATGGTGTCGTGACGACAATCTATTTAAGCGCAACTTCCAGTTTGCCCAGAACTCAGCGAAGCAGAACAAGAAGTCTTTGGGATTAGAGTTCAACCCTGGTCCCTCTGCTCCCCGTGCCGATGGAACTCGTGAAGCTGAACCCAATCTTCTTGGGCCCTTCTACAACTTGGAAGGTCTCATCACTCACATCGTGGTTCAAGGGACAACCGTGAATGAGCCTGCAGATGACGCTGAATCAGATGAAGCGCCTGCAGTGCCGAAGCCAAAGAAGTTGAAGCAGCCTAAAGCTTCAAAGCCTGCCTCTGCACCAAAAATCTCATGGGCGAAGCCACTGGCCACTGCACCTCCTGAAGACAGTGTGCAGTCTGAAGATTTGTCACGCATCTCCAAGCCCTAGAAGGTTAAGATGCCTCTGCCACACACTGGCCAAGAACTGACTACTGCTGCCATTCTGCGAAACGATGCCATTGATCTGTCCAGTGATGAAGATCTTGCAGATGACGCTCTTGAGCAACTCATCAAGAGCAAAGAAGAAGCATAAATCTTCAATGATCTGCCTCTCTTTGACGTGAAAATCATCGACAACTTCATTGATGAGTGTTTTGACACGCCCAACATCAGCTTCGAAGATCTGCAACTACCCATTGGCCTCAGTGTCGCCTTCCATGGCGCCATTGCTTCAAAATTAGCCATCGCCCAGCGCATTGTTGAACTGAAGCAAAAGATTGACTTTGAGAAATCTCAGTTCAAGAAGCATAGGGGCAAGCTCAGCGTGCAAGAGGTGAAAAACTTCAAGATTATGCTGCACGAGCTCAAAGAAGCCTTTCTCAAGAAACGCGCAGAAGCTCAGGGTTCTCGTGAGCGCATGAAGAGCCTGGCTGACAAGTGTGTGCAAGGCTACAACGAGGCTGAGAAGCGCAAGGCCCTTGGCCGTCCGGGCATTGATCCCAGGATGGCTGCCAAGCAGAAGAAGAAGCCCACTGTGGCCGAACCCAACGCACCAAGGCAGGAAGCAGATCCCATTGTCTTCCCAACTAGCATGACTGGCTCGAAGCCAAAGGCCCATTCAACCGCTTCCGAGCTGAAGAAGATGAGGATTGCTGAGGCTGAAGCAAGGAAGAGGAAACATCCTGAAGCCTCTGCTACTGCCCCCTCCAAGAAGAAGCAGAAGACCAAGAAGGAACGGGCTGCTCCCACAGAGCCCTTGATTGTTGAACCCATCTCCATGGTTCGCCCTGACACTGAACCTCAAGAGCGCCAACTGACTGTCCATGAGCCTGCTTTCACAGGGGCTCATGAAGCTGAAGACTTTCCAGCAGCTGATCCCATCGCTGCTGAAGACATTGGTCACCATGACCACGATGATGCAGTTCTTCCTCAGCTCGAGCACCAACAGGTATCATCGCCTGTGCTAACGCACAGCGAACTCATCAGCATTGGTTGTCCTCTGACGCCAATTGCTCAGGATGCATCATGGGCTGATCGCCCACAAGCACAAGAGGAAGAAGACTTTGAGGCCTAGCCAACTCCAACTCCACAGGCGTCGCCAGTGTTACGCAGGCTTCGCAAAGGACCAAGGCCTCCAGTCTCTGAGTCTGAAGCTAAAGCTGCTGAAGACATTCCGGCTGCATCAGCCGATGAAGAAGAAACCCCAAAAGCTGCTACTCCCCCATCCCACCAAGAAGCTGTTCTCGAGGAGAACGTGACTGTGACCGACCCTCCAGCTCGTCAAGTGGAGGTTGAGAATCTTGAGGTTGCCACCACCATCACCAATGAAGCCAATGACACTGTCATGGCTGAAGCCAGTGTGGAGCCTTCACCAACCCAAGCACCAGAAGTCAGTGAAGCCAATGATGCTACTGCTTCTGTTCCTGCGCTTGCTGCTGGTCCTTAGTTCGACTACCATGTTGAGCACAGGCCTCAGGTACAGAAGCCAATCCCCAGATTGCCCAGGTTTCCAGGTCCTGCATCAACACCTGGATCCTTCAATGTCAATGGCTTCAACGCAGACAACACTTTCTTCAATAGCTCCCGGAACCCCTACTCAAGGGAAAGAATATCATCTGATCAGTTCTAGAGCTATCCGCAGCGAAGCTATTACTCCTGCATTCTATACAATCAAGGTCGCATCTTCCCACATAAGCGTCTTGACATTGAAGCAATAGCTGGTCTGCCCTGTCTGGAAGAAGCTCTGGATTGCTTCAAAGAGGTTGGATTGCTGCCGTTCGTCACTGACCAAGAGCATTGGAATGAAGAGTTGCTGCTCCAGTTCTATGCCACACTTCACATCCGTGGGTACAACAGAGATCCCAAGACTTGGGTACTGGAGTGGATGACAGAAAATGTTCATCATGAAGCCAAAGCCTTTGATATCATTGAGCTCACTGGTCTGCCCACTCCTGGCGATCTCTACGAACATGGCTGTCAGCTTCACAGTGAAGCTATGGAGAGCATCTTTCAGAAGCCTGAACCTAACATGAGTCAGATGCTCAGTATGATGAAGCCATTGCCCCAAGATGCCGCATATCCCAAGGATTTCTTCGTTGAAGACCTTGAGTATCTGCCAAGAACTATTTATCACATCATAAGGCGAACTCTCTGGCCCATCAAAGGACATTCTTCACATGCCAAGCTGGAAGGTGCAATGAAGACTCTGGTCTTCTATATTCTTCATGGCAAATTCTTCAATGCACAGGACTTCTTCATCCGCCAACTTGCTGCATCAGGCTCTGATCTTTTTGTCTTGATTTCTATGCTCCATGGATAATGCAGCTGATTAAACTTCACTCCGCTATCTCATATCAGCCATCTGCTCGCAATCATCGGATCTTTCTACCTGATGTGGATATGTCTGTTGAAGACATTTATCCTGAGCCTGCCAAGGAACCTCTAAGTCTTCAGAATGCGGAGCATCAAAGTTTTTCTCAGAACATTGAAGGAGTTGAAGCTGTCACTCGTGTGTATCCTTTGGCTAGAACTACACGTGCACCACATCCTGCCCTTACTGAAGCCACCGATAGCATAATTGCCCAACGACCCAAGAAGCGCACTCGTGTTCTCAATGACCGAGAGCTTCTGGTGGCTCTTCATCAGAAACAGGATAGGCATCATGACTGGCTGAAGCACCAAATGCAAAGCCTCTTGGTGGATGTCAACCGCATTCGCAATCTTGCCACCAAGAATGCCTTTATTTCCCATGAAACCTCTCGATGCACATGGAAAGGGCTGACGCTGATGTGCTCTGAAGATGATCTTCAAGAGGATGGCTTCTCCGAACGCTTCAAGTTTGACTCCACACCTCCTCGAAGAGCAGTGCTACGACGAACTCCATCTCTTGAAGACTCTGAGTTCTCTTCCTCTGCTGCAACTGTGAATGCCAGAGTGATCGAGGACGAAGACGATGCTACTTCACCGCCACATCTTTCAGCACGCTTCGAGACTGCTCCAAGTTCTTCTGCACCGCCGAACACCACTGACGACTCTGCTGCTTCACCTACTCTTCATGGGAATGAGTAGATGCTCTATGTCTTCAAACCTTTTTGGTCCTTACTGACAAAAGGGGGAGAAGCATATGAGTTTGATAGTCTTCAAGAGGGTCCATATGGGCGGTTGCTTTATATTTTGCTTCGTGTTTACAACTCTCATTTTGATACATTTGGTTCTTTGAGTTGTAACACTTAAACTCGATGGTCGTCTGCTACTTATTAGCCACTTTGTGATGCGATGATAAATTCCGCATGTGCGACGATAAATTCCGCACTTAGATCATTTTGCAGACATCCATTTTCCATTATGCATGTCATTATCTTCACATACCTTCTCATGCATAATGAATTGTCATCATAAGTTGAAGAGGATCTCCACGAGTATAACCTGCCATGTGTATTTGCATTCCAAAAGCAAATTACTTATATGCACATCTTCAGGGGGAGCCCTTGCAGCTTATGAAGACAATTCTTTATACTTTTGCAATTTCACATATTATATTCCCCATTGAAAACTTCAACTAGTTTGTCATCAATCACCAAAAAGGGGGAGATTGTAAGTGCATCTAGTGCCACCCCTAGTTGGTTTTGGAGTATTGACAACAAACCTAGTTGAGGGACTAATGTGTTTGTGAGAATTGCAGGACAACACAGGTAGAAGTCCCTCATTGATTCGGTTTTCCTACCAGAGATGACCCCTAAAAATATATGAAGACATTGATGTCAAAGGTGGTATATGAAGATATTCACATCGAAGACTATGACAAGAGAAGACATCGCTTGAAGCCTATGGAACTCGAAGACTTAGATCTTTCGTAGTTCTTTTTCTTCTTTGTTGAGTCATAGGAACCACCGTACTATTAAGTGGGGTCCAAGAGAACCAGTCAGAATGACTGAAGTGATGCTTAACCAAAACCTATGTCTTCGAGTGTAGACTATGAGAGCGAATCTTGTCCAGAGTCGGACAAGTCAGCTTTGCTTGTAGCCCAAGTAAAGTTGCCATGTGAGTTTGAAATCTGACCATTGGAACACGTGTCAGTTCCTTAGTGACCCAGGGTCATTCCGGACAAATCAGGTCGGGTTGCCTAGTGGCTATAAATAGCCCACCCCCTACAACCATAAACGGTTGGCTGCTCAAAGTTAGTGCACGGCTTTTGTCGTTTGAGAGCAACCCACCTTGAAGCCTTTGAGAGAGAATTCCTTGCGATGATAAAGCCCTAACCACCCAGAGCCAAAGAGAGTTAGGCATCACTTAAGTCTTCTTGTCTGTGTGATCTGAAGACTTATTACACTTGAGGACTGTGAATCCTCCAGCCGGTTAGGCATCGCGTTCTGAGCATCCAAGAGACATTGTGGATCGCCGGTGAACGAAGTCTGTGAAGGTTTGGGAGTCTCCCTTGAAGACTTACCAGAGTGATTGAGCGAGGTCTGTGTGACCTTAGCTCAAGGGGAATACGGTGAGGACTGGGTGTCCTGAGCTGCGTGTTCAGGACTGGGTGTCCGGGACTGTGTGTCCTCAGGTTTAAATACCTAGCCGCCCTAACCAGACGTACAGTTGTCATAGCAACTGGAACTGGTCCAACAAATCATTGTCTTCAACGAGTCAATGGTTTCATCCTTCCCTTCCCTTTACTTACTGTTGGTCCTTGTGAAGTCATTGTATGGTTGCACTATCTTTTGTCTTCACTGAGTGACTGCATGTTCTGTTTGGCTTGATAATATCTTCCTACCTGATCCTTACTACCTAGCTGCTATTAGTCATTGTGCTTTCACTTCATTGAATACTTGACTATGGTTTGCCTAGTGTAGTCTACCTTCCGCTGCATGGTGATAGGTGTATTTCTATCGTTTGTCTTCAAAACTTCCACGTTTTGAAGACTTTCATAAAAATCGCCTATTCACCCCCCTCTAGTCGATATAACGCACTTTCAATGGGTGAATAGTTTCATCGTATCGCGGGATGCAGAATGGTTTGAGCGGCAAAATCCGAAAATTCAGATAAGAAAACTTTAATGTTTCATTTGCAAATTCTTCAGCTGACAAGGACACCGTGAAAATTTTGAATGGGTTTTAAATAGAACGCATATGAAGAATTTGTAAACAGACTGGGTTGAGTTTATCATAGAGGGGCACGAGTCCGATCACATTCACTTAGGCAAAAAGTCAACTTGAAGAATTAGCAATAAGTGAATGCTGTAGAGGACTTGAAAACTCAAATATATATAGTCAATGAAGAACACAGTCGGAAATGGTGAAGACAATGCAAAGTTGAAGAATTTGAACATTTTGAGGAAATTGAAAGATTTGAAGAAAAACTCAAATTGAAGATTCTCAACTTTGGTTGGTGGCGTGACCCACCGTATAAGAATGATGATTTCAGATGCCGTGCACAATTTTCATAGGGCATTGAGAATCAAATTCTTCATTAATTTCTTCACACTTAGAGGGTTAGTCTTCATTGATTGAAGAAAAACGTTACGTCGTGTGTTGCACATCTAAGTCATCAATTTTGCATAAGTGTTAGGATGTGTGTCCTTTCAAAGAACATTCGAAGATTCTAAGATATTTAGCTCACACCGCAACTTGCTAAATCTCTTCTCATCCAAGGGATTTGTGAGGATATCCGCTAGCTGTTCTTCAGTCTTCACATGCTTGATGGAGATGTCGCCCTTCAACAATTGATTTCGAAGAAAATGATGACGAATCTGGATGTGCTTTGTCTTCGAGTCCTGAACTGGGTTATAAGAAATCTTGATGTCACTTTCATTGTCACAGAAGAGTGGCACCTTCTTCACATTGATGCCGTCCTTGAGGGTTTGCTTCATCCATAGCAATTGAGCACAGCAAGAACCAGCAGCAATGTACTCAGCTTCAGCAGTAGAGAGTGATATGCAGTTATACTTCTTCGAGGACCAACATACTAAGGATCGTCCAAGGAAATGGCATGTGCCTAATGTTGACTTGCGATCCACACGATCACCAACATAGTCAGAGTCAGAATATCCAATGAGATCAAAAGCTGAGCCCTTGGGATACCATAATTCAAGTGTTGGAGTGTGAGCTAGATATCGAAGAATATGCTTCACAGCCTTATGGTGTGATTTCTTCGATGTAGCTTGAAAATGGGCACACATGCAAACACTAAGCATAATATCTGTCCTAGATGCACATAGATACAATAAAGAGCCAATCATGGAGCGGTATACCTTTTGATCGAAGTCTATACCATTTTCACCAGTGCATAGATGGCCATTTGTGGGCATAGGGATTTTGAAGCCTTTGCAATCTTGCATGCCGAATTTCCTCAACACATCCTTGAGGTATTTCTCTTGAGATATGAAGATGCCGTTGTGTTGTTGACGAATTTGAAGACCTAATAAGAATTTCACTTCCCCCATCATAGACATTTGATATTCCTCACTCATCATATAGGCAAATTCGTCACTGTAACGTTGGTTAGTACAGCCAAACATAATATCATCAACATATATTTGGCACATGAATAATTCATCATCATAGGTTTTGGTGAAAAGAGTTGGGTCAAGTGAACCGGGTTTGAAGCCTTTCTTCATGAGGAATTTCTTCAAAGTATCATACCATGCCTTAGGGGCCTTCTTGAGGCCATAGAGGGCCTTATTGAGTCTGAAGACTTTGTGAGGATGCTTAGGATTTTCAAAACCTGGGGGTTGAGCAACATATACTTCTTCCTCAAGCTTACCATTGAGGAATGCACTTTTCACATCCATTTGATATAAGATGATATTATGATGGTTAGCATAAGCAAGCAATATGCAAATAGCCTCAAGTCTAGCAACATGTGCAAAAGTTTCATCAAAATCAATTCCTTTAACTTGTGTGTAGCCTTGAGCTACAAGTCGAGCCTTATTCCTCACCACAAGGCCATTTTCATCTTGCTTGTTGTGGTAGATCCATTCAGTACCAATGATATTATGCTTGCGTGGGTCTGGACGATTGACAAGTTCCCAGACATTGTTGAGCTCGAATTGATGTAATTCCTCTTGCATCGCTTGTATCCACTCAGGCTCCAGAAATGCCTCACCAACTTTGGTGGGCTCTGTGATAGAGACAAAAGAAAAGTGCCCACAAAAGTTAGACAAATGTGAATCTCTTGAGTGTATGAGAGGACCTGGTGCGTTGATGTCATCGATGATTTTCTCGATCTGCACTTCATTTGCAACGCGAGGATGAGCAGGTTGACGACGTTGATTGGGCTCAGCATTTTCTTCAGAGCCATTATCCTCAGGTGCACCAACATGATTTTCTTCACGTTCCGGCATGACTTCTTCAGCAGATTCCTCAGTGGGTATTACATCCTCAGTAGCCTTGAACTTGAAGGATTCCTCAGGTGACATTTCATCTAGCACATGAGGTAGGTCTTTCTTTGCGAGCCTTAGTTTCATCGAACCACACATCTACAGTTTCAACAACCTTGTGATGAAAGGCGTTGAAGACTCTGTAGGTGTGCGAATCCTTTCCGTGACCAAGCATAAAACCTTCATGTGCTTTTGGTGCAAATTTAAAATTGTGATGAGAATTTGTGAAGATATACCCTATTGATGATGTGGCAAGCAGTATCAATTGCCTCATGCCATAAGCGAGTAGGCATCTTGTATTCAGCAAGCATAGTGTGAGCCATCTCAACAAGAGTCCTATTCTTGCGCTCCATGATGTCATTCTGCTGAGGATTATAAGGGGAAAATAACTCATGAGTAATACCAAGTTCATCAAGATAGTCATCAAGACTGCTACCTGATACGTCTCCAACGTATCTATAATTTTTATTGTTCCATGCTATTATATTGTCTGTTTTGGATGTTTAATGGACTTTATTATACACTTTTATATTATTTTGGGGACTAACCTACTAACCCAAGGCCCAGTGCAAATTGTTGTTTTTTGCCTATTTCAGTGTTTCGCGGAAAAGGAATATCAAACGGAATCCAAATGGAATGAAACCTTCGGGAGAGTTATTTTTGGAACAAACGTGATCCAGGGGACTTGGAGTAGACCTCAAGAAAGGAGCTAGGAGGCCACGAGGCAGGGAGGCGTGCCTGCCCCTTGGGCGCGCCACCCACCCTCTTGGGCCCCTCGCAGCTCCACAGACCTACTTCTTCCTCCTATATATATCCATATACCCCGAAAACATCCAAGAGCACCACGAAACCCTATTTCCACCACCGCAACCTTCTGTACCCAAGAGATCCCATCTTGGGGCCTTTTCCGGAGCTCCGCCGGAGGGAGAATTGATCACGGAGGGCTTCTACATCAACACCATAGCCTCTCCGATGATGTGTGAGTAGTTTACCACAGACCTTCGGGTCCATAGTTATTAGCTAGATGGCTTCTTCTCTCTCTTTGGATCTCAATACAAAGTTCTCCTCGATCTTCTTGGAGATCTATTCGATGTAATTCTTTTAGCGGTGTGTTTGTCGAGATCCGATGAATTGTGGGTTTATGATCAAGTTTATCTATGAACAATATTTGATTCTTCTCTGTAATATTTTATGTATGATTTGTTATCTTTGCAAGTCTCTTTGAATTATTAGTTTGGTTTGGCCTACTAGATTGATCTTTCTTGTAATGAGAGAAGTGCTTAGCTTTGGGTTCAATCTTGCGGTATCCTTTCCCAGTGACAGCAAGGGCAGCAAGGCGCATATTGTATTGTTGCCATCAAGGATAAAAAGATGGGGTTTATATCATATTGCTTGAGTTTATCCCTCTACATCATGTCATCTTGCCTAATGCGTTACTCTGTTCTGATGAACTTAAAACTCTAGATGCATGCTGGATAGCGGTCGATGTGTGGAGTAATAGTAGTAGATGTAGAATCGTTTTGGTCTACTTGTCGCGGACGTGATGCCTATATACATGATCATGCCTAGATATTCTCATAATTATGCACTTTTCTATCAATTGCTCGACAGTAATTTGTTCACCCACGGTAATACTTATGCTATCTTCAGAGAAGCCACTAGTGAAACCTATGGCCCCTGGGTCTATCTTTTATCATATAAGTTTCCAATCTATTTTACTTTGCAATCTTTACTTTCAATCTATACAATAAAAATACCAAAATATTTATCTTATTATCTCTATCAGATCTCACTCTCGTAAGTGACCGTGAAGGGATTGACAACCCCTTTATCGCGTTGGTTGCGAGGTTCTTATTTGTTTGTGCAGGTACGAGGTGACTTGCGTGTAGTATCCTACTGGATTGATACCTTGGTTCTCAAAAACTGAGGGAAATACTTATGCTGCTTTGCTGCATCACCCTTTCCTCTTCAAGGGAAAACCAACGCAGTGCTCAAGAGGTAGCAAGAAGGATTTCTGGTGCCGTTGTCGGGGAGATCTACGCACAAATCTAGACATACCAAGTACCCATCACAAACTCTTATCCCTCGCATTACATTATTTGCCATTTGCCTCTCATTTTCCTCTCCCCCACTTCACCCTTGCCATTTTATTCGCCCTCTTTTTCCGCTCGCCTCTTTTTTGCTCACTTCTTGTGTACTTGTGTGTTGGATTGTTTGTCACGATGGGTCAAGATAATACTAAATTGTGTGATTTTTCCAATACCAACAATAATGATTTTATTAGCACTCCGATTGCTCCTCTTACCGATGCTGAATCTTGTGAAATTAATACTGCTTTGCTGAATCTTGTCATGAAAGATCCGTTTTCTGGCCTTCCTAGTGAAGATGCCGCTACCCATCTAAACAACTTTGTTGATTTGTGTGATATTCAAAAGAAGAAAGATGTGGATAATGATATTGTTAAATTGAAGCTATTTCCATTTTCGCTTAGAGATCGTGCTAAAACTTGGTTTTCGTCTTTGCCTAAAAATAGTATTGATTCTTGAAACAAGTGCAAAGATGCTTTTATCTCTAAGTATTTTCCTCCCGCTAAGATCATCTCTCTTAGAAACGATATTATGAACTTTAAGCAACTAGATCATGAGCATGTTGCACAAGCATGGGAGAGGATGAAATTAATGATTCGCAATTGCCCTACTCATGGTTTGAATTTATGGATGATCATACAAAATTTTTATGCTGGATTGAATTTTGCTTCTAAAAATCTTTTAGATTCGGCCGCGGGAGGCACTTTGTTGGAAATTACTTTAGGAGAACCTACCAAACTCCTAGATAATATTATGGTTAATTATTCTCAATGGCACACCGAAAGATCTACTAGTAAAAACGTTCATGCTATAGAAGAAATTAATATTTTGAGTGGAAAGATAGATGAACTTATGAAATTGTTTGCTAATAAGAGTGTTTCTTCTGATCCTAATGATATGCTGTAGTCACCAGACCTCAAACAATCGGATCTCTGTGCATAAGTGTCATCTCTGGATCGGTAATGATGACACGCACAATACTTGAAGGATTTATAACAGAGTAGCAATGTAACACCCCCAGTATCATGCTACAGTAATCCCCCCTAATAATGCCTTGTCATCATGCTTTCCTAAGCCAAAATGCCACTTGTCCAAAAATCAAGGGGAATTCAATTCAAATTGCAAGCCAATTATTTGCATCTTCAAGTGAGCCAGAAAAATAATTCACACTATGGCAAATATTCTCTAAGTATTTTTCATGATGAAACCTACCTCTGTTGGATTCCAAAAATGCTCCTGGAAATTATTTGAGTGGTCCAACAACAATTAAATTGGCCTTTTCAATTTCTAAAAGTTCTTAAACATTTCCAAATGCTCAAAACAATTTTGTGCAACTTCACAATATTGCAAAGTATTTATTGTGGCATGTGGCACATTTTACTAGAGTCATATGGTGCTCGGAATGATTGCAAAATAGTAAGCTATCCCTTTTAATAAAAAAAATAAAAAGAAATAAAAGAAATAAAAATAGAGAAAAGGACCCCCCATTTTCCCCACTGGGCCTCGACCCCGCCGGCCCAGTCGACCACCCCACAGGTCGGCCCACTCCCCCGCTCCCCTGGCCTATAGGCCACACCCGACCGGACCCTATCCCCATCTCTCCGACGACCCCCCCCCCCCCATGAACCCCACTCCCTCCCTCGTCTCTCCCCCACTCACCTGGATCCGGGTCGGGAAGGAGCCCGATCTCGCGCCGCCTCATGCCCCTGACGGCGCCCATCCCCGACGCCGCCTCGTGGTCGCCGTGCTCCGCCACCTCGTCGACGCCGCTCCATCGTCTCTCCCTCGCCGACCCCAACGTCCCCGACGTCGGCGCCCTCGACATCGCCGGACCGCCCACGCACTTCCCGTGCCCACTGCCGCCCCCTACGCTCCGCTGTGAGCCCCGCCACGTTCCCCTTCCCCCTCATCTTCGTTGTCGTAGGTGGTTGCACGCGCCATTGGCCACCATGGCTGCGCCCGGCCTTGCCAGGTCGCGACCACCTCGGCCGCGCGCGTTGCCCAGTGCCCGGCCCCACCTCCGTGCGCGCCGCCCCAGCACGCCGCAGGCGCCGCCCGCTTGCTGCCGCTGCTGCCCCTCGCCGCCCGCTCCAGCCGCCCTTGCCTTCTGCTGTTGCTGCTGTGCTGCTCCGCCACCGCTGCGCTCAGTCGTGCCGCTCCCCCCTGTCCTGCCACCACCGCGTCGGACCGCGTCCCTGCTGCCCGCGCCTCTCCGTCCACCTGCTTTGGCCGCTCGCCGCGAGCATGCCCGCGTGCTCCCCTCGCAGCCTGTTGCCTCCCTGCGCGCTAGCCGCCGCGCCCCTGCCTCTCCCCGGATCGTGCCAAGCCCCGCCGCTCCCGCTGGCGCGCCCTGCCCCGCGGCAAGAGCCACGCCGCTCGAGCTCACCCCTGCTGCCGCCACCGGCCGTTTCCCGAGCCGGGCAGGTGCTCCGCCGCGCCCTCTTGCCCCTCGGGTGCGGGCGCCATGTAACACCCTCGATGCGACTATAGCTCCCACGTGTCGAGGCACGACTTAGAGACATAATCGCATTGAAGGCATATGTCGCAAGTTAGGCAATCTTCACAACATCCCATGTAATATGAATAATAAAGGGGAGAACATAGTTGGCTTACACTCCCCATGTCACATCAGAGTACATAAATAACATACATCATCCAAACACTCATGGCCCGACTACGGCGCCAAAATGGAAAAGAACCCAACATGCGACAAGGCCCTGAATCGTACCCCAACTAGGCACCACTACTGATCATCAGGAAAAGACACGTAGTAACGCTGAGAGTCCTCGTCGAACTCCCACTTGAGCTCGTACTCGTCACCTGGAGCGGAAACACCTGGACCTGCATCTGGAGTTATAGTATCTGTGAGCCACAGCGACTCAGCAATCTCGCACCCTCGCGATCAAGACTATTTAAGCTTGTGGGAAGGAAAGGCAAATATATGTGGAGCTGCAGCAAGCGACTAGCATATATGGTGGCTATCTTATTCGCAAAAGAGAGAGAGAAGAGGAGGCAAAGCGCGAGCGAGAATCTAGAAGAACAACCTGCGCAAGCATAACTCCAACACCGTGTCCACTTCCCGGACTCCGCCGGAAAGGGGCCATCACGGTAACACACTCAGTTGATTCGTTTTAATTAATTAAGGTTCAAGTTATCTACAACCGGACATTAACAAATTCCCATCTGCCCATAACTGCGGGCACGGCTTTCGAAAGTTCAATCCCTGCAGGGGAGTCCCAACATAGCCCATGACAAGCTCTCATGGTCAACGAAGGAATAGACCTCCTCCCAAGACATTCCGATCAGACTCGGTATCTCGGTAACTCAAGACACTTCGACAGGTTAAAACAAGACCAGCAACACCGCCCGAATGTGCCGACAAATCCCGATAGGAGCTGCACATATCTCTTTCTCAGGGCACACTCAGATGAGCCAGACGTCGGGTAAGCCAGCCCAGAGTTGCCCCTGGTAGCCTCGGACATCGCTCAGTGGGACCAACACTCAGAGGTGCACTGGCCCGGGGGGGGGGGGGTTAAAATAAGATGACCCTTGAGTCTGCAGAACCCAAGGGAAAGAAAAGGGGCTAGGTGGCAAATGGTAAAACCAAGGTTGGGCATTGGTGGAAAAGCTTTAATCAAGGCGAACTATCAAGGGGTTCCCATTATAACCCAACCGCGTAAGGAACGCAAAATCCGGGAACATAACACCGATATGACGGAAACTAGGGCGGCAAGAGTGGAACAAAACACTAGGCGAGAGGCCGAGCCTTCCACCCTTTACCAAGTATATAGATGCATTAAGATAACATGGCAATATAATGATATCCCAACAAGTAAATAAATGATGTTCCAACAAGGAACGGCCTCCAATCTTCACCTGCAACTAGCAACGCTATAAGAGGGGCTGAGCAAAGCGGTAACATAGCCAATCAACGGTTTGCTAGGACATGGTGGGTTAGAGTTTCAACATGGCAATTGGGAGGCTGACAAGCAAACGGTAGGCATCGTAGCATTGGCATAGCAAGAGCGAGCAAACTAGCATAGCAAAGATAGTAGTGATTTCGAGGGTATGATCATCTTGCCTGCACAGTTGGCATAGTTGACTGGATCCTCACAAGCAAACTCAACGGGCTCCTCGGTAGCAAACTCATCTCCCGGCTCTACGCAAACAAGACAAACAAGCAACAAGGATACAATCAACCACGTGCACGGATCAAGCGTTATGATGAAATGATGATATGCTATGCGGTATGCGATGTGGGATGCAAAATGCAAGATATGACAGTAAATGCATGAAACTGGCCTCAACTTGGAATTCCAAGGGTGCCACTGGAAATATGAGATGAAATCGCTTGAAAACGATATAAAGAACGCCGGAATCGGAGTTACGGTTTGGAAATGGCGAGCATTTCAAAAATGACAACGGTCTGCGATTTACAGCAAGTAGGCATCTAAACGCAATGAAATGGACATGCTACAGCCACCAAACATGACAACAAAATACATGGAAGGGATGCACACAAGATGCTTAACAAAAGACTAGCACTGAGCCACGGCCAATTCATCCATTATGAGGTTCAAACAAGCATGGCAAAAACGCAAATGCAAAACAGATTTCAGACTTAGTGAAATTAACACTTGTCTGATATTTCAGATCAGAAAGCCCTCTTCGGAGCAGCAAAACAACATGATACGTGACCTTATTAAGACAAGTAAGAACATGGCATGGAGCTACTCAACCAGATTAACAAAAGACCCAAAGTGACCTGGGGCCAAAAGGGTTCACAAAATATACTAACGGGCACATGAACATAGCTAAAACACAATCAGTTTTCAGACAGTGAAAACTGAGACATGCTGAAATATAACTCACGAAGGCATGTAAACGAGCTCGATGCACTCACCACGGTGCAAGTCATGACAAGGCAAGCATACATCCATTAAGAAGGCACAAAATTCTAGCTAGACATGGCAAGAACAATGGCATAGCATGCACGGATTAACTACAATAGCATCGGCAAAATTGCAAACGAGTTGACGATCTGCCCAGATTCACCACGAAGCAAAAGTAGAGCTCTATTGACTCAAGCTAGGGTGCTCCATAATTGCAAACAAAGACATGGATGGATAGGGAATAACGTGACTAACAAAACTCCTTTACTGATCATCCTCAAAAGAGGCATGGATCACTAGGAAACAAGCTGAACATATGGCATCATGAACTAAATAATCCCAGACTTAGTGAAAACTACTAAGTCCCTGAAAACAGATTTACCGGGTGCCTCACTTTGCAAGCTTGCACAAGTCACCACACACATCCTAAAAATTCATGGGTTGCACCTTTGGAAAGAAGACAAAATGCTTAACAAAACATATGAAGGACTCACAGGCATAGCATGCACACAATAATCATGGCAAAAATGACAAAAGTCTAAGATGAACTAGCAGATCTGACAATTTACTCACGAAGCCTCCTTCTAACAGCATTTTGGGCATCAAGATGAGCTCAAATGAAAATAATGCAATGGAATGAAATGATGTACTCGTCGATACGAACATTTTTATATACTATATGTCCAAATCGGAGCTATGGATGCAAAGTTACGGCAGGTCAATGTTTGCATAAAAATTAACGGGGAGAGGCAAAAGTCATCCCTCGCTAGGGTTACTGTAGCAACCAGATCTGGATCGGCCCGATGCACGCGAACCGAGGCGGCGGCGGTTTCGCCGGAGACGAAGAGGACGGCGGCGAGGATGGCGGCGAGAGGCGACGACCGGGGCGGCGGCGGCGAGGCCCGGCCGCGGCGGGGCACGGCTGCCGGCGGGAGCGGCGCGGCAGCGGGGCAGCGAGGTCCGGCCGGCTCCGGGCGGCCGGAGATGGCGGGGCGGCGGCGCCGGCCACCGGGCGCGAGGACGAGGGGCGGTGGAGGCACGGGTGCCGGGCGGCGGTGGCTCGGGCTCGCGGGGGCCTCCCGCGGGCTCGGGCGGGCCGGCGGCGGCGGCGGCGGACGTGTCCGGCCGGCGCGCGGAGGATTTTTCTAGGGTTTCGTGGGGGAGGAGAGATCCGAAATGGAGGGGGTCTATTCATAGGCATAAGTGGAGCTAGGAGAGTCCAAATGAGGTGCGGTTTTCGGCCACGCGATCGTGATCGAACGCTCTAGGACATGGAGCAGAGTTTGGTGGGTTTTGGGCAAAATTGGAGGGGTGTTGGGCTGCAACACACACGAGGCCTTTTCGATCCCTCGGTTAACCGTTGGAGTATCAAACGAAGTCCAAATGGTACGAAACTTGACAGGCGGTCTACCGGTAGTAAACCAAGGCCGCTTGGCAAGTCTCGGTCCAATCCGGAAATGTTTAATCCCCACACACGAAAGAAGGCTAGAAATGACCACCGGAGGAGAACGAAGCGCCGGAATGCAAAACGGACAACGGGGAAAACGCTCGAATGCATGAGATGAACACGTATGCGAATGCAATGCACATGATGACATGATATGAGATGCATGAAAAGAAAACAACACACGGAGACAAAGACCCGAACCCGAGAAATAAATATAGCTTAACACCGGAAACGGCAAGAGTTGGAGTACAAATAGGGAAAGTTACATCCGGGGTGTTACACGCCAGCACCCGGCCGCCCCACTTTGCCCAGTGCCCGCTAAGGCATGGCTGGGCCACTGCCAAAGGGGCCCCACAAGCCCCTTTTATTTTTTAAAAAGAGAAGTTTAAATTTTTTAATACATTTAATAAAATAATTTTAATTAACTAATTAATTACTTAACTTAATTAGCCCTGTTTAACTACCCTATTTAACTAGGTTAACTAATTAGATCTGATTAATTAAGTTTGGTCAATGACAGGTGGACCCAGCCAAACTTTTTGACCGGTCAACAGTTGACTATTGACTGCTGACTCAGCAGTCAACAGGGCCCACTGCCAGCCTCTGTACGGCTCTGCTGTGTACACTTTGTGTGTGCATGTAGCAATTTAGTCTTTTTTTAATTAATACTAAATCCAATAATTTCATAATATTGTTAAAACTTTGAAAATTAATATAAAATAATCTGTAACTCATATGAAAATGTTCTCTACATGAAAGTTGCTCAGAACGACGAGACGAATCCGAATACGCGGTCCGTTCGTCCACCACACATCCCTAGCATAGCGAACATGCAACCTTCCCCTCCGTTTCCTTTGTCCAAAAATGCCAAACTTCGGGAAAACTTCCCTGGATGATATCCCCCTTCGTCGGTATCGTGTAGCACTACGTTAGAACACGCCTAGTGCTGCTTATTTGTCATGTCATGCATCGGTGTGCCTTATATTTACTGTTTCTTCCCCCTCTTCTCTCCAGTAGACCTCGAGACCGATGCCGATGCCCCTGTGATCGACTACGTCGACGACGACACTTCTTCTTTTTTAGCAGAGCTTACAGGCAAGCAAACCCCCCTTGAGCATTCCGATATCGCCCATTTCTTTCCCTCTTATGCTTGCGTTAGAACTGCTATTTCTTTCTGTATGATCCTACTCTCATGCATAGCCTGTTTTTGTTACCTGCTTATTGTTACCTTACCTGCTTATTCCAAACTGCTTAGTATAGGTTGATTAGTGATCCATCAGTGACCCCCACCTTGTCCTAGTTGCCTCGCTTATGTTCGATGACTCAATCAACATGATCGACGGCCAGGCCCCGACACCGCACATCACCCCCCTAGTTGTACGACTCTGTAGAGTTACCATCGAGTGTCGAGGGTGGAACCTCTTACATCACTCCTGATGAGATCTCTGTAGTGTAGTTATACGGTCGAGGCCATCGAGGGTGATTTCCTCCTTAAACACTTCCGTTACGGCTCTGTCGTGCAACCCATCAAATGTGAACCTCGAGGGTGGATCCTCTTATGTTCCCCTTGATGACAACATCGAGTGGAATTCACCGGGGGTGATTCCTAGGGTTTTCCCCTTGGTGTTAGACACACAGTTACTATGGTTACTATGACTTTGCACTGAGCCATGTTACTAAAGATGGGTCGGCCCTGAGGGGTACCCGTGCGAGCTTAATAGCGAGTGATGTGGAGTCGGGTTGACCTGGAAGGTGCCCGTGAGATACTTACGAGGCGTGGCCGGGTATTCTTAGCCCTTGCTGCAAGTACTCGAGACGGGGCGACGGGGTCACATCGATCGTGAGTCTCTACTCGTTACTGTGTGCTCCTAATCCACTACGATTTGGATATTTGACCCGAGGGACCTTTGGCCTGATAGCACTAACCATCACGTGGGCATAGTATGGGCGTTTTGCGTCGTATACTGTCACAGCCCTAGCTTAGCCTTTGCTTGCCCTTGCATGATCATCTTGTCATCATGTTTAAATTCATATGAAACTTGAATTGAGGAAAGTGGAAGCCTCAAAATTTTAAATAAAGGGCAAGAACCCTGAAAATGCATTTAGTGAAGCCAAAATGCCCTAAAAATAGTTTTGGTAATTTTGGAAAAAGTTATACATCAATCCAAAATTCTGGAACAATTTTATGGAATATTTTGGGACATTGAATTTAAATCATATTATACTTGAATTTGGATCTATATTCTTAAATATATAGAATATATATATATATTCAAATAACTTTGAAATATTTTATGTGCATCGGGAACAATCCAGTAAGCAACATAAAAATATTCAAAGGCTTATTGGCACTGTTTGGATTCTGTTTTGAATTTAAAAAGTGGCAAAAGAAAAAAACAAAAACAAAACAGACAAAACAGAAAGAAAAATAGAAAGGACAGAGAGAGAGAGAAGCCCAGCCACTTACCTTCCCAGCCCAACTCCTATTCTGGCCCAGCCCACAGGGGCAACACCGTCTTCTTCCTCCTGCTAGGAGGAGAAGCAGCTGCGTGCCTGCACGCGTGCGGCCGACGACGCCACCTCCTGCTCCAGCGCGACGTCCCAGCGCTTCCAGCCACACCAGTGAGACGCCCGCGGCCCCCGCGGCCCCCTCGATCCTCTCCCCTCTCTCCCTGCCTCACCTCTCTCGCTCTCTCTCCCGAAGCCGAGCTAGCTCGTCGCCGCCGCTCATCGCCTACGTAGCCACAGCCTCCCCCTCGACCTCTCTCCGTGCTCTGAAGGGCCGCCACGACCGCCTCTTCGTCTTCAATGACTCACGCAAGCCCGGACGCCCTGTAGAGCGGCCTTCAACGCCGTCTTGTTCCTCGATGCCGTGGATCGCCGCCGTCGATTTCGCCGCGTGCAGGACCTCCCCGAGCACTCTGAGCGTCTCTACGAGATCAACGTGAGCCCCCGCATCATCTCCCACTGTTTTCCCTCTCGTTTTCATCCTCTAGCCGTGGCCCCCTTCGACCGAGCGCCGCCGTCCGCCATGGATGTCGGCCATGGCTTTGTCGTGCCTCTCGGCTCGAATTCTTTAACTAGTTGTGCTCCCCGCACCTCCAGGAGGCCGTAGAACTACTTGTCTTCCCCGCTAATGCACCGTAGCGCTGTTTTGCCACTTGCCCGAATTCCGGCGGCCGCCACGAGCTCGATTCCGGCGAGCTCGATCCACCCCGGCTCCTCCCGCTTGCTCCATTAGATGCACACGGCCGCTAGCTCGCAGTAGAGCCAAACCCCGCCGTGAACCACCTTCTGTAGCACCATCCCGAGCGACTCCGGCGAGTCCCTGCCGTTGCTGTGGTCGCCGGCGTCAACTGCTGACGTGGCGCCGGTTTAATTAGCGCTAATGACCCTACTAAACACCCCTAGAGCCACTGCCGTGTGGGCCCTGTGCTTGTTTAGCTTAAGTTAATTTTCTATTTAGATTAGTTCTTAACCCAGTGGGACCCACGTGTCAACTTTGACCCTACCGATGTGGCCGTTGACCTGGTCCCACGTGTCAACCGCTGTAATCGGCACTGGGTCACTGACCAGTGGACCCCACTGGTCAGGTTTGACCTGGATGGCGCCTGTTGACGTGCTGAGGTCAGCATGACATAATGCTGATGCAATAATGTAATTTTTGGATTTATTTCTATTCAGGAAATTCCAGAAAATGCCCTAAACTTCCAAAAATCATAGAAATTCAACCGTAACTCCAAATGAAATAATTTATGTATGAAAAATTATCAGAAAAATATGAAGAATATGTTTATGGCATTCTCATGCATGTTTGAACAACTTACATTCACTATATATGACAATTTGAATCAATGGTATTTGAAATGCCTCATGTGGAGTTCAAATTTGAATCTAGTGTTCAAACCAACTCCATTTAAATCGTTGCTAGCTGCATTAGCTCAAATCACAACATATTGCCATGTCACATTCATGCATCATATTGTTGCATTGCATTTATTGTGTTTCCTCTCTATTGTCGGTAATTGTCCCCTCTTAGTAGACGTTGCTTCGAGGATGTGATCGATGACACTGATGGAGAACTATACTATCTTTGGAAGTGTCAGGCAAGCAAAACCCCCTTGTTCATTTCGATACAATCCCACTCTCTCGCTCCTGCTCTCTTTTACTGCATTAGGACAACAATGATTCAACTGTTACATGTCGCGGTAGTTGAACCCCTTTCCTCTGCATGACTTGTCATTGCCACAGTAAATAGATGAAACCCACTAGCATGAGTAGGAGTTGTTTGAGCCTTGATGTGCCTACTCATTCATGTTTGTTTGTCATGCCTGCTACTGCTTAGAGTTGAGTCAGGTCTGATTCATCGCGGATGAATTGGAGGTGTGTAAACATGTCCTACTGTTGAGAGCTAAGTGTGTGAACACGATTTGGTAAAGGTAGCGGTGAGAGGCCATGTAGGAGTACATGGTGGGTTGTCTCATTGAAGCCGTCCTCAGGAAGTGAGTTCTGTGTTTGTGATCCATGAAACAGTTACTACCACGCATTGGGCCCGAAACCAATGGACCCTCTCGGCTTCTTGATCACCCTTGTCCTCTGTCTAGGAGTTGCAACTAGTTTCTGGTGTTTATAGGATATGTGTTGGCGGCCGTGCGTAGCGCTGACCCTAGGGGTGGGCTATGATGCGGTAGATACACCATGGCCGGGCATGCCGAGCGCCCGTTTGGTGTCTCGGAACCCTGTACACATCATCCGGGGCTGTATGTGGAAACCTCGGCCGGACTCCCTGCGGATGGAACCTGGATAGGCAATAAACCTGGACTAGAGACTTGAGTGTTTAGGTAGGCCATGGCCGACACCCTCGTTGGGCTTCCGCTTGAAGGTTGTCGAGTACATGTCGTGTAAACAGCGGTAAGTTGTGAGAGCGTGTGTGAAGAAGTACACCCCTGCAGGGTTAAAATCATCTATTCAAATAGCCGTGTCCACGGTAATGGACTTCTGGGTTGCCTATAACAGTTCATAGACAAGTGAAAGTGGATACTCTAAAACTCGCAAGATAAGTGTGAGTGCTATGGATGGCCTTCTCGTAGGGAGACGGGAGCGGATCCATAGTGGTGTATTGAATGGTGAATATGTGGACTCGTGTGCGCCACCTCAAAAGAGTTGCTTGCAGTCGTAGTTCAGGTTAGCCACTGAGTCAAAGCTGGCTTGCTGCAGTTAAACTCCACCACCCTCTTTATTGATACCGATGCATATGTAGATAGTTCTGATGTAAGTCTTGCTGGGTACATTTGTACTCACGTTTGCCTATTTTATGTTTTGCAGAGAGACGTCAGTCTCGCTAGTAGTTCCGTGTGGACTTCGACGTTTAGCTTGATACCTCAGCTACGATCTTGTGCCCTCAGCAGGATATGGTAGATAGTCAGGCTTCTTAGCCTTTTTCATTTATAGATGTCTTTACTCAGACATGTTAAGCTTCCGCATGTGCTTTGATTTGTATGCTATGATTGTTGGGTCATGAGACCCATGTTTGTAATTACTCGCTCCTCGGAGCCTAATGAATAAATACTTGAGTCGTAGAGTTATGTTGTGATGCCATGTTGTATTTACACATATCGAGCATATTGTGTGTATGATTGAAATTCTTGGTATGTGTGGGATCCGACAATCTAGTTGTTTATCCTTGGCAGCCTCTCTTATGGGGGAATGTAGTCTAGTGCTTCCATGAGCCATAGTAGTCCGCTACAGCCCGGTTCACCGGAGTCCTGCTAGCCCAGCACTACTGCTCAGGACACTTCACTGGCCAGCATGTGTTTCACTTCGTTCCTATGTCTGTCCCTTCGAGGAAATGTCACGCGGTGACATCCGGAGTCCTGCCTAGCCTGCTATAGCCCGGGTTCCCCGGAGTCCTGTTAGCCCAATGCTACAGCCCGGATTCACTCGCTGATGACCGACATGCTCGATGTGATTCATGTATGCCTGTCCCCATAGGTTAGTGCCGCTTTGGGTTCACGACTAGCCATGTCGGCCCGGGTTCTCTGTCATATGGATGCTAGCGACATTATCATATATGTGAGCCAAAAGGTGCAAACGGTCCCGGGCCAGGTAAGGTGGCAGCCGTGGGAATACCGTGCGTGAGGCCGCAAAGTGATATGAAGTGTTACATGCTAGATCGGTGTGACTTAGGATCGGGGTCTTGACATATACATCAGCCGAAGCTTAATAGACGCCAGCGACTGAGCGGCGTGCACCGGGTTGGACTGCGTAAGCTCCTGCCTTGTTGAAGGAGGTAGCTAGGTCTGCTCACCGGCCGCGTACGCAACTTGCAGGAGTTCCCGGGGAGATGGCCCATGACCCCTGGGGGCATAGGCTTAGTCCGGCGTGCTGACCTCTCTATTAAGCCTAGGTCGGGTTACGGCGTATTGTTTGGCCGAGGCCGAGCATGACCCAGGAAAGTGTGTCCGGCCGAAGTTAATCGAGCGTGGTGGGTAAGTTGGTGCACCCCTGCAGGGAAGAAAACATCTATCGATAGCCTGTCCTACGGTAACGGACACTTGGAGTTGTATCCCGATCGATACAACTAGAACTGGATACTTGTGATGAGAAATGAATGGATATGAGAACTGGACATGAGAAATGGATAGTATGGCTCTGGGTTTGCTTTCTCGCAGGGAGTCAAGAAAGGATCTCCGGCCGAGGTTGATAACACTACTACTTTACATTATGTTGATCTGTACTCTTCTATATGCTGCAAGATGCTTGAAGATGCTTGAAGACGCTAGTCTTCGATAGGCTAGGCCTTCCCCTTCTTTCTGGCATTCTGCAGTTTAGTCCACAAATACAGCCCATTTTCCTTTGATACAGATGCATACTTAGTTAAGATCTGATGTAAGTCTTGCGAGTACTTTGGATGAGTACTCATGGTTGCTTTGCTCCCCCTTTTCCCCTTTCCTATACCCGATTGATGCGACCAGACGTTGGAGTCCAGGAGCCAGACGCCATTGTCGATGGCGACTACTACTACTACTCGGGAGGTGCCTACTACTACGTGCAACCCGCTGACGACCAGGAGTAGTTAGGAGGCTCCCAGGCAGGAGGCCTTGCCTTTTTGATCGATGTTGCTGTTGTGCTAGCCTTCTTAAGGCAAACTTGTCTAACCTATGTCTGTACTCAGATATTGTTGCTTCCGCTGACTCTTGTGTTTTCGAGCTTATGTATTCGAGCCCTCGAGGCCCCTGGCTTGTAATATAAAGCTTGTATTATTTTAATTTGTGTCTAGAGTTGTGTTGTGATATCTTCCCGTGAGTCCTTGATCTTGATCGTACACATGTGCATGTATGATTAGTGTACGATTGAATCGAGGGCGTCACAAGCAATCACACACTTATTACAACGAATGTCTCAAAAGAGAAATTATTACAATAAATATGGCTTAAGGCCATCTAATACGATAACAACGAAAGGCTTGGAAGATAAAGTGAGTCCATCAACTCCAACGGCATCACTGAGTGAAAGACCATGACCTAAGGCTCCTTACTCGTCGTCTGAAAAGTCTACAACATGATACGTTGCAGCCCGAAAACGGGTCAGCACATGGAATATGCTGGCAATGTAACACAAAAGAGTAATAATGCTATCACTACATGCATTTATGGCTGGTGGAGGCTGTATGGTTAATAAGTTTTGCGAAAAGCCAAATTTTCCCTACAACAAAGGAATAAATTTTATTTAACTACAAAGTTGGCTGAAAACATTGAGAATGGTAAACCCCATCTCAATCCCAATTAAAAGTAATTAATACCCCAACAAAATTAATTTAGAGTGATGAGATCAACATGATAATCCAAGAACCAGATACTCAAGATGTCCTTAACTGGGGACACGGCTAACCATGATTAGTTTGTACACTCTGCAGAGGTTTGCACACTTTTCCCCACAAGACTCGATCTCCTCCGTTGGATTTCTCGCACTACATGATGTTTGAGAAACGGATGACCGAGACATAGTCTTTTAGAAGCGTTAGCACCTTACGATGGGTAGACGGTACCACCTACATCCCCTACATCTGCTAGTCTACCACTGTAAGAGTTCACACGACTTAATCAACTATGCTAGAGCCCATAATGGCTTGTGGCTGCACACGGAAGTTTCTAGCATGAATAATCTCATGATCCCATTGAGCCTGGGTGGCAGTCCATAGGAGAATCACATGGTACCCCGGGATTTCCAAAAATACAGGCAATCACTGGAATTCCCCAGGTGCCTCAATCCACCCAGATGTGTATTTAAGTTGCGACCTTAAGTTAACCATTAATTAAAAATCTCACATCTGTCATGGATACACTCAAACCCAATCCACGTCTACGAGCATAGCATAGCAGTATAAGCAACGTAGAAGTAACTCCCAAGGTTTGATAGTAAACATGTGAATAGGTACTACCTCAACTACTTCCCAATACCCACAAATTATTCAGATCCTAACCATGCAATTGTTTGAGGATTGATCTAATGCAATAAAACTAGGTAGTAAAGAGGTATGATCAAAGTGTTACTTGCCTTGCTGATGATCCGTGAAACCTAGAGACTCATAGTAGCACGCTTCACACTCCGGGTACTCTATTGCAACAAACAAGCATACAATAAGCAATCAAGCAAGGAAATGGGTAAAACTCAAATAAGAAATCTAACCAGAAAGTTCAACTTAATAACTCCGGTTCGCAAAAAGAATCAAATCAAACAAAACAACAAAACTCGAATGGCGAAAGAAACAAGCTTCATTTACTAATCTGGACTAGAGTCAAATTTTATAGTAGCAAAAACTTGTTTAAGTTGGTTAAACAGAAAGAGGGCTTCGAGACGAAACTCTAGGCGCTTGAATCGCTCGATTCCGATAAATGAGCGAAACGTTATACTAAAACGAAAATCACGATCGAAAATAATCGCGGAAAATCCAAGAAAAAGAAAAACTGACGAACAAGCTAACGAACGAACGTTCGCTGTCTGCGGCTAAACGGTGAAAACTGTTCGTTAAAACGAACTAACGAATGGGCATTCGCTAAATAACAAAGAAACTGAAAAAATAAAACCAAACCGAATCTAAAAAAACGGATCTAGGTTTTCAAAAAACCCGAACGGTTTTTCCGGCGAAACTGGCGACGCATTGGGCGGCTACCTCGGGACGGGGTCGGTGGGTGGCGGGGCGGCGACGACTCCGGCGATGGCCGGCGGGACGGCGGGCGGCGGGTGGCGGCGTTAGGGTTTCGGGGGGCTGAGCTGCGGCTCGAGCCTCCCGGATCTTAAAGGCCGGCCGGGCGCAGTGTCCAGGTCGGACACGGCCCGTTAAGTTGGTTGGCGTTTTTTTAAAATATTCTGCGCAGAAAAACAAAAAAATAAATACTAAACAGACTCCAAAAATCCTGAAATAAATTTTCCCCATCCTCTAAAAATAGGACGGACAAGGTGAACATTTATTTTGTCCTAAAATGCAAATTTGAAAAATGCATATTTTTCCTAATTCAAATAAAATAGCGATAAAACTCCAAATAAAAATCTTACTTGATTTTAATATTAAATCTCCAATATTTCTTTATTTTGAGGAAGTCATTTTATCCTCTCTCTTTTTGTATTTTTATAAAATAAATATTCAAGAGAAAAATAATTAAAATCAAACGATCCTCTCTTCAAAATTTGAGAAAACTCAAATATGAAAATAACGAAATCCCCAACTCTCTCCGTGGGTCATTGAGTTGCGTATTATTTCTAGGATCAAACCAAAATGCAATAAAATATGATATGCAATGATGATCTAATGTATAACATTCCAAATTGAAAATTTGGAATGTTACAAACCTACCCCCCTTAAGATGAATCTCGCCCTCGAGATTCAGGTTGGCTAGAAAATAGGTGAGGGTGATCCTTCCGTAGGTCTTCCTCTCGTTCCCAAGTGGCTTCATCCTCGGTATGGTGGCGCCACTGAACTTTGCAAATTTTGATAACCTTGTTGCTTGTAACTCGGCTGGCAAACTCAAGAATTTTGACTGGCTTCTCCTCGTAGGTCAAATCGCTATGCAACTGTATCGCTTCCAGCGGTACTGTATCTCTGAGAGGAATATCAGCCATCTCTGTGTGGCACTTCTTCAACTGAGAAACGTGGAACACATCGTGAACTCTGTACAATCCTTCAAGTAATTCCAATTTGTAAGCAACTTCTCCCATACGTTCCAAAACTTTGTATGGTCCCACAAAACGTGGTGCTAACTTCCCCTTGACTCCAAAGCGCTTCACTCCTTGAAGTGGGGATACAGAAGATACACTCTGTCTCCGACTTCGTAGACTGTCTCCTTGTGTTTAGAATCTGCATAACTCTTCTGCCTGGACTGGGCTACCTTGAGTCTATCGCGAATCAGCTTAACCTTCTCCTCAGACTCTTTATTCAAATCTGGTCCAAACAACTGTCGGTCTCCAACCTCGTCCCACAACAACGGTGTTCTGCACCTCCTTCCGTACAGTGCTTCGAAAGGGGCCATCTTCAAACTGGCTTGATAACTGTTGTTATAAGAGAACTCCGCATACGGCAAATTATCATCCCAACTAGATCCATAATCTAGTGCACAAGCTCTCAACATGTCCTCCAAAATCTGATTTACTCTCTTGGTCTGTCCATCTGTCTGCGGGTGAAAAGCTGTACTAAACTCTAGCCTGGTTCCCAAAGTTTCATGCAACTGATTCCAAAACTTTGAGGTAATCTGATACAATTGTCCTCGGAACTCCATGCAAACATATCATCTTGGTCATGTATATCTTTGCCAACTTAGCACTGGTGTAAGTGGTCATCACTGGGATGAAATGAGCTACTTTCGTCAAACAATCGACTACAACCCATATCGAGTCATAGCCTGAACGAGTCCTGGGTAATCCCGTGATAAAATCCATGCCTAGCTTATCCCACTTCCATTCGGGTATCGACAATGGTTGCAGCAATCCTACTGGCTTCTGATGCTCTGCCTTCACTCTCTGACATACATCACAAACTGCTACATACTCTGCAATATCCTTCTTCATTCCGGTCCACCAGAATCTATCCTTCAGATCCAGGTACATCTTGGTATTTCCTGGGTGAATCAAATATGGTGAGTCATGGGCCTCCTGCAAAATTAGCTTCCCGATCTCCTGATCATTTGGTACATATACGCGGTCCTCAAACCATAGGGTATCGTGCTCATCCTCACGAAATCCCTTGGCTTTTCCTTTGCTCATCCTTTCCTTTATCTCGGCAATCTCCTTGTCCGTCTTCTGTGCTTCTCTGATCTTATCCATCAAAGTAGACTGAATCTCCAAAGCTGCTACATAACCTCTCAGAATTATCTCCAAACATAGCTCACGAAGGTCTTCTGCTAACTCCTTGGGCAACTCTCCGGTCATGAGTGTATTGACATGACTCTTGCAGCTCAACGCATCGGCTACTACGTTAGCCTTTCCGGGACGATAATGTAATCTCATATCATAATCTTTAATGAGCTCCAACCATCTCCTCTGCCTGAGATTTAACTCCTTCTGCATGAAGATATACTTCAAACTCTTGTGATCCATGTATACCTCACAATGGTTTCCAATGAGAAAATGTCTCCATGTTTTCAATGCATGCACTACGGCTGATAACTCTAAATCATGCGTAGCATAATTTAACTCATGGGGTTTAAGCTGTCATGAGGCATATGAAACAACTCTTACTTCCTGCATAAGCACTGCTCCAAGTCCTCGACGAGAAGCGTCGCAATACACTTCATAATCTTTGCGTTGATCTGGCAGAATCAACACTGGTGATGTAACCAAACGTTTCTTCAATTCCTGAAAACTAGCCTCACATTCCTCAGTCCATTTGAACTTGGTGTCCTTCTTCAACAACTCCGTCATAGGCTTTGCAATCTTCGAGAAATTCTCAATGAACCCTCAGTAGTATCCGGCGAGTCCAAGGAAACTCTGGATCTCTCCAACTGTCGTGGGTGACTCCCAATTTGTCACAGTGACAACCTTGGTGGGGTCTACCGCTATTCCTTCTCCGGATATAACATGTCCAAGAAATCCAACTTCCTTCAACCAAAACTCACACTTGCTGAACTTGGCGTATAGCTGATGTTCTCTGAGCTTCCCAAGTACTAAACGCAAATGCTCTTTATGCTCTTCTTCATTCTTCGAGTAGACCAAAATATCATCAATGAACACCACAACGAACTTATCCAAAAACTCCATAAACACCTTGTTCATCATGTTCATAAAATAGGCAGGTGTGTTAGTCAGGCCAAATGACATAACGGTATACTCATATAGCCCGTACCTCGTGGTAAAAGTTGTCTTAGGTATATCCTGCTCTCGAATCTTCAGCTGGTGATATCCTGATCGCATATCGATCTTGGAAAACACCTTAGCTCCTTGCAGCTGGTCAAACAAATCATTGATCATCAGCAGTGGGTACTTGTTCTTGATTGTCACTTCATTCAATCCTCGATAATCAACAACCATCCTCAATGATACATCCTTCTTCTCCACTGAAGTACTAGTGATCCCCAAGGTGACGAACTTGGGCGAATATAACCTTTATCCATTAACTCCTTAATATGCTTCTCAATTTCCTCCAAATCTTGTGCGGGCATTCTGTACGGTCTCTTAGATATGGGCCATGTGCCTGGCAAAAGCTCAATCAAAAACTCAATGTATCTATCCGGTGGCATGCCTGGCAACTCTTCTAGAAATACATCCGGAAAATCCTTCACCACTGGTACTTCCTCATGTACAACTCCTGTTAGGGAATTTACTTGAGTCCTATTCGGCACATGCCGGGATACATACTTGATCCTTCTTCCTCTTAGGGTGGTGAGAAAAATCGACTTACTGGCGCAGTCAATGTTCCCTCCATACTTAGAATACCAATCCATGCCTAATATCACATCCAATCCTCGTGACTCCAATACTATGAATCCCCTTGATATGTATGAATGTGATGCACCAGTATCAAAAAGAACGACTGCAGTAAATGACTTAACCAAAAACTTACCGATTACTGCATCTGGCTGGGCTTCAACCTCCTCCACGTTGACATGGTTCACTTGTCCCCTGGTGAAAGGGTTGGGCTTCTTCCCAAAGCTTCCATTGCCGTTTCCATTTCTTAGCTTCAGGACATTCATTGGCGTAATGTCCGGTCTTCTGGCACTTGTAGCAAGTAACGTGGCTTAGATCTTTCTTGGCGGGTGTTGCCGGGTTGGAACGGTTCTGTCCTCTACTTCCTCCATTATGAGTGTGGCCTCCATGGTTATGCACAAGTCCTCCCGAGTTCGGGGTGAAACGGGGTCTTTGCTGAGCTCCAGAATTATACTTCCTTGTCCATACTTCCTCTTGCGGCTGTCAATCTGTCGTTGCTTCCCTTCTAGCATAAGAGCTCTATCCACCAACTCCTGGTAGTTATTGAAATTTGCCACCATCAACTGCATGCTCAGCTCATCATTCAGTCCTTCCAGGAACTTCTCCTTCTTAGCTGCATCTGTAGCAACGTCATCTGGGGCATAACGTGCTAGCTTACTAAAGTCATCCACATACTGGCCTACAGTGCGCCCTCCTTGGCGTAAGTTGCGAAACTCACGCTTCTTTATGGCCATAGCTCCTGCTGATACATGGGCAGTGCGAAAAGCTTGCTGGAACTAGTCCCATGTAACCGTGGCTATAGGATAGGTGACAGTGTAATTCTCCCACCATGAGGCTGCTGGTCCATCCAATTGGTGCGCGGCAAAACGCACCTTCTTAGCATCTGTGCATCCTGCAGTGGTTAACTCCCTTCCAATCTTGCGGAGCCAATCATCTGCAACAACCGGCTCGGTGCTACTGGAAAACACCGGCGGCTGCAACCTCAGAAAACGGGCTAAATTGTCAATTGGGGGGTGGTGGTGGTGGGTTGTTGTTGTTGTTGCCTTGGTTCTGAACTAACAACTGCATCATGGTATTCTGCTGTTGGATCAACTGAGTGAGCTTCGGTGGAAAGGTAAATCCGGGGTCACGTCTCGGAGGCATCTGAGGGTTTAGAGGGAAGAGAATAGAATAGAATGAGGTCTAGTGAGAAAACACTACCCATATGCACATGAGACAAACACAATCATATCACTCAATTAATCAAGCAAGGCATACAATCGGTCTAGAACTATCGTTACAACGTGCTTGGACTATACTATTTACATGGTGGAATACTACTACTGATATGGTGGTCGACTAGAAATATTGTTCGGTCGAAGACTCCATGATATCCGCTCCAGCTTCATCAACATAGTCATCATCACTATCGTCGGGGTCCGAGTCAGTGTCGTCGATGATGATGTAGTTCTCCGGGCAAGTGGAACCGTCATCTTCTCCTCTTGGCGCGGGGTCTCCCATGAAAACTCCTAGCTTCCTTGTCAGGTCGTCATTCTTCTCCACTAGTAAGACGATTTCCTCCTCATAATCTTTGTGAGTTGCCTTGAGTTCTTCCTCAAGATCCGTGATCCTTGTCATTGCCTTCTTCATATCTATCATGCCTGCGCACATCTGATTCTCCTGGCGGAGAATATGCTGGTTTAACTCCTGGATGAAAGCGGCAATCGATCTATCCTTCCTGGTGCTGATCATCTCCCATTGCTCATCTCAGTGCCCACAAATCTGGTAGATAGTATCCTTGAGATCCTTGTGGTAAACTCTCCAATGCATCCCATGGTGATGTGGGCTGCCATACTCTTGCCTAGACTCCAGGTTGGTGCTTCAAAGGAAAACTCTATGGGCTCAATGACTGGCGTGAATGTCCTTCCTGGAACTTGAACTTGAATCATCTAGCGCTCCTCCTCTGGTAAAGTGGCATTGTAAGTCCCGGTGAAGCTTGGTATTCCGATGTTCAGGTACCTAGTGACTTCCTTCAAGTGGCGTCCAAAAGGGGTGTCTTCATCCGGTTGTGCAAACTTGTTCCTTGCGTCCGCCATCCTAAAGAGTAGAAAATGGAGAGGAGTCAGAAATGAGAAGAGAGTAGTGATCTAGGGTTTTGGCTTAGTGGTCGTGTCCTACAGTCAGCGTGTGCTCTGATACCATCTTGTAGCGACCAGACCTAAAACGGTCGGATCTCTGTGCATAAGTGTCATCCCAGGATCGGGAATGCTGACATGCACAGTACTTGAAGGATTTATAATAGAGTAGCAATCACACACTTATTACAATGAATGTCTCAAAAGAGAACTTATTACAATAAATATGGCTTAAGACCATCTAATACGATAACAGCGGAAGGCTTGGAACATCAAGTGAGTCCATCAACTCCAACGACATCACTGAGTGAAAGACCACGACCTAAGGCTCCTTACTCGTCGTCTGAAAAGTCTGCAACATGATACGTTGCAGCCCGAAAATGGGTCAGCACATGGAATATGCTGGCAATGTAACACAAAAGAGTAATAATGCTATCACTACATGCATTTATGGCTGGGGGAGGCTGTATGGTTAATGAGTTTTGCGAAAAGCCAAATTTTCCCTACAACAAAGGAATAAATTTTATTTAACTACAAAGTTGGTTGAAAACATTGAGAATGGTAAACCCCATCTCAATCCCAATTAAAATTAATTAATATCCCAACAAAATTAATTTAGAGTGATGAGATCAACATGATAATCCAAGAACCAGATACTCAAGATGTCCTTAACTGGGGACACGGCTAACCATGATTAGTTTGTACACTCTGCAGAGGTTTGCACACTTTTCCCCACAAGACTCGATCTCCTCCGTTGGATTTCTCGCACTACATGATGTTTGAGAAACGGATGACCGAGACATAGTCTTTCAGAAGCGTTAGCACCTTACGATGGGTAGACGGTACCACCTACATCCCCTACATCTGCTAGTCTACCACTGTAAGAGTTCACACGACTTAATCAACTATGCTAGAGCCCATAATGGCTTGTGGCTGCACACGGAAGTTTCTAGCATGAATAATCTCATGATCCCATTGAGCCTGGGTGGCAGTCCATAGGAGAATCACATGGTACCCCGGGATTTCCAAAAATACAGGCAATCACTGGAATTCCCCAGGTGCCTCAATCCACCCAGATGTGTATTTAAGTTGCGACCTTAAGTTAACCATTAATTAAAAATCTCACATCTGTCATGGATACACTCAAACCCAATCCACATCTACGAGCATAGCATAGCAGTATAAGCAACGTAGAAGTAACTCCCAAGGTTTGATAGTAAACAGGTGAATAGGTACTACCTCAACTACTTCTCAATACCCACAAATTATTCAGATCCTAACCATGCAATTGTTTGAGGATTGATTTAATGCACTAAAACTAGGTAGTAAAGAGGTATGATCAAAGTGTTACTTGCCTTGCTGATGATCCGTGAAACCTAGAGACTTGTAGTAGCAGGCTTCACACTCCGGGTACTCTATCGCAACAAACAAGCACACAATAAGCAATCAAGCAAGGGCACGGGTAAAACTCAAATAAGAAATCTAACCAGAAAGTTCAACTTAAGAACTCCGGTTCGCAAAAAGAATCAAATCAAACAAAACAACAAAACTCAAACAGCGAAAGAAACACGCTTCGTTTACTAATCTGGACTAGAGTCAAATTTTACAGTAGCAAAAACTTGTTTAAGTTAGTTAAACAGAAAGAGGGCTTCGGGACGAAACTCTAGGCGCTTGAATCGCTCGATTCCGATAAACGAGCGAAAAGTTATACTAAAACGAAAATCGGACCAGAAATCGTGATCGAAAATAATCGCGGAAAATCCGAGAAAAAGAAAAACTAACGAACAAGCTAACAAACAAACGTTCGCTGTCTGCGGCTAAAAGGTGAAAATTGTTCGTTTAAACGAACTAACGAATGGGCATTCGCTAAATAACAAAACTAAAAAAATAAAACCAAACCGAATCTAAAAAAACGGATCTAGGTTTTCAAAAAACCCGAAAGGTTTTTCCGGCGAAACCGGCGGCGGATTGGGCGGCTACCTCGGGACGGGGTCGGCGGGTGGCGGGGCGGCGAACTCCGGCGATGGCTGGCGGGACGGCGGGCGGTGGTTGGCGGCGCTAGGGTTTCAGGGGGCTGGGTTGCGGCTCGGGCCTCCTGGCTCTTAAAGGCCGGCCGGGCGCAGTGTCCGGGTCGGACACAGCCCGTTAAGTCGGTTGGCGTTTTTTTAAAATATTCCGCACAGAAAAAAAAAGAAATACTAAACGGACTGCAAAAATCCTGAAATAAATTTTCCCCGTCCTCTAAAAATAGGCCGGACAAGGTGAACATTTATTTGGGCCTAAAATGCAATTTTGAAAAACGCATATTTTTCCTAATTCAAATAAAATAGCAATAAAACTCCGAATAAAAATCTTATTTGATTTTAATATTAAATCTCCAATATTTCTTTATTTTGAGGAAGTCATTTTATCCTCTCCCTTTTTATTTTTATAAAAGAAATATTCAAGAGAAAAATAATTAAAATCAAACGATCTTCTCTTCAAAATTTGAGAAAACTCAAATATGAAAATAACGAAATCCCCAACTCTCTCCGTGGGTCATTGAGTTGCATAGAATTTCTAGGATCAAACCAAAATGCAATAAAATATGATATGCAATGATGATCTAATGTATAACATTCCAAATTGAAAATTTGGGATGTTACATATGCCTTTGTCTACCTTGATTGAGAATAATAATGAATCTATGGATGTGAATTTTGTTGGTAGGAACAATTTTGGTAACAACGCGTATAGAGGAAACTTTAATCCTAGGCCGTTCCCTAGTAATTCCTCTAATAATTATGGTAATTTCTACAACAATTCTTATGGAAATTATAATAAGATACCCTCTGATTTTGAATTTAGTATTAAAAATTTTATTAGTTCGCAAAAGAGTTTCAATGCTTTGATTGAAGAAAATTTTTCTAAGATTGATGAGTAGGCTAGGAATGTGGATAGAATTTCTTTTGATGTTGATTCTTTGAAACTTAGATCTATTCCACCTAAGCATGATATCAATGAGTCTCTCAAAGCCATGAGAATTTCCATTGATGAGTGCAAAGAAAGAACCACTAGGATGCATGCTAAAAAAAGGTTGCTTTATAAAAGTGTGTTCTTCTAGTTTTGATGATAATAAGGATGAAGATCTAAAAGTAATTGATGTGTCTCCTATTAAATCTTTGTTTTGCAATATGAATCTTGATAATGATGGGACTGGAGATGAGTCAACTTTATTTAGTTAAAAGGCATCCCAATGATTTGGAGCTTTTAGATCTTGATGCAAAAAATTGGTAAAAGTGGGATTGGAGAGGTCAAAACTTTACATAGAAATGAACCCACTATTTTGGATTTCAAGGAATTTAATTATGATAATTGCTCTTTAATAGATTGTATTTTCTTGTTGCAATCCGTGCTAAATTCTCCGCATGCTTATAGTCAAAATAAAGTTTTTACCAAACATATCATTGATGCTTTAATGCAATCTTATGAAGAAAAGCTTGAATTAGAAGTTTCTATCCCTAGAAAACTTCATGATGAGTGGGAACCTACTATTAAAATTAAAATTAAATATCATGAATGCTATGCTTTATGTGATTTGGGTGCTAGCGTTTCCATGATTCCAAAAACTTTTTGTGATGTGTTAGGTTTCCGTGAATTTGATGATTGTTCTCTAAATTTGCACCTCGCAGATTACCCTATTAAGAAACCTATGGGAAGGACTAATGATGTTCTTATTGTTGAAAATAGGAATTATGTGCCCATAGATTTCATTGTTCTTGATATTGATTGCAATCCTACATGTCCCATTATTCTTGGCAGACCTTTCCTTAGAACGATTGGTGCAATTATTGATATGAAAGAAGGGAATATTAGATTCCAATTTCCGTTAAGGAAAGGCATGGAACACTTTCCTAGAAATAAAATTGATTTACCTTATGAATATATTATGATAGCCACTTATGGATTGCATACCAAAGATGATAATACCTAGATCTATTCTTGCTTTTATGCCTAGCTAGGGGTGTTAAACGATAGCGCTTGTTGGGAGGCAACCCAATTTTATTTTTGTTCCTTTCTTTTTGGTTCTGTTTACTAATAAATAATTTATCTAGCCTCTGTTTAGATATGGTTTTATGCTTTTAATTAGTGTTTGTGCCAAGTAGAACCTTTGGGAAGACTTGGGGGAAGTTTTTGCGATCTTGCTGTAAAAAATAGAAACTTTAGCGCTCACGAGTTTTGCTTCCATTTTTTACTGAAGAGTGCGATTAAGTTGATTATTTTTGCATATGATTAATAGATAAATTCCTCACTTCCACAAATTTATTTCAGAATTTTTGGGGTTACATAAGTATTCGAAACCTATAGATTACTACAGACTGTTCTGTTTTCGACAGATTCTGTTTTTGTGTGTTGTTTGCTTATTTTGATGAATCTATGGCTAGTATCGGAGGGTATGAACCATAGAGAAGTTGGAATACAGTAGGTTCAACACCAATATAAATAAATAATGAGTTCATTACAGTACCTTAAGTGGTGATTTGTTTTCTTATACTGACGGAGCTCATGAGATTTTCTATTGAGTTTTGTGTTGTGAAGTTTTCAAGTTTTGGGTAAACATTTGATGGATTATGGAATAAGGAGTGGCAAGAGCCTAAGCTTGGGGATACCCAAGGCACCCCAAGGTAAAATTCAAGGGCAACCAAAAGCCTAATCTTGGGGATGCCTCGAAAGGCATCCCCTCTTTCGTCTTCGCCCATCGGTAACTTTTACTTGAGGCTATATTTTTATTCACCACATGATATGTGTTTTGCTTGGAACGTCTTGTATGATTTGAGTCTTTACTTTTTAGTTTACCACAATCATCCTTTCTGTACACACCTTTTGGGAGAGACACACATGAATTGGAATTTATTAATACTCTATGTGCTCCACTTATATCTTTTGAGCTACATAATTTTGCTCTAGTGCTTCACTTATATCTTTTAGAGCGCGGTGGTGGTTTTACTTTATAGAAATTATTGATCTCTCATGCTTCACTTATATTATTTTGAGAGTCCTTTAAAACAGCATGGTAATTTGCTTTGGTTATAAAATTAGTCCTAATATGATAGGCATCCAAGATTGGTATAATAAAAACTTTCATAAAAGTGCATTGAATACTATGAGAAGTTTGATACTTGATAATTGTTTTGAGATATGAGGATGGTGATATTAGAGTTGTGCTAGTTGAGTAGTTGTGAATATGAGAAATACTTGTGTTGAAGATTGCAAGTCCCGTAGCATGCATGTATGGTAATTGTTGTGTAACATATTTGAAACATGAGGTGTTCTTTGATTGTCTTCCTTATGAGTGGTGGTCGGGGACGAGCGATGGTCTTTTCCTACCAATATATCCCCCTAGGAGCATGCGCGTAATGCTTGATTTTTTGATGACTTGTAGATTTTTTCAATAAGTATGTGAGTTCTTTATGACTAATGTTGAGTCCATGGATTATACGCACTCTCACCCTTCCATCATTGCTAGCCTCTTCGGTACCGTGCATTGCCCTTTCTCACCTTGAGAGTTGGTGCAAACTTCGCCGGTGCATCCAAACCCCGTGATATGATATGCTCTATCACACATAAACCTCCTTATATCTTCCTCAAAACAGCCACCATACCTACCTATTATGGCATTTCCATAGCCATTCCAAGATATATTGCCATGCAATTTTCCACCGTCTCATTTATGACACGCTTCATCATTGTCATATTGCCTTGCATGATCATGTACTTGACATCGTATTTGCGGCAAAGCCACCATGCACAATGTATCATACATGTCACTCTTGATTCATTGCCCTTCCCGGTACACCGCCGGAGGCATTCATATAGAGTCATATTTTGTTCTAGTATCGAGTTGTAATCATTGAGTTGTAAATAAATAGAAGTGTGATGATCATCATTAATAGAGCATTGTCCCAAATAAAAAAGAGAAAGGCCAAATAAAAAAGGCCCAAAAAATAAATAAAAAGGGACAATGCTACTATCCTCTTTTTCCACACATGTGCTTCAAAGTAGCACCATGATCTTGATGATAGAGAGTCTCTTGTTTCGTCACTTTCATATACTAGTGGGATTTTTTCATTATAGAACTTGGCTTGTATATTCCAATAATGGGCTTCCTCAAATGCCCTAGGTCTTCGTGAGCAAGCAAGTTGGATGCACACCCACTTAGTTTCTTTTGTTGAGCTTTCATACATTTATAGCTCTAGTGCATCCGTTGCATGGCAATCCCTACTCCTTGCATTGACATCAATTGATGGGAATCTCCCTAGCCCATTGATTAGCCGCGTCGATGTGAGACTTTCTCCTTTTTGTCTTCTTCAAATAACCCCCATCATTATATTCTATTCCACCCATAGTGCTATATCCATGGCTCACGCTCATATATTGCGTGAAAGTTGAAAAAAGTTTGAGATTACTAAAGTACAAAACAATTGCTTGGCTTTTCATCGGGGTTGTGCATGATGAGAACATTCTGGTGTGACAAAAATGGAGCATGACCAAACTATATGATTTTGTAGGGATGAACTTTCTTTTGCCATGTTATTTTGAGAAGACATGATTGCTTAGTTAGTATGCTTGAAGTACTATTATTTTTATGTCAATATTAAACTTTTGTCTTGAATCTCTCCGATTTGAATATTCATGCCACAATAAAGAAAATTACATTGAGAATTATGATAGGTAGTATTCCACATCAAAAATTCTATTTTTATCATTTACCTACTCAAGGACGAGTAGGAATTAAGCTTGGGGATGCTTGATACATCTGCAATGTATCTATAATTTTTGATTGTTCCATGCTATTATATTATCTGTTTTTGATGTTAAAGGGCTTTATTATACACTTATTATTTTTGGGACTAACCTACTAACCCAAGGCCCAGTGCAAATTGCTGTTTTTTTATCTATTTCAGTGTTTCGCAGAAAAGGAATATCAAACGGAATCCCCAAATGGAATGAAACCTTCGGGAGAGTTATTTTTGGAACAAACGTGATCCAGGGGACTTGGAGTAGACGTCAAGAAAGGAGCGAGGAGGCCACGAGGCCAGGAGGCGCGCCTGCCCCCTGGGCGCACCCCCACCCTCGTGGGCCCCTCGCAGCTCCACCGACCTACTTCTTCCTCCTATATATATCCATATACCCCAAAAACATCCAGGAGCACCACGAAATCCTATTTCCACCGCCGCAACCTTCTGTACCCAAGAGATACCATCTTGGGGCCTTTTCTAGAGCTCCGCCGGAGGGGGAATCGATCACGGAGGGCTTCTACATCAACACCATAGCCTCTCCGATGATGTGTGAGTAGTTTACCACAGACCTTCGGGTCCATGGTTATTAGCTAGATGGCTTCTTCTCTCTCTCTGGATCTCAATACAAAGTTCTCCTCGATCTTCTTGGAGATCTATTCGATGTAATTCTTTTTGCGGTGTGTTTGTCGAGATCCGATGAATTGTGGGTTTATGTTCAAGTTTATCTATGAACAATATTTGATTCTCCTCTGAAATCTTTTATGCATGATTTGTTATCTTTGCAAGTCTCTTTGAATTATCAGTTTGGTTTGGCCTACTAGATTGATCTTTCTTGCAATGGGAGAAGTGCTTAGCTTTGGTTTCAATCTTGCGGTGTCCTTTCCCAGTGACAGCAAGGCACATATTGTATTATTGCCATCGAGGATAAAAAGATGGGGTTTATATCATATTGCTTGAGTTTATCCCTCTGCATCATGTCATCTTGCCTAATGGGTTACTTTGTTATTATGAACTTAATACTCTAGATGCATGCTGGATAGTGGTCGATGTGTGGAGTAATAGTAGTAGATGCAGAATCATTTCGGTCTACTTGTCGCGGACATGATGCCTATATACATGATCATGCCTAGATATTCTCATAACTATGCACTTTTCTATCAATTGCTCGACATAATTTGTTCAACCATCATAGAATTTGCTGTCTTGAGAGAAGCCACTAGTGAAACCTATGGCCCCCGGGTCTATTTTCCATCATATTTTTTCCATTATATTGCTATTTCTATCGTTGTTTATTTTGCAATCTTTATTTTCCAATCTATACAATAAAAATACCAAAAATATTTATCTTAGTATCTCTATCAGATCTCACTTTTGTAAGTGACCGTGAAGGGATTGACAACCCCTTTATCGCATTGGTTGCGAGAATTCTTGTTTGTTTGTGCAGGTACTAGGAACTTGCGTGTTACCTCCTACTGGATTGATACCTTGGTTCTCAAAAACTGAGGGAAATACTTGCGTACTTTGCTGCATCACCCTTTCCTCTTCAAGGGAAAACCAACGGAGTGCTCAAGAGGTAGTGCATAGGTACCCTGGGGCCATAGGTTTCACCCACCGTAATACTTATGCAATACCTCTTGAGCACTACGTTGGTTTTCCCTTGAAGAGGAAAGGGTGATGCAGCAAAGTAGCATAAGTATTTCCCTTAGTTTTTTGAGAACCAAGGTATCAATCCAGTAGGAGGTAACACGCAAGTCCCTAGTACCTGCACAAACAAACAAGAACCTCATGACCAACGCGATAAAGGGGTTGTCAATCCCTCCACGGTCACTTACGAAAGTGAGATCTGATAGAGATAATAAGATGAATATTTTTGGTATTTTATTTGTATAGATTGGAAAATAAAGATTGCAAAATAAACAATGATAGAAATAGCAATATAATGGAAAATAGACCCGGGGGCCATAGGTTTCACTAGTGGCTTCTCTCAAGATAGCATATTTTACGATGGGTGAACAAATTACTGTCGAGCAATTAATAGAAAAGTGCATAGTTATGAGAATATCTAGGCATGATCATGTATATAGGCATCATGTTCGCAACAAGTAGACCAAAATGATTCTGCATCTACTACTATTACTCCACACATCGACCGCTATCCAGCATGCATCTAGATTATTAAGTTCATAAGAACAGAGTAACACATTAGGCAAGATGACATAATGTATAGGGATAAACTCAAGCAATATAATATAAACCCCATCTTTTTATCCTCGATAGCAACAATACAATACATGCCTTGCTGCCCCTGCTGTCACTGGGAAAGGACACCGCAAGATTGAACCCAAAGCTAAGCACTTCTCCTATTGCAAGAAAGATCAATCTAGTAGGCCAAACCAAACTGATAATTCGAAGAGACTTGCAAAGATATTAAATCATGCATAAAAGAATTCGGAGAAGAATCAAATATTGTTCATAGATAATCTTGATCATAAACCTACAATTCATTGGATCTCGACAAACACACCACAAAAAGAATTACATCGAATAGATCTCCAAGAGAATCGAGGAGAACTTTGTATTGAGATCCAAAGAGAGAGAAGAAGTCATCTAGCTAATAACTATGGACCCGAAGGTCTGTGGTAAACTACTTGCACATCATCGGAGAGGCTATGGTTTTGATGTAGAAGCCCTCCGTGATCGATTCCCCCTCCAGCGGAGCGCCGGAAAAGGCCCCAAGATGGGATCTCATGGGTACAGAAGGTTGTGGCGGTGGAAATAGGGCTTTGTGGTTCTCCTGGATGTTTTCAGGGTATATGGGTATACATAGGAGGAAGAAGTAGGTCGGTGGAGCTGCGAGGGGCCCACGAGGGTGGGGGCGCGCCCACCCCCTGGGGCGCGCCCTCCTGCCTCGTGGCCTCCTCGCTTCTTTCTTGACGTCCACTCCAAGTCTCCTGGATCACGTTTGTTCCAAAAATAACTCTCCCGAAGGTTTCATTCCATTTAATATTCCTTTTCTGCGAAACACTGAAATAGGAAAAAAAACAGAAATTTGCACTGGGCCTTTGGTTAGTAGGTTAGTCCCAAAAATAATATAAAAAGGTATATTAAAGCCCATTAAACATCCAAACAGATAATATAATAGCATGGAACAATCAAAAATTATAGATACGTTGGAGACGTATCAAAGACCAGTATTCTTGAACTCGGTCCCATTGTCACTCCTAATGTGCTTGATCTTCACACCGAAATTGTAACATCCCAAATTTTCAATTTGGAATGTTATACACTAGATCATCATTGCATATCATATTTTATTGCATTTTGGCTGATCCTAAAAAATTCTACGCAACTCAAGGACCCTCGGAGAGAGTTGGGGATTTCATTATTTTCATATTTGAGTTTTCTCAAATTTTGAAAATAGGATCATTTGATTTTATTTATTTTATCTTCAATTATTTCTATTACAAAACTATGAGAGAGGCAATAAAATGACTTTCCCAAAATAAAGAAATATTGAGGATTTAATAAGAAAATCAAATAAGATTTTATTTTGGTTTTATTTGCTATTTTATTTGAATTTAGGAAAAATGCGTGTTTTCTAAATTTGTATTTAGGCCCCAAATAAATGTTCATCCTGTGCGGCTTGATTTTACAAGCCGGGGAAAATTTACTTCGGGATTTTTGGAGTCCGTTTAGTATTCCTTTTGTTTTTTTCTGAGCGTAACTATTTAAAAAAAACGCGAACTGACCTACTGGGCCATGTCCGACCTGGACACTTGGCCCGGCCGGCTTTATAAGCCGGGGGAGGCCCAGCCGAGACCCCAACCCTAGCCGCCCCAACCCCGCCGCCACGCCGCCGCCGGACCCGCACGCCGAGGTTGCCCCGCCGCCGTTTTTTCAGAAAAACCATTCGGTTTTTCCGTCGGTTTTTTAGATCCATTTTTTATTAGATCGGTTTTTTCGGTTTAGTTTAATTAGCGAGCGTTCACTCGTTCATTCATTTTAACGAACGCGTTCATCGTTTAGATCCATATAACGAACGTTCGTTCGTTAATCCGTTCGTCGTTTTTCTTTTTCTCGGATTAAATCCGCGATTTTTCTGATCGCGATTCCTGATCCGATTTTTGTTGTAGTATAACTTTTCGCTCGTTTATCGAAATCAGGCGATTCAAGTGCTTGGAGTTTCGTCTCGAAACCCTCCTTCCGTTTAACCAACTCAAACAATTTTTTGCCACTGTAAAAATTGCCCTAAGATCGAGAATAGTAAATGAAGCATGTTTCTTTTGTCGTTTGTCTTTCGTTGCTTCGTTCGATTTGATTCTTTTTGCCAACCGGAGTTCTTAAGTTGAACTTTCTTGTTAGATCTCTTATTCGAGTTTTACCTGTGCATTAGTTGAGTACTTATTGTATGCTTGTTTGTTTACAATAGAGTACCCGGAGTGCGCCGCTTGCTACTTCGAATCGCTAGGTTTCCCGGATCATCAGCAAGGCAAGTAACACTTTGATCGTACTTCCAGTTACCCAGTTTTATTGCATTAGATCAATCCTCACACCATTGCATGTTTAGGATCTAATTAAATTGTGGGTTCGGGAAGTAGATGAGGTAGTACCTATTACCTGTTTATTATCAAACCTTTGGGAGTTACTTCTACGTTTGCTTATTATGCCATGCTATGCTAGTAGACGTGGATTGGGTGAGTGTATCCATGACAGATGTGAGATTGTTAAAATAATGGTTTATCTAAGGTGGCAACTTAAATACACATCTGGGTGGATTGAGGCACCTGGGTATTCCAGTGATTGCCTGTTTTTCTTTTGGACCGTCACCCAGGCTCAAAGGAATCATGAGATTATTCATGCTAGAAACTTCCGTGTGCAGCCACAAGCTACTATGGGCTCTAGCATAGTTGACTAAGTCGTGTGAACTCTTACAGTGGTAGACTAGCAGATGTAGGGGATGTAGGTGGTACAGTCTACCCATCGTAAGGTGCTAGCGCTTCTGAAAGACTATGTCTTGGTCATCCGTTTCTCAAACACCATGCAGTGCGAGAAATCCAACGGAGGAGATCGAGTCTTGTGGGGAAAAGTGCGCAAACCTCTGCAAAGTGTATAAACTAATCATGGTTAGCCGTGTCCCCGGTTATGGACATCTTGAGTATCTAGTACCTGGATTATCCTGTGAATCTCATCATGTTACTCTAATTAATTTTGTTGGGTTTTGTTTAATGATGATGCTTAACTGGGATTGAGAATGCTATCAACCATTCTCAATGTTTAACAACTACCATGGTAGTTAAATAAAATTTATTCCTTTGCAGTAGGGAAAAATTGGCTTTACGCAAAACTGTAACCATAGAGCTTTCCACCAGCCAAATATGCATATACTATAGCCTATATCTTTCATTGCTCTCTATGTGTTACTTTGCCAGCATGTTCCATGTGCTGACCCGTTTCGGGCTACAACGTTCATGTTACAGACTTTTCAGACGAGGATTAAGGTGCTTTTAGGTCGTGGTTCTATACTCAGTGATGCCGTTGGAGTTGATGGACTCACTTATCTTCCAAGCCTTTCGCTGTTATCGTTATTAGATGGACTTAAGCCATATTTATTGTAATAAGTTCTCTTCTGAGACACTCGATGTATTAAGTGTGTGATTGCTACTCTGTTATAAATCCTTCAAGTACTGTGTGGTGTCAGCATTACTGATCCAGGGATGACACCTGAGCACAGAGATTGGACCGTTTGAGGTCTGGTCGCTACAAGATGGTATCAGAGCACACACTGACTGTAGGACACGACCACTAAGCTAAAAAGACCTAGACCACTACTCACTCTCTTCTCATTCTGACTTCTCATCTTTTCTACTCTTTTAGGATGGCGGATGCAAGGAACAAGTTCACGCAACCGGATGAAGATACACCCTTTGGACGTCACTTGAAGGAAGTCACCAGATATCTGAACATAGGAGTATCAAGCTTCACCGGAACCTACAACTCCACTTTACCTGAAGAGGAGCGCTGGATGATTCAAGTTCCAGTTCCAGGAAGGACGTTTATGCCAGTCACTGAGCCCATAGAGTTTTCCTTTGATGCACCAACTTGGAATCTAGGAAAGAGCATGGCAGCTCACATCACCATGGGACGCATTGGAGAAGTTTACCGCAATGATCTCAAGGATACTATCTACCAAATTTGTGGGCGCCGAGATGAGCACTGGGAGGTGATCAGCACCAGGAAGGATAGATCAATTGCAGCTTTTATCCAGGAGTTAAACCAGCATATTCGACGTCAGGAGAACCAGATGTGCGCCGACATGATAGATCTGAAGAAGGCGAGGACAAGAATCAAGGAACTGGAGGAAGAAGTCAAGGCTACACGTGAAGATTATGAAGAGGAAATTGAAGTACTCGTGGATAAGAATGCCGACTTAACAATGAAGATCAGAATATTTATGGGAGGCCCTACACCAGTAGAAGAAGACGAAGAACCCAAGGAGATTCAACCGGAAGACTACATCATCATCGACGACACCTACTCGGATCCAGATGATAGCGATGATGACTATGTTGATGAAGCTGGAGCAGATATCATGGAGTCTGCAATCGAAGAATATCTTTAGTAGACCACCCCAACAGTAGTAGTAGTTCACCATGTAAATATAGTAGTTCGAGCACTTTTGCGATAGATAGATCGATTGTATGCCCTTGTTTGATTGAATGAAGTGAATTGTTTGCTTTTGCCTCATGTGCATATGGGTAGTGTTTTCTCTCTAGACCCCTCTCTAATCTTAAATCTCATCTTTTCTAAACCCTCAGATGCCTCTGAGACGTGACCCCGAATTTACCTTCCCACCGGAGCTCACCTAGTTGATCCAGCAGCAGAACACATTGATGCAGTTGCTAGTCTAGAATCAGAATTAGGGGAACAACAACAACAACAACAACCCACCACCACCATCACATGTTGATCACTTAGCCCATTTTCTTAGGCTGAATCCGCCGGTGTTTTCCAGTAGCACCGAGCCGATAGTAGCAGATGATTGGCTCCGCAAGACAGCAAGGGAGTTGACCACAGCAGGATGCACAGATGCGGAAAAGGTGAAGTTTGCCGCACATCAGCTTGAAGGATCTGCAGCATCATGGTGGGAGAATTTCACAGCCACTTTCCCTGTTGACACTGTCACGTGGGACCAATTTTAGCAGGCTTTCCGTACTTCCCATGTTTCAGCAGGAGCTATGGCCCTAAAGAAGCAAGAGTTTCACAACTTGCACCAAGGAGGAAGGACAGTTGGCCAGTATGTGGAGGACTTTAGTAAGTTAGCACGTTATGCCCCAGATGACGTTGCTACGGATGCAGCTAAGCAGGAGAAGTTTCTGGAAGGACTGAATGATGAGTTGAGCATGCAGTTGATGGTAGCAACCTTCAACAACTACCAGGAGTTGGTAGATCGTGCTCTTATGATTGAAGGGAAGCAGCAGCAGATTGGGAACCGCAAGAGGAAGTATGGACAAGGGAAGTACAATTCAGGAGCTCGGCAGAAGCCACATTTTACCCCTAGACTGGGAGGACATTTTTAGCATACCCATGGAGGAGGTAGCTCGCACAATCATAATGGCCCCAAGAATGGTAATGGGAATGGAGGAAGCAACGGCCAGAACCGCACCAACCCATCAACCCCAGCCAAGAGAGACCTGAGCCAAGTCACTTGTTTCAAGTGCCAGAAGACCGGGCATTATGCCAATGAATGTCCTGAAGCCCAAAATGGAAATGGCAATGGAAGCTCTGGGAAGAAGCCGAACCCTTTCAACAGGGGACAGGTGAACCACGTTAATGTGGAGTTAGTTGAAGCCCAGCCCGATGCAGTAATCGGTAAGTTTTTGGTTAAGTCATTTACTGCACTCGTTCTTTTTGATACTGGTGCATCACATTCATACATATCAAGGGGATTTGTGGATAAGTATAAACTACCAACCCAAGCCCTTAGGTCACCCATGTTAGTAACCTCGCCTGGAGCAGAATATATGGCCAGTCTATGGTGTGATCGGTTACCATTAAGGATTGGTAACTATGTTTTTCCCTCAAACCTAATAGTATTGGAATCTCAAGGATTGGATGTGATATTAGGCATGGATTGGTTATCGAAGTATGAAGGGAATATTGAATGTGCCAGTAAGTCAGTTTTGCTTACAACACCAGAAGGGAGAAGGATCAAGTATGTATCCCGGCATGTGCCAAAGAGGACTCAAGTAAATTGTCTAACAGGAGTTGTGCAGGAGGAAGTACCAGTAGTGAAGGATTTCCCTGATGTATTTCCATAAGAGTTGCCAGGCATGCCACTGGATAGAGATATTGAGTTTTTGATTGTGCTTTTGCCAGGCACAGGGCCAATATCTAAGAGACCATATAGGATGCCCGTAAAGGATTTGGTGGAGATTAAGAAGCAGATTAAGGAGTTACTAGATAAAGGGTATATTCACCCAAGTTCTTCGCCTTGGGTATCACCAGTACTTCTAGTGGAGAAGAAGGATGGATCGTTAAGGATGGTTGTTGATTATCGAGGGTTGAATGAAGTAACCATCAAGAACAAGTACCCGCTACCAATGATCAATGATCTGTTTGATCGATTGCAAGGAGCTAAGGTATTTTCCAAGATCGATCTACGATCAGGATACCACCAGTTTAAGATTCGAGAACAGGATATACCTAAGACGGCTTTTACCACCATGTATGGGCTGTACGAGTATACCGTTATGTCATTTGGTCTGACTAATGCACCTGCATATTTTATGAACATGATGAACAAAGTATTTATGGAGTTTTTGGATAAGTTCGTCATAGTGTTCATTGATGATATCCTGGTTTACTCGAAAAATGAAGAAGAGCATAAGGAGCATTTGTGTTTGGTACTTGGTAAGCTTAGAGAACATCGGTTATATGCCAAGTTTAGCAAATGTGAGTTTTGGTTAAAGGAAGTTGGATTTCTCGGACACGTTATATCTGGAGAAGGTATAGCAGTAGATCCCACTAAGGTTGACACTGTGACAAATTGGGAAGCGCCAACAACAGTTGGAGAGATCCGGAGTTTTCTTGGACTCGCAGGATACTACCGGAGGTTCATTGAAAATTTCTCGAAGATTGCAAAGCCTATGACGGAGTTGTTGAAGAAGGATACCAAGTTCATATGGACCGAGGAATGTGAGGCCAGTTTCCAGGAGCTAAAGAAACGTTTGGTTACATCACCTATGTTGATTTTGCCAGATCAGACCAAGGATTATGAGGTGTATTGCGATGCTTCACGTCGAGGACTTGGAGCAGTGCTTATGCAGGAAGGAAGAGTTGTTTCATATGCCTCACGACAGCTTAAGCCTCATGAGTTGAATTATGCCACGCATGATTTGGAGTTAGCAGCCGTAGTGCATGCATTGAAAACCTAGAGACACTTTCTCATTGGAAACCATTGTGAGGTGTACACGGATCACAAGAGTTTGAAGTATATTTTCACACAGAAGGATTTGAACCTCGGACAAAGAAGATGGTTGGAGCTCATCAAGGATTATGATATGAGATTGCATTATCACCCTGGAAAGGCTAACGTAGTAGCTGATGCGTTGAGTCGTAAAAGCCATGTCAACACACTAATGACGGGAGATTTACCAAGGGAGTTAGTCGAAAATCTCCGTGAGCTATGTTTGGAGATAGTCCCGAGAGGCTATGTAGCAGCATTGGAGATTCAGTCTACCTTGATGGATAAGATCAGAGAAGCCCAGAAGACTGACAAGGAGATTGCTTTTATTAAGGAGAAAATGAGCAAAGGAAAAGCTAAAGGATTTCGTGAGGATGAGCACGATACCTTATGGTTTGAAGACCGCGTTTATGTGCCTAATGATTCGGAGATCAGGAAGTTAATTCTGCAAGAGGCCCATGATTCACCATACTCGATTCACCCAGGAAATACCAAGATGTATTTGGATTTGAAGGATATTTTTTGGTGGAACGGAATGAAGAAGGATATTGCGAGTATGTAGCAGTTTGTGATGTATGCCAGAGAGTGAAGGCAGAGCATCAGAAGCCAGCAGGATTGCTACAGCCGTTGCCGATACCCGAATGGAAGTGGGATAAGTTAGGCATGGATTTTATTACGGGTTTACCCAGAACTCGTTCAGGCTATGACTCAATTTGGGTTGTAGTCGATCGTTTGACAAAGGTAGCTCATTTAATCCCAGTGAAGACTACCTATACCAGTGCAAAGTTGGCAAAGATATACATGACCAGAATCGTAGAGGAACCCAGTTTACCTCAAAGTTTTGGAATCGGTTGCATGAAACTTTGGGTACCTGGCTAGAATTCAGTACAGCTTTCCATCCGCAGACAGATGGACAGACCGAGAGAGTCAATCAGATTTTGGAGGATGTGCTGAGAGCTTGTGCGCTAGATTACGGATCTAGTTGGGACGAGAATTTGCCATATGCAGAGTTCTCTTACAACAATAGTTATCAATCCAGTTTGAAAATGGCCCCTTTCGAAGCCTTGTATGGAAGGAGGTGTAGGACCCCATTGTCATGGGATGAAGTTGGAGACCGCCAGTTGTTTGGACCGGATCTGATTAAGAAGTCTGAATAGAAAGTAAAATTGATTCGCGATAGGCTCAAGGTAGCCCAATCCAGGCAGAAGAGCTACGCAGATTCTAAAGGCAAGGAGACAGTTTACGAAGTCAGAGACCGAGTTCATCTTCGAGTATCTCCACTTCGAGGAGTTGAGCGCTTTGGAGTTAAGGGAAAGTTAGCGCCATGTTTTGTAGGACCATACAAAGTTTTGGAGCGTATGGGAGAAGTAGCCTACAAGTTTGAATTGCCCAAAGGATTGTCAGGAGTTCACGACGTGTTCCACATTTCCCAGTTGAAGAAGTGCCACACAGAGATGGCTGACATACCGCTGAGAGATACAGTGCCGCTGGAAGCGATTTAGTTGGACAGTGATTTGACCTATGAGGAGAAACTAGTCAAGATTCTAGAATATGCCAGTCGAGTCACCCGCAGCAAGGTTATAAAGTTTTGCAAAGTTCAGTGGAGCCACCACACGGAGGATGAAGCCACCTGGGAGCGAGAGGAAGAATTGCTGAAGGACCACCCTCACCTATTTTCTAGCCAACCCGAATCTCAAGGGCGAGATTCATCTTAAGGGGGGTAGGTTTGTAACATCCTAAATTTTCAATTTGGAATTTTATACACTAGATCATCATTGCATATCATATTTTATTGCATTTTGGCTGATCCTAGAAAATTCTACGCAACTCAAGGACCCTCGGAGAGAGTTGGGGATTTCGTTATTTTCATATTTGAGTTTTCTCAAATTTTGAAAATAGGATCATTTGATTTTATTTATTTTATCTTCAATTATTTATATTACAAAAATATGAGAGAGGTAATAAAATGACTTTCCCAAAATAAAGAAATATTGAGGATTTAATAAGAAAATCAAATAAGATTTTATTTTGGTTTTATTTGCTATTTTATTTGAATTTAGGAAAAATACGTGTTTTTCAAAATTTCATTTAGGCCCCAAATAAATGTTCATCCTGTGCGGCTTGATTTTAGAAGCCGGAGAAAATTTATTTCGGGATTTTTGGAGTCCGTTTAGTATTCCTTTTGTTTTTTTTTCTGAGTGTAACTATTTTAAAAAACGCGAACCGACCTACCGGGCCGTGTCCGACCTGGACACTTGGCCCGGCCGGCTTTATAAGCCGGGGGAGGCCTAGCCGAGACCCCAACCCTAGCCGCCCCAACCCCGCCGCCGCCCGCCGCCGCCGGACCCACACGCCGAGTTTGCCCCGCCGCCGTTTTTTTAGAAAAAACGTTTGGTTTTTCCGTCGGTTTTTTTAGATCCGTTTTTTTATTAGATCGGTTTTTTTGGTTTAGTTTAATTAGCGAGCGTTCGCTCATTCGTTCGTTTTAACGAACGCGTTCATCGTTTAGATCCAGATAACAAACGTTCGTTCGTTAATCTGTTCGTCGTTTTTCTTGTTCTCGGATTAAATCCGCGATTTTTCTGATCGCGATTCCTAATCCGATTTTCGTTCTAGTATAACTTTTCGCTCGTTTATCGGAATCAGGCGATTCAAGCGCCTGGAGTTTCGTCTCGAAACCCTCTTTTCGTTTAACCAACTCAAACAATTTTTTTGCCACTGTAAAAATTGCCCTAAGATCCATAATAGTAAACGAAGCCTGTTTCTTTTGCCGTTTGTCTTTGGTTGCTTCGTTCGATTTGATTCTTTTTGCCAACCGGAGTTCTTAAGTTGAACTTTCTTGTTAGATCTCTTATTCGAGTTTTACCTGTGCATTAGTTGAATACTTATTGTATGCTTGTTTGTTTGCGATAGAGTACCCAGAGTGCGCCGCTTGCTACTTCGAATCGCTAGGTTTCCCGTATCATCAGCAAGGCAAGTAACACTTTGATCATACTTCCAATTACCCAGTTTTATTGCATTAGATCAATTCTCACACCATTGCATGTTTAGGATCTAATTAAATTGTGGGTTCGGGAAGTAGATGAGGTAGTACCTATTACCTGTTTATTATCAAACCTTTGGGAGTTACTTCTACGTTTGCTTATTATGCCATGCTATGCTAGTAGACGTGGATTGGGTGAGTGTATCCATGACAGATGTGGGATTGTTCAAATTAATGGTTTATCTAAGGTGGCAACTTAAATACACATCTGGGTGGATTGAGGCACCTGGGTATTCCAGTGATTGCCTGTTTTTCTTTTGGACCGTGATACGTCTCCAACGTATCTATAATTTTTGATTGCTCCATGCTATATTATCTACTGTTTTGGACTATATTGGGCTTTATTTTCCACTTTTATATTATTTTTGGGACTAACCTATTAACCGAAGGCCCAGCCCAGAATGGTTGTTTTTTGCCTATTTCAGTGTTTCGAAGAAACGAAATATCGAACGGAGTCCAAACGGAATAAAATCTTCGGGAACGTGATTTTCTCACCGAACGTGATCCAGGAGACTTGGACCCTGCTCCAAGGAACAAAAGAGGCGGTCATGAGGGTGGGCCCCCCTAGGGCGCGCCCCCTGCCTCGTGGGCCCCTTGTTGCTCCTCCGGCGTACTTCTTCCTCCTATATATACACACGTACCCCCAAACGATCAGAACAGGAACCAAAAACCTAATTCCACCGCCGCAACTTTCTGTATCCATGAGATCCCATCTTGGGGCCTGTTCCGGAGCTCTGCCGGAAGAGGGCCGCCATCAAGGAGGCCTTCTACATCATCATAGCCTCTCCGATGAAGTGTGAGTAGTTTACCTCAGACCTTCGGGTCCATAGTTAGTAGCTAGATGGCTTCTTCTCTCTCTTTGAATCTCAATACAAAGTTCTCCCCCTCTCTCGTGGAGATCTATTCGATGTAATCTTCTTTTTGCGGTGTGTTTGTTGAGACCGATGAACTGTGGGTTTATGATCAAGTCTATCTATGAATAATATTTGAATCTTCTCTGAATTCTTTTATGTATGATTGGTTATCTTTGCAAGTCTCTTCGAATTATCTGTTTGGTTTGGCCAACTAGATTGGTAGTTCTTGCCATGGGAAAAGTACTTAGCTTTGGGTTCGATCTTGCGGTGTCCTTACCCAGTGACAGAAGGGGCAGCAAGGCACGTATTGTATCGTTGCCATCGAGGACAACAAGCTAGGGTTTATTTCATATTGCATGAATTTATATCTCTACATCATGTCATCTTGCTTAAGGCGTTACTCTGTTTTTAACTTAATACTCTAGATGCATGCTGGATAGCGGTCGATGAGTGGAGTAATAGTAGTAGATGCAGAATCGTTTCGGTCTACTTGTCACAGACGTGATGCCTATATACATGATCATGCCTAGATATTCTCATAATTATGCTCAATTCTATCAATTGCTCAACAGTAATTTGTTCACCCACCGTAGAATACTTATTCTCTTGAGAGAAGCCACTAGTGAAACCTATGGCCCCCGGGTCTATTCTCATCATATCAATCTCCATCACTTTAATATTGTTTTGCTATTTACTTTGTTTTTACCTTTTACTTTGCATCTTTATACCAAAAATACCAAAAATATTCTATTTATCAGATCTCACTCTCGTAAGTGACCGTGAAGGGCTTGACAACCCCTAATCGCGTTGGTTGCGAGTAGCTATTGTTTTGTGCAGGTACGAGGGACTTGAGCGTGGCCTCCTACTGGATTGATACCTTGGTTCTCAAAAACTGAGGGAAATACTTACGCTACTCTGCTGCATCATCCCTTCCTCTTCGGGGAAAACCAACGTAAGCTCAAGACGCAGCAAGAAGGATTTCTGGCGCCGTCACCGGGGAGTCTGCACAAAAGTCAAACATACCAAGTACCCATCACAATCCCTATCTCTCGCATTACATTATTTGCCATTTGCCTCTCGTTTTGCTCTCCCCCACTTCACCCTTGCCATTTTATTCGCCCTCTCTCTCTATCCTCCCTCTCTGTTTGCCTCTTTTCCCTTGCCATGTCAAAACCAAAAAGAGTTGGGGGGTTTTCTCCCAAGTTCTAGTGCTTTAGACAATCCTGCTATCTTATCTAAACTCATAAATCGGAATGCTATAGAACAACTTGCCGGAGTTATCAATGAGAACCTTAGTAATTTTGATGAAGATGATTCTGGAATTTTTCGTTATTTACTTGATGAATCTTTGAAAGATGCTTGGGATAGGCTGTTAAGGATCCGGGCTAGCTATGTACCCTAATATCAAATTGAGGTTTACTTAAAAAGCTTTTATGTTGGGCTACCCGCTTCATTCAAACAAGTTTTA